>NC_090730.1:27715586-27804779 GCF_036898095.1 Palaemon carinicauda
AAATATCAAATATTACTTAAACATAATGTATGCATGAGTTTTAATTATTTCTAATTACTATATCACAATTACTAAACAAAAGGTTTATCACTGAATAGCTTACCCGCATTAGTTATAAAGTTGGACTGTTTTGCTTTGCACGGTTGATTTAAAACATCAACCTGTGAGAGTACTTATCATGAAACAGCGTATAGCTGATCTTTTATTTAACACGACATACTTTTCTCTGTATCGCGAAAGACCAAATCCGCAAGGATCGAAACCGCAAATATCGGGGCCAACTCTGTGTGTGTATGTGTGTATATGAGTCATTATCATCAGCCATTACTAGTCCACTGCAGAACAAAGGCCTCAGACATATCCTTCCACTAATGTCTGTTTATGGTTTTTCTATGCCAACCTATACTCCCAAATTTTCTTAGCCAATCCATTGTCTTCTCTTCCTTCCCCTGCTCCACTTGCAATCTCTAGGAACCATTCTGTTTTTCTTAATGTCCATCTATTGTCTGTCATTCTCATTATATGTCCTGCCTATCTCCATTTTTTTTTATTACTTGTTTAGAATATCCTCTACCTTAGTTTGCTCTCATAACCATGTGGCTCTTTTTCTGTTTCAATGTCAATCACATCATTATTCTTTGCATAGCTCTTTGATTTGTAACTAGCTTATGTTTTAAGGCTTAGTAAGGCTCCAAGTTTCTGATACATAAGTTAATACTGGTAGGACAATCTGTATAATTACTTTTCTTTTTAGAGAGAGAGTGGCATTTTATTTTCATAATTTCATTTTGTTTACCAGAAGCGCTCCATCTCATGAATAACCCTCTTTTAATTTTGGCCGCATGTCCTGAGGAAATGGTTACTGTCTGTTCTAAGTATGTATATTCATTAATAATCTCTAGGGGTTCATCCATAAACCTTGTTTGTTGTCTCTCTGCATTTTCATTGAACATTATCTTAGTTTTCCTCATATTTATTTCAGACATACATTTCTGCTTTCTCTATTGTAATCTTCTATGATCTTTTGCAATTCCTCCCATGATTCACTAAATAGAGTTATGTCATCTGCAAATCTTAAATTGTTAAAGTATTCCCAATTAATGTTAATTCATGGATTTTCCCAATCTAAATTCTTAAAAGCTTCTTCTAGGTATGCAGCAAGTACTTTAGGAGACATGAGGGTATTTCTGTCTAACTCCTTTCTCAACTAGAACTTTCTCACCATCTTTATGTAGTTTTGAGATTGCTTGACTACCTGTATAGATATTTTCCAGAGATCTAACATAACATTCATCTATTCCTTGTTTTTGAAAGACTTTAACAATCTCTTATTTTTTGGTCAATACAGTAACCCTTATTTGTTGTCTCTTTTCATTTTATTGAACATTGTTAGTTTTACTCCTTTTCATATTCGGTCCTACACTTAATCTTTCTCTAGTCAAATCTTCTAACACCTTTTGCAATTCATCCCATGATTCACTAAATAGAATTATGTCATCTGGAAATTTCAAGTTGTTAAGGTTCCCCATTAATTGTTGATTCCTACATTTTCCCCTTCTAAATTTAAAAAAAAATTATAGGCATACTTTGAATAATTTATGAGAGATGGGGACTCTCTGTCTAACTCCTTTCTCAGTCTGAATATTCTTACTATCTTCATGAAGTTTTGGGATTGCTGTACTTCCTGTATACATATATTCAAGTGTTCTAACCTAAGATTAATTTATTTCTTGTCTTTGGAAGGCTTTCATTATTGCTGAAGTTTTAACATAATTAAAAGCTTTCTCATAGTCTATGATGTGTCAGCTGTGGACTCTCCTTATTTCATACCAATAATTCCCTGAATGATCGAAGTAAGTATTACAGCATACCGTCAAGAATTAGGTAGAGGTGTCAAACACTTTCTAACAAAACTTCTTCATTGGAGCTTAAGTGAAAAAATAATTCACAAAAAACAGTGTAACAATGACTCTAAATCTCTTTGTAGATCAGCAGCTTTTCCTTCCACTTGAGATAATAATTCACAGATTTTTTAAAATAAAATTTTAGAAAACAAGAGTATAAGCTGTCTTGGAGGTGGTATCTTCTAACAACTTAGAAGAATTAGAATCCAAACCTACCTTAAGAAGAGCGACTGAGGACCTGTGGCTTGAAATTTTGGAAATTCAGATCACTGCATTCTTTTTAATGAAGAAAATGTCTTACATGGGTACCCATTTATTTATTTCAAAAGATTCTATGGAAAGCTATTTATTTTAGTATCCCATATAATTCAACAACTTTCTCTGGATAAATTATCCCTTTTCCTTATGAGTTGACCCACCCTAGGGAACCAAGTATTCCGAAGTTTTTTTTTTTTTTTATTTTCATGGTTGTCTCTGTTACCTATGGCAACCTTTGCAAATATGGAGGGTCATCTGTACAGCTTGGCGGCTGAAGTCAAGGTGAATTCCCAGTGTATTGGTGGTGGAAAGATTCCCCGCCAGTAACTAGCAATACCTCATTCTAATTTCTAACACTCAAATTTTCAGTTTCGCTATTCCTATTAAAGGAAGAGGGTTTCTATCCGTGTAGGAACAAAACATTTTTCTGACGCATTATGCTTTGGGGGAGATAAACTTACCATGTACAGCATATTCAGGCCAAGGTTATTTAAATTAACCAATAAATTGTCTTAATACTATAACAGAGGCCTTAGCCTATGGAGAGGGAGGAAAACAGGAAATTTTAATTCTCTGAGGTGAATGTCAATATCAGCCAAACATCACGAGAGAAGCAACATGAACATCTGGGAGGTTCCTAGAAATACTATAATGGATTAAAACAATAGACTATTTCAGAGAATAGATGATCCCAGATGGAACCCTAATTATGTTAGGTCACCTTACACCAAAGCATAAAAGGATTTAAGAAATTAGGTGAGAATGAGATAATTCATTAGACCATTAAAAACTCTTTAAATATGATATTTTAATTATAAAATAAATTTTTGAATATACTTACCCGGTGAATATATAATAGCTGCAACTCTGTTGCTCGACAGACAAAAAACAGTAAAAACTCGCCAGCGATCGCTATACAGGTTGCGGGTGTGCCCACCAGCGCCAACTGTCGGCTAAATACCACTCTCTCGATGTAAACAAAGACTCAATTTCTTCTCATCCCACTGCGTCTCTATTGGGGAGGAAGGGAGGGTCGTTTAATTTATATATTCACCGGGTAAGTATATTCAAAAATTTATTTTATAATTAAAATATCATTTTTAAATATTTAACTTAGCCGGTGAATATATAATAGCTGATTCACACCCAGGGTGGTGGGTAGAGACCAGTTAAATATGTTTACATCGTATAAGCTAAGAGTTTTTTATTTCATTTTGACAGTTATCAATATAACAAAACCAAAATAAATAGGTACCTGGTAAGGAAGTCGACTTAGACGATTACTCTGCCTTGTAAGTACGTCTTCCTTACGGAGCCCCGCGATCCTCTTAGGATGCTGACAGACCCCCAGGAGCTGAAGTATCAAGGGCTGCAACCCATACAACAGGACCTCATCAAACCCCTAATCTGGGTGCTCTCAAGAAATGACTTTGACCACCCGCCAAATCAACCAGGATGCAAAAGGCTTCTTAGCCTTCCGGACAACCCATAAAAACATTAAAACATTTCAAGAGACAGATTAAAAGGATATGGAATTAGGGAATTGTAGTGGTTGAGCCCTCACCCACTACTGCACTCGCTGCTACGAATGGTCCCAGTGTGTAGCAGTTCTCGTAAAGAGACTGGACATCTTTTAAGTAACATGACGCGAACACTGACTTGCTTCTCCAATAGGTTGCGTCCATGATACTTTGCAGAGATCTATTTTGCTTAAAGGCCACGGAAGTTGCTACAGCTCTAACCTCGTGCGTCTTAACCTTAAGCAAAGATCGTTCTTCCTCACTCAAGTATGAATGAGCTTCTCGTATTAACAATCTGATAAAACATGACAAAGCATTCTTTGACATAGGCAAGGATGGTTTCTTAACCGAACACCATAACGCTTCAGATTGGCCTCGTAAAGGTTTAGTACGAGCTAAGTAGAACTTAAGAGCTCTAACAGGGCATAAGACTCTTTCTAGTTCATTGCCTACGATCTCCGATAAGCTGGGAATATCGAAAGATTTAGGCCAAGGACGAGAAGGTAGCTCATTTTTGGTTAGAAAACCAAGTTGCAGAGAACAAGTGGCTTTTTCTGACGAAAATCCGATGTTCTTGCTGAAGGCATGAATCTCACTGACTCTTTTAGCTGAGGCTAAGCATACCAGGAAAAGAGTCTTAAGAGTGAGATCTTTCAGGGAGGCTGACTGTAAAGGCTCAAACCTGTCTGACATGAGGAATCTTAGGACCACGTCTAAATTCCACCCAGGAGTAGCCAAACGACGCTCCTTAGTGGTCTCGAAAGACTTAAGGAGGTCTTGCAGATCTTTATTGTTGGAAAGATCTAAGCCTCTATGCCGGAAGACCGATGCCAACATGCTTCTGTAGCCCTTGATAGTGGGAGCTGAAAGGGATCGTCCTTTTCTCAGGTATAAGAGAAAATCAGCTATTTGGGCTACAGAGGTACTGGTCGAGGATACAGAAACTGACTTGCACCAGTCTCGGAAGACTTCCCACTTCGATTGGTAGACTCTAATGGTAGAAGCTCTTCTTGCTCTAGCAATCGCACTGGCTGCCTCCTTCGAAAAGCCTCTAGCTCTCGAGAGTCTTTCGATAGTCTGAAGGCAGTCAGACGAAGAGCGTGGAGGCTTTGGTGTACCTTCTTTACGTGTGGCTGACGTAGAAGGTCTACTCTTAGAGGAAGACTTCTGGGAACGTCTACTAACCATCGAAGTACCTCGGTGAACCATTCTCTCGCGGGCCAGAGGGGAGCAACTAACGTCAACCTTGTCCCTTCGTGAGAGGCGAACTTCTGCAGTACCTTGTTGACAATCTTGAATGGTGGGAATGCGTAAAGATCCAGATGTGACCAATCTAGGAGGAAGGCATCTATATGTATTGCTGCTGGGTCCGGGACTGGAGAGCAATAGATTTGAAGCCTCTTGGTCAGCGAGGTTGCAAAGAGATCTATGGTGGGTTGACCCCAAGTCGACCAAAGTCTCTTGCACACATCCTTGTGGAGGGTCCATTCGATTGGAATTACTTGACCTTTCCGACTGAGACAATCTGCTAGGACGTTCAAGTCGCCCTGGATGAACCTCGTTACTAGGGAGATGCCTCGATCTTTTGACCAGATGAGCAGGTCCCTTGCGACCTCGTACAAAGTCAGTGAGTGGGTACCTCCCTGTTTGTAAATGTACGCCAAGGCCGTGGTGTTGTCCGAGTTTACCTCCACCACCTTGCCTCGAAGGAGATTCTCGAAGCTTATCAAGGCCAGATGAACCGCCAAAAGCTCCTTGCTGTTGATATGCATGCTCCTCTGACTCGAGTTCCACAGACCTGAGCATTCCCGACCGTCCAGCGTCGCGCCCCAGCCCAAGTCCGATGCGTCCGAGAAGAGAACGTGGTTGGGTATCTGAACTGCCAGGGGAAGACCCTCTCATAGGCTGATATTGTCCTTCCACCAAGTCAGACAAGACTTTATCTTTTCGGAAATCGGGATCGAGACCGCCTCTAGCGTCTTGTCCTTTTTCCAGTGAAAAGCCAGATGGAATTGAAGAGGACGGAGGTGTAGCCTTCCTAGCGAGACAAATTGCTCCAGGGATGACAGCGTCCCTACCAGACTCATCCACAGCCTGACTGAGCAGCGTTCTTTCTTCAGCATCTTCTGGATGGAGAGCAGGGCTTGATCTATTCTGGGGGCCGACGGAAAAGCCCGAAAAACTTGACTTTGAATCTCCATCCCTAAATACAGAATAGTTTGGGATGGGACCAGCTGTGACTTTTCCAAATTGACTAGGAGTCCCAATTCCTTGGCCAGATCTAGAGTCCAATTGAGATCCTTCAGATAGCGATGACTGGAAGAGGCTCTGAGAAGCCAGTCGTCCAAGTACAGGGAGGCTCTGATCTCCGATAGCTCGAAACTGGTACCCCACATTCCTGTAAACAAACCTCAGAAACGGTAGGGAATCCGGGTGTATAGGAATGTGGAAGTAGGCTATGCCTCCTGAAGGTCGAGAGAGACCATCCAGTCGCCTTCCATAAATGCTGTCAAGACAGCCTGGTAGACTTCATCGTGAAGTTTGTCTTGACAATGAACACATTGAGCGCACTTGCCTCTTACGTACTCCTGCAGTGAACATGGCTGCCAAATCATGGAGCCATCCCTGAGGGACTTGTCCCTGCAGAGAACGTGGCTGTCAGATCATTGGAGCCAACTCTGAAAGCCTTGTTTATGCATGACATAATTGTACAGCAAAACTTCAAAGGCTCGAAAACAGCTGTGAAGTTGACCTGTAAAATCTTGGAGCGTCTCCTGGCCAGGCGCCAGGGAGAGTCTACGAGATTTGAGAAGTCTATCTGGGCAGAGGCAGGAACTCCCAAGCCGAGAACTTCTCTCGTGTCATATCAGACTCTCGCTCTATAAGCCAGTTTAAAAGAAGGGAAAGCAAAGGCTGTATCCCCCAAACTCCTCCTGGTGATAAACCAGTCGCCTAGCAAACGTAAAGCTCTCTAGGAGAGCGAGAGAGCACTAGCTTATAAAACAACGGCTTCGAAGTAGCTAGGCCTAGTGTAAGCTCTGACGTTTAGGCGAACGAGGAGCAGCAGTTACACAAAGATCCGGACAAAGATCCTTAAAAATCAGCATGATTTATTTAAAGTCCATAGAGGGCTAAGCAGCTTTAGGCTCCTCTCCGTCTGACAGAGTCCTCAAGGGAATATCAGTAGGAGGGGGAACAGCAACTTCCTCATCTAAAGGAACCTTGTCCGATAATAGCTGAGTCTCAAGCAAGGGAGAGACTGGTGCATTAGTAGCGGACCAGGACGCAACGTCATGTAACTGCTTGTCAGTCTGTGAACTGTCAACAACAACAGGTGCGAGAGACCAGGACGCAACGTCATGTAACTGCTTGACAGTCTGTGAACTGTCAACAACAACAGGTGCGTGAGGACGCACAGCGTCCACTCGAGACTGCTTTGACCGCCTAGACTGAGCAGTCAAAACAACTCTAGAATGCGGAGGTTGACGCACAGCGTCAAAACAAGTCAACTCCGATTGTTAGTGAACGTCCTGAACGTCAACAGGAGCATCAGCAAGTGGCCTAACGTCCAAATGTGGCTGAAAATCCACACGAGACCGCATCGAGTGTGGTTCTAAACAACCTGACTGACGTGACTTGGCTACGCCAACGTCAACAGGACGCACAAAGGAACGTTAGGTTGGCTGAAAGCCAGGATCTCGATGAGATAAACGGCTAGGCTCAACGGACTAAACGGCAGAATAGTCTTCCATAAGGGAGGCGAGCTTATTCTGCATGTCTTGCCGTACAACCCATTTAGGATCAACGGAAATGGTTGCGGTAAGAGACGAGGGTAACGTCTGTGACCGCAACACTTTGCCAACAAAAAGACTCTCGGAGTCTGTGTTACGCTTTTGTTAGGCGGCGAGCAATTATCCGATGACTGCATAGGGTCAGAGCTGTCCTAATGGCTGCAACCAGGACGCTGGACCTGTCCTGAAAGGACTGACTTTCGCTTAAGGGCCTCGAAACCTTGTTTCAGGTTTCTTATGCGAAAAGCCTTCGGATGACGAGGAGAAAATTGTCTCTCTCGCCTTATGGTAGGGGAGATCTTGGTAAGATACACCCGATACCATAGAGGGAAACGTCTGTTCGCTGATCAAGGCCTCTCGAACCCATAAGTCGTACGACATTACTTCTCCCCTGGGCTTGGGAGCTTGCAAGAGGTCCCGGACTAGGTGAACGACAGGCACGAACAGACGAACCCTCGGACGCAACACTGTAACACTTTGCGCAATATCACTTTATCACTACGATTTTCTGTTTTGCACTTATTTCACTGAAATCGAAACTTTTACTGATTTCTACCTGAAGCACGCAATTCTACCCTCATCAAAAGGTAGTAAATGCGAAATCAGTCGTATAATGCAAGCACATTAATACCAGCAAAAAAAACAGTAAACATCTTTTAAGATAAAAAATTCAGTGGTTGGGGAAGAGAATAAACACTAGTTCATTCAAAACTACGTTTTCAATCTCTCACCGTACATTGCCTGGGGACGAGAATAAAACTAAAAACGTTTTATCCTTTCTCCCCGTACAGAGACTAGGGACGAGAGTAACTCGAGAACAACGTTACCCGCTTGAACAGAACGTTTTCTCTCCTCTCTCTCCCTCCGTCTCTATCTCTCTCTCTCTCTCTTGATTTCGCACCTAAGAGAAGAGCCCAATTACGTTTCGTCAAAAAAACATGTTATTTGACCAAAGGAAAAAACTGAAATGTTTTTCAATTAAAAAGTTCCTTTAAAATAGAATTTAAAACATTTAAGCTTTGAAAGAAGAATGAACAAAACGTCAGAATCGATTTACTCTTTCTGCAAAGTGAAACCGTGATACTCTCTCTCTCTATCGTAACGATAGAGCGCAAACTGCGTAGCATAAATAAACTAAACGTTAGTTCATCTTTGAAAACAGTAGGAAGACTATTCAAAGAAAATCTTTCATAAAATATTTATTAAAAATATTCATTTAAAAAGTTTTAAATCATTAGCTCTTTAAAAGCTATTTACGATTGAAAGGACTCAACGTTGTTTAACTTCGGTTTCCAAGTTAGGACCGCCTACTCTCAGGAAAGGTCGCATATAAACAAAACATTAAAATTTATTTTTTATGTTTAAAATAAATGGAAAGTTAATCGAAGAGGCCTAATAAAGGCGGTGAGATATAAAATATATAGAGGAAAATCTATAATTAATTTATAACGTGATAAGATAATTACTAAAAGCCTAAACACACTTCCGTCTAAGGGAAGGGTCGGCCATTTAAAAGTCAAAGAAAGTCCATACTCTCTTTGTCACCAAAAATTAAATCTATCCAAAACGAGTTCAAGATTTAAGATGAAGATAAAACACCTGCACTGCGAAAGCTCAAACCAAAATGAAGTACTTCACCAAATATGTTGAGAAAACTCCAGGTTCTACGGCGAGTAAAAGTACGTCTTGTCGACACGTCGACAGAGAAGAAATTGAGTCTTTGTTTACATCGAGAGAGTATAGCGATCGCTGGCGAGTTTTTACTGTTTTTTGTCTGTCGAGCAACAGAGTTGCAGCTATTATATATTCACCGGCTAAGTTAAATATTTAAAATTACCAATTTTATGTCCAAAACTGGTTTGATTTATGTCTTACAAACGCATTTAAAAAAATAAACACAATCATAAAAATCAAGTAACTGTATTTACTTTGACTCTCCAAACAGTAATCCCTCGGTTAAAACAGATGTTACATTCCTAGGCCCAGTTAGCCGTAAAAGCACGTACTGTAGATACAGAAATCTACTTTTATTCATATTTTTTATCAGTTTTATAAATTTAAGGTTTTGTAAAAACAAAAATGATATTTTGATTATAAAATAAATTTTTTAATATACTTACCCGGTGAATATATAATAGCTGACGTCTCCGACGGCTCGACAGATTCCAAAAACTCGCGAGCGATCGCCATGAAGGTAGCGGGTGTGCCCACCAGCGCCGACTATCGGTCAGATACTGCATATACATGTAAACAGCTCCAGTTCTTCTCATCCCGCTGGGTCTCTATCGGGGAGGAAGGGGGGACCTTTAATTTATATATTCACCGGGTAAGTATACTGTATTCAAAAATGTTATTTTCATTAGTAAAATAAATTTTTGAATATACTTACCCGATAATCATGTAGCTGTCAACTCCGTTGCCCGACAGAATTCTACGGAAGGGATACGCCAGCGATCGCTATACAAGAGGGGGGTGTACTCACAAGCGCCACCTGTGGCCAGGTACTGCAGTACTTCTTGTTGACACCACCTCAATTTTTCCTCGGTCCACTGGTTCTCTATGGGGAGGAAGGGTGGGTCAATTAAATCATGATTATCGGGTAAGTATATTCAAAAATTTATTTTACTAATGAAAATAACATTTTTCAATATTAATCTTACCCGATAATCATGTAGCTGATTCACACCCAGGGAGGTGGGTGAAAACCAGTGTACATGTATATCAAGAAGCTAAGTATCCCGTATTTCATATTATCAGTTATTCAAAATAACAATGAAATTATAAGTACCTGGTAAGGAAGTCGACTTGAACCATTACTCTGCCTTTAATAAGTTCGTCTTCCTTACTGAGCGCAGCGTTCCTCTTAGGAGGCTGAACAACTCTAAGGTGCTGAAGTATCAAGGGCTGCAACCCATACTAAAGGACCTCTACACAACCTCTAACCTAGGCGCTTCTCAAGAACGAATTGACCACCCGCCAAATCAACTAGGATGCGGAAGGCTTCTTAGCCTACCGTAACAACCCAAAAACAACAATAAAAGCATTCAAGAGAAAGGTTAAAAAAGGTTATGGGATTAAGGGAATGTAGTGGCTGAGCCCTCACCTACTACTGCACTCGCTGCTACGAATGGTCCCAGGGTGTAGCAGTTCTCGTAAAGAGACTGGACATCTTTGAGATAAAATGAAGCAAACACTGACTTGCTCCTCCAATAGGTTGCATCCATAATACTCTGCAGAGAACGGTTCTGTTAGAAGGCCATCGAAGTAGCTACAGCTCTCACTTCGTGGGTCCTTACCTTCAGCAAAGCAAGGTCTTCATCCTTCATGTGAGAATGAGCTTCTCTAATCAGAAGCCTTATGTAATACGAAACTGCGTTTTTGGACATAGGCATCGAAGGTTTCTTGATGGCACACCATAAGGCTTCTGATTGTCCTCGTATAGGTTTTGACCTTTTAAGATAATACTTTAGAGCTCTGACAGGTCAAAGAACTCTCTCTAGCTCGTTACCCACCATGTTGGAGAGGCTAGGAATTTCGAACGATCTAGGCCAAGGACGTGAAGGAAGTTCATTTTTTGCCAAAAACCCGAGCTGTAAGGAACATGTTGCTGTTTCGGATGTGAATCCTATGTTCCTGCTGAAGGCGTGAACCTCACTAACTCTTTTGGCTGTTGCAAGGCAGACGAGGAAAAGAGTTTTGAGAGTAAGGTCTTTAAAAGAGGCTGACTGGAGAGGTTCAAATCTAGGAGACATCAGGAACCTTAAGACTACGTCTAGATTCCAGCCTGGAGTGGACAAGCGACGTTCTTTAGAGGTCTCGAAAGACTTAAGGATGTCCTGTAGATCCTTGTTGGAAGAAAGATCCAAGCCTCTGTGGCGGAAAACTGATGCCAACATACTTCTGTACCCTTTGATCGTAGGAGCCGAAAGAGATCTAACATTCCTAAGATGTAACAGGAAGTCAGCAACTTGGGTTACAGAGGTATTGGTAGAGGAAACTGCATTGGCTCTGCACCAGCTTCGGAAGACTTCCCACTTGGATTGATAGACTCTACGAGTGGAAATCCTCCTTGCTCTGGCAATCGCTCTGGCTGCCTCCTTCGAAAAGCCTCTAGCTCTAGAGAGTCTTTCGATAGTCTGAAGGCAGTCAGACGAAGAGCGTGGAGGCTTGGGTGTACCTTCTTTACGTGAGGTTGACGTAGAAGGTCCACTCTTAGAGGGAGAGTCCTGGGAACGTCGACCAGCCATTGCAGTACCTCTGTGAACCATTCTCTTGCAGGCCAAAGGGGAGCAACCAACGTCAGCCGTGTCCCTTCGTGGGAGACGAACTTCTGGATAACTCTGTTGATGATCTTGAACGGCGGGAATGCATAAAGATCGAGATGGGACCAATCCAGCAGAAAAGCATCCACGTGAACTGCTGCCGGGTCTGGAATTGGGGAACAGTACAATGGGAGCCTCTTGGTCATGGAGGTGGCGAACAGATCTATCGTTGGCTGACCCCACAAGGTCCAAAGTCTGTTGCACACGTCCTTGTGAAGGGTCCATTCTGTGGGGATGACCTGACCCTTCCTGCTGAGGCGATCTGCCGAGACATTCATATTGCCCTGAATGAATCTCGTTACCAGCTTGAGGTTTAGACTTCTTGACCAAATGAGGAGGTCCCTTGCGATCTCGTATAGCTTCTTCGAATGAGTCCCTCCCTGCTTGGAGATGTATGCCAAGGCTGTGGTGTTGTCGGAGTTCACCTCCACCACCTTGTTTAGCAGGAGGGACTTGAAGTTCATTAAGGCCAGATGTACTGCCAACAACTCCTTGCAATTGATGTGAAGCGTTTCCTGTTCCTTGTTCCATGTCCCCGAGCATTCCTGTCCGTCCAAGGTCGCGCCCCAGCCCGAGTCTGATGCGTCCGAATAGAGATGAAGATTGGGGGTCTGAACAGCTAACGAGAGACCCTCCTTGAGAAGGATGTTGCTCTTCCACCACATGAGAGTAGTCTTCATATCTTTGGTAACAGGAATAGAGACCGCTTCGAGCGTCAAATCCTTGTCCCAGTGAGCTGCTAGATGCAATTGAAGGGGGCGGAGGTGGAGTCTCCCTAACTCGGTGAACAGGGCTAACGATGACAGGATTCCCTGTTAGACTCATCCACTGTCTCACCGAGCATCTGTTCCTCTTCAGCATGCTCAGAATGCACTCTAGGGCTTGGTTGATTCTTGGGGCCGACGGAAAAGCCCGAAAAGCTTGACTCCGAATCTCCATTCCCAGGTAAACGATGGTTTGGGAAGGAATAAGCTGGGACTTTTCTAAGTTGACCAAAAGACCCAGTTCCTTGGTCAAGTCCAAAGTCCAATTGAGACTCTCCAGACAGCGACGACTTGTGGGGGCTCTTAACAGCCAGTCGTCTAAATAAAGGGAGGCTCTGATGTCCGCCAAGTGGAGGAATTTCGCAAGATTCCTCATCAGACGCGTGAACACCATAGGTGCCGTGCTTAGGCCAAAACACAGGGCTTGGAATTGGTACACAACCTTTCCAAAAACGAATCTCAGAAAAGGTTGGGAGTTTGGATGAATGGGGACGTGAAAGTAAGCGTCTTTCAGATCCAGCGAGACCATCCAGTCCTCCTGCCTGACCGCTGCTAGGACCGACTTCGTCGTCTCCATAGTGAACGTCTGCTTGGTGACATAAGCATTGAGCGCACTGACGTCCAGCACCGGTCTCCAACCTCCTGTCTTCTTGGCCACCAGAAAGAGACGGTTGTAGAAGCCCGGGGATTGATGATCCCGGACTATCACCACTGCCTCCTTCTGTAACAGAAGCGACACCTCTTGATGTAACGCTAGCCTCTTGTCCTTTTCCTTGTAGTTGGGAGAGAGGTTGATGGGAGAAGTGGTCAGAGGGGGATTGCGGCAGAATGGTATCTTGTAACCCTCCCTTAGCCACTTGACAGACTGGGCGTCTGCACCTCTTCTTTCCCAAGCTTGCCAGAAGATCTTGAGTCTGGCTCCTACAGCTGTCTGGAGAGGAGGAGAGTCAGTGTTTGCCTTTCGAAGACTTGATACCTTTCTTGGACCTGCCCCTGTGACCGTCTGGACGGGTACCTCCTCGGCTGGGGGCTCTGCCACGAAAGGGCGGAATAAATCTAGTAGCAGGAGTATCAGCCACTGGGGTGCGGTAAGATCTAGGAACTGAAGGAGCAATCTTAGCCTTCCGTGCTGAAGAGGCCACAAGATCATGCGTGTCCTTCTGAATGAGAGCCGCAGACAATTCCTTGATAAGATCCTCAGGAAACAGGAACTTAGAAAGAGGAGCAAAAAGTAACTGCGACCTTTGGCAAGAGGTGATACCAGTGGAAAGGAAGGAGCAAAGCTGTTCCCTTTTCTTGAGGACTCCCGATACAAACATAGAGGCAAGTTCGCCGGAACCATCGCGAATTGCTTTGTCCATACAGGACATGATCAACATGGCCGAGTCTTTGTCAGATGGGGCAGTCTTCTTGCTCAAGGTCCCCAGGTACCAATCGAGAAAATTAAAAATTTCAAAGGCGCGAAAGACTCCCTTCAAGAAGTGGTCCAGGTCAGAAAAGGTCCAGCAGACCTTAGAGCGTCTCATAGCTGACCTTCGTGGAGAGTCAACCAAACTTTGAAGATCTAGCGAAGACGAGCTTAGTGTAGGCAGACTTAACAGGTTGCATGCCTAGAGAGAACTCGGATGGAGGAGAGCGAGGGGTAGCAGACACAAAGTGATCCGGGTAAAGTTCTCTGAACAGAGCCAGAACCTTGCGAAAGTCGATGGAGGGTGGCAATGACTTGGGTTCCTCCACGTCAGATGAAGGGTCATCCAGGTGAGCAGCTTCATCCTCAGAAACCTCATCACCTGAGGGTTGAGAAGCGAGAGGTAAAGTTAAAGCGGTCTGCTGAATGGCTGAATCCTGAAGAGCGGGTGCATGCGCACTTGCGGATTCATCCTCAAGTCTCTGTTGAAGAGGATGAGGGCTGGTAATGACAAAGTCCTGAGGCTGGGATGAAGGAGGTTCTGCGGAGGTCTGAGGAGCAAGCGTGGTGAGAGGCGACTGTAGTAAAGCATGAAGCTCATGCTGCAAAGACTGCGGTTCAAGTTGAATGGGAAGAGGCTCAAGCTGAGGAGAAAGTGGCAGATGCATGCGTTGAGGTGGCTGACTCATAGCATGAGGTTCCTGTCTCAAGAGTTGCGCTTGCTTCAAGGGTTGAGGTGACTGCGCAGAGAGAGGCTCTTGTCTCACGAGTTGAGGTTCTTGAGGTGCTTGCCTCGAGAGTTGAGGTTCTCGCCTCGAGGAAAGTGGAGGTGGCTGCTGCGAGAGTTGAGGTGGCTGCCTCAAGGATGGTAGAGGTTGTCGTACCTCAAGAGGTTGCTGCCTCGAGGATGGAGGAAATGCAAGATACTCCTGCCTCAAGGGTAGAGGAGGTTGTAAAGCATAAGGTTCCTGTCCCCATTGTTGAGGAGGTTGCTGCGTGGTAAGAGGCTCCTGCCTCAAAGAAAGTGGAGGTTGCTGCACAGCGCTGGTATCTGGCAACTCCCAACGAGGCAGCTCACGCATGGAGGTAGCCTGAGGAACCTCAACCTCATACGTCTGGCAGATTGAACTGCGCTGAGGAGGAGGAGCGCTCGCAGGAGGAGGTGTATTAACCTTCTCTGCCTGAAACTCCCGCATCAACACCGCAAGCTGCGACTGCATAGTCTGCAGCAAAGCCATCTTAGGATCAACAGAAGTTGAGGTCTGTTGAGGCATAGCTTTAACAGAAGTTGAGGTCTGTTGAGGCAGCACCTTGCCTCTCTTAGGAGGCGTGCAGTCACCTGATGACTGCGGCGAGTCCGAGCTAGCCCAATGGCTACACCCTGGCTGTTGGACTCGCGCGGTCTGGACTTTACGCTTAAGAGGTCTTGAGGCCTGAGTCCAGCGTTTTCTCCCCGAAAAATCTTCTGCAGACGAGGATCTAAAGGGCTCAATCGTCTGAGAGTGGAAGTGACGATCTCTGTAAGATACGCCCGCAACCACTGAGGATACTACTGTGCGCCGATCAAGGCCTGCCGAACCCTTTTGCCCTTCGACATTGCTTCTCCCCTGGGCTTGGGAGCTTGCAAGAGGTCCCGGACTGGGAGGACGACTGGCACGCACAGAAGTATCCTCACGCGCAACACTGACACTGACACTAGCACTAGGCACAGCACTGGCACTACCACTTCCCACTGCACTTTTCACTTTAAGTTCCTTGACGTCTGCCAAAAGGAACTTGTGGTCACTCACTACCGACTCCACTTTATCACCTAAAGCCTGAATAGCACGTAAAACATCTGACATATCAGGCTGAGCACTAATAGTAGGTTCGGGGGTAGCCACTACAGGGTGAGGAAAAGGTTGAGGATCATGGGGGGAGGAATAAAGTAAAGAGCGAGCCGAACTCCTCCTAACTCTCTCTCTCTCTAACTTAGTGGTATACTTAAGGAATCGAATAAAATCAAGTTCCGAAAGTCCGGCACATTCCTCACATCGATCTTCCAACTGACAGGATTTTCCCCTACAGTCGGAACAAACGGTGTGAGGATCAACCGAGGCCTTCGGAAGCCGCCTAATACAAGTCCTACATCGTCTTTGGGGAGGAGCTTGAGAATGGTCGGACATCTTGAATCAGAGAACAGTCAAGGGGGATTCCAAGGCTAAAGATCGTTAACCATAAATCAAAATTAATCCAAAAGCTATCTAAGCTAAGGGAAAAGCTTCCTGTATAGCGAAAGCTGAAATCTCAGAGCAATACTTCACCAAAACCGTGAACAAAGACTCCAAAATTATAAGCGTATCCATGTAGGTCTTGCCGGAAGCACGACAGAGGAAAAATTGAGGTGGTGTCAACAAGAAGTACTGCAGTACCTGGCCACAGGTGGCGCTGGTGAGTACACCCCCCTCTTGTATAGCGATCACTGGCGTATCCCTTCCGTAGAATTCTGTCGGGCAACGGAGTTGACAGCTACATGATTATCAGGTAAGATTAATATTGAAAAATTTATTTTATAATCAAAATATCATTTTTAAATATTAAACTTAGCCGGTGAATATATAATAGCTGATTCACACCCATGGTGGTGGGTAGAGACCAGTATTAATACAGTTTACGGCGTATATGCTTAGAGTTTTTGACAGTTATATCATAACAAAACCCAAATAAATATAGGTACCTGGTAAGGAAGCTGACTCTGACGATTACTCTGCCTTGTTAGTCCGCTTTCCTCACGAAGCCCAGCCATCCTCTTAGGATGCTGAAAGACTCCCAGGAGCTGAAGTATCTAGGGCGACAACCCATACAACAGGACCTCATCAAAACCCTTAATCTGGGCGCTCTCAAGAAATGACATTTGACCACCCGCCAAATCAAAAAGGATGCGAAAGGCTTCTTAGCCTTCCGTACAACCCAATTAAAAACATTTCAAGAGAAGATTAAAAGGATATTGGAATTAAGGGAATGTAGTGGTAGAACCCTCACCCACTACTGCACTCGCTGCAACGAATGGACCCAGTGTGTAGCAGTCCTCATAAAGAGTCTGGACCTCTTTTTTAAGTAAAATGACGCGAATACCGACTTGCTTCTCCAAAAGGTCGCGTCCATAATACTTCGCAGAGATCTGTTTTGCTTAAAGGCCACGGAAGTTGCTATAGCTCTTACTTCGTGCGTCTTAACCTTAAGCAAGCAACGGTCTTTTTCACTCAAGTGAGAATGAGCCTCTCGGATTAAAAATCTAATAAAATATGACAAAGCATTCTTTGACATAGGCAATGAAGGCTTCTTAACTGAGCACCACAAGGCCTCAGATCCACCTCGTAAGGATTTAGTCCGAGCTAAATAAAACTTCAGAGCTCTAACTGGACACAGCACTCTTTCAAGCTCGTTGCCTACTATCTCTGACAGGCAAGGTATATCAAATGACTTAGGCCAAGGACGAGAAGGCAGTTCATTTTTGGCCAAGAAACCAAGCTGAAGTGAACATGTGGCTTTATCTGTAGAAAAGCCGATGTTCCTACTGAAGGCATGGATCTCACTGACCCTTTTAGCCAAAGCCAAGCACACTAAGAAAAGCGTCTTGAGGGTGAGATCCTTCAGGGAGGCTGAATGTAATGGCTCAAACCTGTCGGACATTAGGAACCTTAGGACCACGTCTAAGTTCCATCCAGGAGTTGCCATACGACGCTCCTTAGAGGTCTCGAAGGACTTAAGGAGATCTTGGAGATCTTTATTATTGGACAGATCTAAGCCTCTATGTCTGAACACAGACGCCAACATGCTCCTGTAGCCCTTAATAGTGGGCGCTGAGAGGGAGCGAACATTTCTCAGATGTAGGAGAAAGTCTGCAATTTGGGCTACAGAGGTACTGGAAGAGGAAATGGATGATGACTTGCACCAGTCTCTAAAGACTTCCCACTTCGACTGGTAGACCTTGATGGTAGATGCTCTCCTAGCTCTCGCAATCGCTCTGGCTGCCTCCTTCGAAAATCCTCGAGCTCTTGAGAGTCTTTCGATAGTCTGAAGGCAGTCAGACGAAGCGCGGGGAGGCTTTGATGAAGACTCCTTACGTGGGGCTGCCGTAAGAGATCCATCCTTAAAGGTAGACTCCTTGGAACGTCTACCAGCCATTGAAGTACCTCTGTGAACCACTCTCTCGCGGGCCAGAGTGGAGCAACCAATGTCAACCTGGTCCCTTCGTGAGAGGTGAACTTCTGCAGCACCTTGTCTAGGATCTTGAAAGGTGGAAAGGCATAAACGTCCAGGTGAGACCAGTCCAGCAGGAAAGCGTCTATGTGGGCTGCCTCTGGATCTGGAACTGGAAAGCAGTAAGTCGAGAGCCTCTTTGTCAGAGAGAGCGCAAATAGATCTATGGTGGGTTGACCCCATGTCATCCATAGCTTCTCGCACACAGTCTTATGCAACGTCCACTCCATGGAGATGACTTGTCCTCTTCTGCTGAGGCCGTCCGCCAAGACATTCATTTTCCTTGCACAAATCTCGCCAAAGGAGAGATGTTACATGCCTTAAATGGAGTTCCTTCTGGGGTCCTTTGACTGGCCAGACAGTACTACATAGGACCCTTCTCTCTGGTTACGGTTCTTTCCCTTTGCCTACACAGACACCAAATAGTCTGGCCTATTCTTTACAGATTCTCCTCTGTCCTCATACACCTGACAACACTGTGATTACTAGACAATTCTTCTTCACCCAAGGGGTTAACTACTGCACTTTAATTGTTCAGTGGCTACTTTCCTCTTGGTAAGGGTAGAAGAGACTCTTTAGCTATGGTAAGCAGCTCTTCTAGGAGAAGGACACTCCAAAATCAAACCATTGTTCTCTAGTCTTGGGTAGTGCCATAGTCTCTGTACCATGGTCTTACACTCCCTTGGGTTAGAGTTCTCTTGCTTGAGGGTACACTCGGGCACACTTTTCTATCTAGTTCCTCTTCATCTTGTTCTCTTAAAGTTTTTATTGTTTAAATAGGAAATATTTATTTGAATATTGTTACTATTCCTAAAATATTTTATTTTTCATTATTTCCTTTCCTCACTGGGCTATTTTCCCTGTTGGGGCCCCTGGGCTTATAGCATCCTGCTTTTCCAACTAGGGTTGTAGCTTAGCATTTAATAATAATAATAATAATCCGTGGATCAAAGACCCGAGCCTTCCAGACTGTCCAGTGGAGCTCCCTAACCCAAATCCGATGCATCTGAAAACAACACATGGTTTGGGTTCTTGATCGCAAGAGAAAGACCTTCTCGAAGTCTGATGTTGCTGTCCCACCAAGTCAGACATGTCTAGACTGAGTTGGAGATTGGGAAAGAGATACTCACTAAGCCCTTCTCCTTGTTCCAATGTTTTAGGTGAAATTGGAAAGGGCATAGGTTGAGTCTCCCCAGAGAGATAAATTACTCCAGCGATGAAAGAGTTCCCACGAGGCTAGTTCAAACTCTTACAGAGCAACTGTTTTTCTCTTGCAAGTGAAGGACTTTTAACAGAGCTTGTTCCATTCTTGCGGGAGACGAAAAGGGCCGAAAAATCAGACACTGTATCTCCATTCCCAAATAAAGAATAGTCTGGGATGGGGTACTGTAAGTTACGACTTCTCTACGTTCACTATGAGACCTAGCTCCTTGGTTAGGTCTAATGTCCATTAGAGGCTCTCCAGACAGCGATATAATGACGACGCCCTGATTAGCCAGTCGTCAAAATAAAGGGAGGCTCTGAATCCTCAAAAAATGTAGAAAGCTTGCTACATTTTGCAAGGGCCTTGTAAAAACAAGAGGAGCAGGAATGAGGTCGGAGTACAGTGCTCGACAGTGGTACATTACTTTCCCGTCCACAAACCTCAGATGTAGTTGAAAGTTTGGATGAATCGGGATGTGGAAGTATGCATCCTGAAGGTCGAGAGAGACCATCCAGTCGCCTTCCCTTAATGCTGTCAAGACAGATTTGGTAGTCTTCATCGTGAAGTTTGTCTTGACAATGAACACATTGAGCGCACTTACATCTTAAGTACTCCTGCAGTGAACGAGGCTGCCAGATCATTGGAGCCATCCCTGATAGTCTTGTTCCTGCAGAGAACGTAGCTGTCAGATCATTGGAGCCATCCCTGATAGCCTTGTTCATGCATGACATAATTGTACAGCAAAACTTCAAACGCTCGAAAAACTCCTAACAGGAGATGGTCTAGCTCTGAAGCCGACCATAAAGTCTTGGAGCGTCTCATGGCCAGGCGCCGGGGAGAGTCTATGAGGCTTGAGAAGTCTCTCTGGGCAGAGGCAGGAACTCCCAAGCCGAGAACTTCTCCCGTGTCATACCAGACGCTCGCTCTATAAGCCAGTTTAAAAGGAGGGAAAGCAAAGGCTGTCTCCCCCAAACTCCTCCTGGTGATCAACCAGTCGCCTAGCAAACGTAAAGCTCTCTTAGAAGAGCGAGAGAGCACTAGCTTAGAAAACAATGGCTTCGAAGTAGCTAGGCCTAGTGTAAACTCTGACGTTTAGGCGAACGAGGAGCAGCAGTTACAAAATGGTCCGGACAAAGATCCTTAAAAATCAGCATGATTTTTTTAAAGTTCATAGAGGGCTGAGCAGCTTTAGGCTCCTCTCCGTCTGACAAAGTCCCCAAGGGAATATCAGTAGGAGGGGGATCAGCAACTTCCTCATCTGAAGGAACCTCGTCCGACAATTGCTGAGTCTCATGAAAAGGAGAGACCTGCCGCGGTGGCAATGCTTGACAGGCAAAGTCCACACGCAAAGGAGCAGCAGTAGCAGTCAAGGAAGCGACGTCATGTCGCTGCTGAAAGGACTGACCAGCAACAACAACAGGAGTTGATGGACGCTCGACGTCAAGTCGAGACTGCCTTGACTGCCTAGACTGAGCAGTCAAAACAACCCTTGACTGCGGTGCTTGACGCTCAACGTCAAAACAAGGCAACTGAGCTGGTTGGCGAACGTCCTGAACGTCAACACGAGACTGCGGCAGCGGCTGAACGTCAACACGAGGCTGCGGCAGCGGCTGAAAGTCAACACGGGACTGCAGCGAGTGAGGATCCAAGTCACGTGACTGACGTGACAAACTACCGACATCACGTTTCATAGCGTCAAAAGGACGAGTAAATGCTCGTTTGGGCGGCTGACGGCCAGAGTCTCGTTTAGCGTAACGGCGACTCGAAAGCGAAGGTTCATCGTGAACCTGCTCAACGTCATACTTTTCCATAAGGGAGGCAAGCTTAGTCTGCATGTCCTGCAGGACAACCCATTTAGGATCAACGGGAGTCGGAACGGGCCGAGACGACGGTAACGTCTGTGTTGGCAAAACATTGCCTTTACCGCGACCCTCGGACCCCGTGTTACGCTTGCGTTTAATAGGCGAACCGTCTCCCGATGACTGCAAAGGGTCAGAGCTGTCCCCATGGCAACAGCCAGGACGCTGGACCTGTCCTGAAGGGACTGACTTCCGCTTTAAGGGTCTAGAAACTTTGCTCCAAGGTTTCTTTTGCGAGAAGCCTTCGGATGACGAGGAGAAAACAGCCTCGCTCGTCTTATGGTAGGGGCGATCTTGCGAGACACGCCCGATACCACAGAGGGAACGTCTGTTCGTTGGTTAAAGCCTCTCGTCCCCTTAAGTCCTACGACATTACTTCTCCCTGGTGCATGGGAGCCTGAAAGAGGTCTCGGACTAGGTGAACGACAAGCACGAACAGACGAAACCTCGGTCGCAACACTAAAAAACACTTTGCGCAACATCACTTTATCACTACGATTTTCTGTTTTTTTTTTGCACTTACTTCACAGATATCGTATTTTTCAATAATTTCACATTAGGCATGAATAAAACTGATTTCTACCTGAAGCACGCAATTCTCCCTTACATCAAAAGGTTATACAGGTAATTGCGAAATGAGTCGTATAATGTAAGCACATTAGTACATGCAAAAATCAGTAAACATATATATCGAATAAAACGGAAATATATAAAGTTAAAAAGGATCAGTGACTGGGGAGGAGACTAAACACTAGTTCATTAAAGACTACGTTTTCAATCTCTCACCGTACAGTGCCTTGGGACGAGAATAAAAACTAAAAACGTTTTATCCTTTCTCCCCGTACAGAGACTTGGGACGAGAGTAAACTGAATCGAGAACAACGTTACTCGCTCCTAAACTCCCTTGGGACGAGAATAAAGATTGGATCGTTCTCTCTTCCTCTCTCTCTCTCCGTCTCTCTCTCTCTCTTGTCACATACAAGAGAAAAGCCCACTCACCCTTCGTCAATAAACAGGTTATTTGACCAAAGGAAAAAACTGAAAGGACTAAGAAAATGAAAATTAACAAGTTCCTTTAAATTAGTATTTAAAACACTACAGTTTGAAAGAAGAATGAACAAAACGTCAAAATCGATTTACTCTTTCTGCAAAGTGAAACCGTGATTCTCTCTTTCTCTATCGTAACGACAGAGCGCAAACTGCGTAGCATAAATAAACCAAACGTTAGTTCATCTTTGAAAAAAACAGCACGAAGACTATTCAAAGAATATCTTTCTTAAAATATTTTCTAAAAAAAAAATTCATTTCATAACTCTTACAGAGCAAATGATTTAAACTTAACGAAAATAAAAGTTGAATGGGCTCAACGTTGTTTAACTTCGGTTTCCAAGTTAGGATCGCCTACATCTCGGAGGTAAAGGCCGCATATAAACAAAAACATAAAATTTATCTAGATGTTTAGTATAAATGGAAAGCTAATCGAAGAGGCCTAATAAAGGCGGGTGAGATATAAAATATATAGAGGAAAATCTATAATTATCAACAATAATTTTTTAACGTGATAAAATAATTACTAAAGCCTAAAACACACTTCCGTACACTGAGGGAAGGGTCGGCCATCTTTACTCAATGGAAAAAAACCAGAGATAAAAAAAAAAAAAAGGGCAAAACACTTGTACTCTCCTTTCAAAAGCATTTCTTTTGAGGATAGTATTGAATAATCCAACACGGCGAAAGCAATAAAACCAAAACCAAGTACTTCACCAATTCGGTAGAAAAATGTTATTTTTATTAGTAAAATAAATTTTTGAATATACTTACCCGATAATCATGTAGCTGTCAACTCCGTTGCCCGACAGAATTCTATGGAGGGATACGCCAGCTATCACAATACTAGAAGGGGGTGTACTTACCAGCGCCACCTGTGGCCAGGTACTATAGTACTTCTTGTTGACACCTCCTCAATTTTTCCTCGGTCCACTGGTTCTCTATGGGGAGGAAGGGAGGGTCGATTAAATCATGATTATCGGGTAAGTATATTCAAAAATTTATTTTACTAGTAAAAATAACATTTTTCAATATTAAACTTACCCGATAATCATGTAGCTGATTCACACCCAGGGGGGTGGGTGAAAACCAGTGTACAAGATTAAAGGATAGCTAAGTATCCCATATTTCATATAACAGTTATCTCAAATAACAATGAAATAATAAGTACCTGGTAAGGAAGTCGAATTGAACCGTTACTCTGCCTCTTTTTTAAGTTCGTCTTCCTTACTGAGCGCAGCGTTCCTCTTGGACGCTGAATCAACCCAAAGGTGCTAAAGTATATAGGGTTGCAACCCCTACTAAAGGACCTCTACAAAACCTCTAACCCAGGCGCTTCTCAAGAATGAATAGACCACCCGCCAAATCAAAAGGATGCGGAAGGCTTCTTAGCCTACCGTAACAACCATAAAAACAACAATAAAAGCATTCAAGAGAAAGGTTAAAAAAGGTTATGGGATTAAGGGAATGTAGTGGCTGAGCCCTCACCTACTACTGCACTCGCTGCTACGAATGGTCCCAGGGTGTAGCAGTTCTCGTAAAGAGACTGGACATCTTTAAGATAAAATGATGCAAACACTGACTTGCTCCTCCAATAGGTTGCATCCATTATGCTCTGCAGAGAACGGTTTTTATTAAAGGCCATCGAAGTAGCTACGGCTCTTACTTCGTGGGTCCTTACCTTCAGCAATGCAAGGTCTTCCTCCTTTAAGTGAGAATGGGCTTCTCTAATCAGAAGCCTTATATAATACGAAACCCCGTTCTTGGACATGGGCCTCGAAGGTTTCTTGATGGCACACCATAAGGCTTCTGACTGTCCTCGAATAGGTTTAGACCTCTTAAGATAATACTTGAGAGCTCTGACAGGGCAAAGAACTCTCTCTAGTTCGTTACCTACCATGTTGGAGAGGCTAGGTATTTCAAACGATCTAGGCCAAGGACGTGAAGGAAGTTCGTTCTTTGCTAGGAATCCGAGCTGAAAAGAACATGTTGCAGATTCGGTCGTGAAACCAATGTTCTTGCTGAAGGCATGAACCTCACTGACTCTCTTAGCTGTTGCAAGGCAGACGAGAAAAAGAGTCTTGAGGGTAAGGTCCTTGAAGGAAGCTGACTGGAGAGGTTCGAACCTAGGTGACATAAGGAACCTTAAGACTACGTCTAGGTTCCAGCCTGGAGTGGATAGACGACGCTCTTTAGACGTCTCAAAAGACTTAAGGATGTCTTGAAGGTCCTTGTTGGAAGAAAGGTCCAAACCTCTGTGGCGGAGAACTGAAGCCAACATACTCCTATACCCTTTAATCGTAGGGGCTGAAAGGGATCTCTCATTCCTAAGATGTAGAAGGAAGTCAGCTATTTGGGTCACAGAGGTATTGGTAGAGGATATTGAATTGGCTCTACACCAGCTCCGGAAGACTTCCCACTTAGATTGGTAGACTCTACGAGTGGAAACCCTTCTTGCTCTGGCAATCGCACTGGCTGCCTCCTTCGAAAAGCCTCTAGCTCTAGCGAATCTTTCGACAGTCTGAAGGCAGTCAGCCGAAGAGCGTGGAGGTTTGGGTGCAACCTGTCTACGTGAGGTTGACGTAGAAGGTCCACTCTTAGAGGTAGAGTCCTGGGGATGTCGACTAGCCATTGAAGTACCTCTGTGAACCATTCTCTTGCAGGCCAAAGGGGAGCAACCAGCGTCAGCCGTGTCCCTTCGTGCGAGATGAATTTCTGCAGAACTTTGTTTATTATCTTGAACGGTGGGAATGCGTAAAGGTCGAGATGGGACCAGTTCAGTAGAAAAGCATCCACATGAACTGCTGCAGGGTCTGGAACAGGGGAACAGTACAGCGGAAGTCTCTTGGTTATGGAGGTGGCAAACAGATCTATGGTAGGTTGACCCCACAAGGTCCAAAGTCTGTTGCACACACTCTTGTGGAGGGTCCATTCCGTGGGAATGACCTGATTCCTTCTGCTTAGGCGATCTGCTGAGACGTTCATATTGCCCTGAATGAACCTCGTGACCAGAGTGAGGTTTAGACCTCTTGACCAAATGAGGAGGTCCCTTGCGATCTCGTATAGGCTCCTCGAATGGGTCCCTCCTTGCTTGGAGATGTAAGCCAAGGCTGTGGTGTTGTCTGAGTTCACCTCCACCACTTTGCCTAGCAGGAGGGACTTGAAGTTCAGCAGGGCTAAATGAACTGCTAGTAGCTCCTTGCAGTTGATGTGGAGCATTCCCTGTTCCTCGTTCCACGTTCCCGAGCATTCCCGTCCGTTCAAGGTCGCACCCCAGCCCGAGTCCGATGCATCTGAGAAGAGATGAAGATTGGGGGTCTGAATAGCCAACGATAGGCCCTCCCTGAGAAGGAGATTGTTCTTCCACCACAGGAGAGTGGTCTTCATCTCTTGGGTGATTGGGATAGAGACTGCTTCGAGAGTCGAACCCTTGTCCCAATGAGCTGCAAGATGGAATTGAAGAGGGCGGAGGTGGAGTCTCCCTAGTTCGACGAACAGGGCCAGTGATGAAAGGGTCCCTGTGAGACTCATCCACTGTCTCACCGAGCAACTGCTCCTCTTCAGCATGCTCATGATGCACTCTAGGGCTTGGCTTATCTTGGGGGCCGATGGAAAAGCCCGAAAATCCTGACTCCGAATCTCCATTCCCAGGTACACAATGGATTGGGAGGGAATGAGCTGAGACTTTTCTATGTTGACTAACAGACCCAGTTCTCTGATTAAGTCCAAAGTCCAGTTGAGACTCTCCAGACAGCGACGACTCGTGGAGGCTCTCAACAGCCAGTCGTCTAAGTAGAGGGAGGCTCTGATGTCCGATAAGTGGAGGAATTTTGCTATATTCCTCATCAGATGAGTGAACACCATAGGAGCTGTGCTTAGGCCAAAACACAGGGCTTGGAATTGGTAGACAACCTTTCCAAAAACGAATCTCAGGAAAGGTTGGGAGTCTGGATGAATAGGAACGTGAAAGTAGGCCTCTTTCAAGTCCAACGAGACCATCCAGTCCTCCTGCCTGACCGCTGCTAGGACCGACTTCGTTGTCTCCATCGTGAACGTCTGCTTGGTGACATACGCGTTGAGCGCGCTGACGTCCAGCACCGGTCTCCAACCTCCTGTCTTCTTGGCCACTAGAAAGAGACGGTTGTAGAAGCCCGGGGATTGATGGTCCCGGACTATAACCACTGCCTTCTTCTGCACAAGAAGCGACACCTCCTGGTGCAATGCTAGCCTCTTGTCCTCTTCTTTGTAGTTGGGAGAGAGGTTGATGGGAGATGTGGTCAGAGGTGGTTTTAGGCAGAATGGAATCCTGTAACCGTCCCTCAGCCAACTGACAGACTGGGCGTCTGCACCTCTCTTTTCCCAGGCTTGCCAGAAGATCTTGAGTCTGGCTCCTACTGCTGTCTGGAGATGCGGAGAGTCAGTTTTTTCCTTTAGAGGTCTTGGAGCCTTTCCTAGACTTGCTCCTGGAAGAGTCTGGACGGGAGCTTCCTCGGCTGGGGGCTCTACCACGAAAGGGCGGTATGAACCTCGTAGCAGGGGTATCAGCCACTGGGGAGCGATAAGTCCTGGGGACTGAGGTAGCAACCTTAGACTTACGAGCCGATGAGGCTACAAGATCGTGTGTGTCCTTTTGTATCAGGGCAGCAGACAAGTCCTTAACCAGCTCTTCGGGGAAGAGGAACTTCGAGAGCGGAGCGAAAAGGAGTTGCGACCTTTGACAAGGTGTAATGCTTGAGGAAAGGAAGGTACACAGCTGTTCCCTTTTCTTCAGAACCCCTGATACAAACATCGACGCAAGCTCACCAGATCCATCTCTAATGGCCTTATCCATGCAGGACATTAATAGCATGGCAGAATCCTTGTCCGCAGGAGAGGTCTTCTTGCTGAGGGCTCCCAGGCACCAGTCTAGAAAGTTGAACATCTCAAATGCTCTAAACACGCCCTTCAGTAAGTGATCAAGGTCTGAGAAGGTCCAGCAAACCTTAGAGCGCCCCATTGCAGTTCTCCGAGGCGAGTCTACCAGACTTGAGAAGTCAGCCTGGGCAGAGGCAGGTACTCCCAAGCCTGGTGCTTCTCCTGTGGCATACCAAACGCTCGCTTTCGAAGTGAGCTTAGTCGGAGGAAACATGAAAGAAGTTTTGCCAAGGTGTTGCTTAGTCTGCAGCCACTCCCCTAAGATCCTTAACGCTCTCTTAGAGGACCTTGCTAGGACTTGCTTAGTATAGGTGGACTTAGCTTGCTGTATGCCCAGCGAAAACTCAGATGGCGGAGAGCGGGGAATAGCAGAGACAAAGTGGTCTGGGTAAACCTCCCTAAGCAGAGCCAAGACCTTACGAAAGTCAATAGACTGTGGAGAAGGCTTGGATTCATCCACGTCTGACGAGGGATCCAGGTGTGCCGCCTCATCATCAGAAGCCTCATCACCAGAGTGTAGCGAAGAGATCGGACAAGAATGCTGAACAGCAGAGTCAGAACGAGTAGGAACAATATTAGTGGTTTCCTCTTCAAGTATCTGTTGAGAGAAAACCTGAGGCTCAGACTGCAAAGGCTGAACAAAAGACGAAGCAGAAGGAAGGCGCATGGGTGGAGGAGGCTGACTCCTAGCATGAGTGGTTGAACCCAAGGGTTGCGCTTGCTGAGCGGTTGGCGGAAGCGGAGTAGCAAGTTCCTGTTCCTGTGGTGTGAGCGGAGCGCGATGAGGTAGAGGCTGCGCAGAACAAGGTAAATGTCTCGCAAGCTGAGGCTCCTGAGGCGCAAGGCTAAGGAGTTGTGGTGCTAGCCTTGTGGAGGGTTGAGCTCGCTGCAGCGAGAGCTGAGGAGACTGACTCATGGACGGGAGAGGTTGTTGTACCTCAACTGAGTGTTGCATCACTGGTGGAGCAGCAAGTGGAGGCGGAGGAAGAGAGGTATAATCCTCCTGATCCCATTGTAAAGGTTGCCTTAAGGAAGGCGGAGGCTGAACACCACTGGGAACAGCAAACTCAGAACGTGGCTCAACATCGTACGCCTGGCAGGTGGTACTGCGATCAGGCGGAGCGAGCGCAGGCGGAGGGAGTGCAGGCGGAGGCGGAGGCGCAACACTCTCAGCCCGACACTCACGCATCAAGTCCGAAAGCTGTGCTTGCATGGACTGTAGTAGAGTCCACTTGGGGTCGGCAGAAACTACAGTAGGCTGAGGTAAAGCCTTAACAGTCGAGCTCTGTTGTGGCAGAACCTTACTCCTCTTGGGCGGAGTGCAGTCGACTGATGACTGCGGCGAGTCAGAGCTGAGCCAATGACTGCAGCCTGGCTGAGCACTCGCGGACTGGACTCTGCGTTTAAGTGGTCTCGAGACCTGAGTCCAACGTTTCTTCCCTGACAGTTGATCAGCGGACGAGAAAAAGACGGGCTCAATCGTCTGCAGGTGGGAGTGACGGTCTTTGGAAGACACGCCCGCAACCACCGAGGATACTTCTGTGCGCCGAACAAGGCCTGCCGAACCCTTATGCCCTTCGACATTGCTTCTCCCCTGGGCTTGGGAGCTTGCAAGAGGTCCCGGACTGGGAGGACGACTGGCTCGCACAGAAGTATCCTCACGCACCACACTGGCACTGACACTAGCACTTGGCACTGCACTGACACTAGCACTCGTCACAGCACTGGCACTAATTCCACCCACTGCACTCTTGACCTTAAGTTCCTTGACTTCGGCCATAAGAGACTTATGATCACTTACCACTGACTCTACTTTATCGCCTAAGGCCTGAATAGCACGCAAAACAACAGACATATCAGGCGGAGGGCAAATAGTAGGTTCGGGGGTAGCCACTACAGGGGTAGGAAAAGGTAGGGGATCATGAGGTGAGGAAAAAAGTGAAGAGTGAGAAGAACTCCTCCTAACTCTACCTCTCTCTAACTTAGTTGAATACAGTGATACCTCGGTAGTCGAACGACTCTATACTCGAACAATTCGGAGTTCGACCAAAATTTTCGAGAAATTTTTGCTGCGGTGCTCGACCAAAAATTCGGTACTCGACCAGCCGAACACGTGACGACCGCATGGGCTTTGTGATGATCGCGCCATCTCGGCCACTCTCGCTTGTTCGGGAAGCATCAGTTCTCTCGAGAGCGTCACTCAGACAACGCGCGATCAGCATTCGTTGTGATTTAGTGATTTTCAGTGCTTTTAATTGCTTTTTTAGCTTTCATAATGAGTCCCAAGAAAGTAATGAGTGTTAAGGGGAAGGAGAAGAGGAAAACAGTGCGAACAACGATCGAGTTGAAGAAGGAAATTATAGCGAAATATGAGAATGGTGTACGAGTGTCCGATTTAGCGGTAGAATACGGAATGGCGAAGTCGACCATTTCTACGTTTTTAAAGCATAAAGAAATGATTAAGAAGGCGAATGTTGCAACGGGAGTTACGGCGGTAACTAAGCAAAGGCCACAAGTGATTGAGGAGATGGAAAAGTTGCTTTTAATATTTATTAAAGAAAAACAGTTGGCCGGGGAAAGTGTTAGTGAAGCGTTCATTTGTGAAAAAGCGTTGCATATCTATGAAGAATTAGTGAAGAAAAGTCCGAGTACCAGTGAAAGTGATTCATTTACATTTAAAGCGAGCAGGGGTTGGTTTGAAAAGTTTCGTAATAGAACAGGTATTCATCGTGTTACTAGGCATGGGGAGGCAGCTAGTTCGGATCAAATTGCAGCCGATAAATACGTGGGGGAATTCGATCGGTACATAAATGAACAAAATTTGATCGCACAACAAGTCTTTAATTGTGATGAGACTGGGTTATTTTGGAAGAAAATGCCAGCCAATACGTACATTACCAAGGACGAGACGAAGATGCCAGGTCACAAGCCAATGAAAGATAGGCTAACATTGTTGCTGTGTGCAAATGCAAGTGGCGATTGCAAGATCAAACCCTTGTTAGTGTACCACTCGGACAACCCCCGGGTGTTCAAACGAAATAATATTTGTAAAAGTGCACTACCAGTTATGTGGCGCTCGAACACTAAATCTTGGGTCACAAGACAATTCTTTACTGAGTGGATAAACGAAGTGTTTGCCCCCCAGGTTAAGGCTTACCTCATTGAAAAGAGCTTGCCAATGAAATGTCTTCTGGTTATGGACAATGCTCCTGCACATCCTCCAGGTCTCGAGGATGACTTGAAAGAAGAATACAGCTTTATCAAAATCAAATTCTTGCCCCCCAATACTACTCCCATACTCCAGCCCATGGACCAACAGGTCATTTCAAACTTCAAAAAACTCTATACCAAGGCCCTTTTCAGAAAGTGTTTTGAAGTGACCAGTGACACGAAGTTGACCCTAAAGGAATTCTGGAAGGAACACTTCAGCATCCTCAACTCTGTTAACATGATTGACCAAGCTTGGCGAGGTGTGACCTATAGGACATTGAACTCTGCCTGGCGTAAGCTGTGGCCATCATGTGTCACAGAGAGGGAGTTTGAAGGTTTCCAACCAGAGGCGGGTCCAAGCACTGCTACCCCTGTAATTTCTGATGACACTGATGTCGTTGAGGAAATTGTTGTCATGGGCAGGAGTTTGGGGCTTGAGGTCGACAAGGATGATATTGATGAGCTTGTAGAAAGCCATTCTACCCAGTTGACTGTGGAGGAATTGTTGCACCTGCAACAACAACAGCAGCAGGATCTGATTGTGGAGCAGGAATCTTCAGAAGAGGATGAGGTAAGGGAGGATGTTCCAAGTTCTCTCATCAATGAAATTTGTTCCAAGTGGGCAGATGTGCAGGCTTTTGCTGAAAAATACCACCCAGAAATTGCAGTAGCAAACCGGGCAGTGCATATGTTTAATGATAGTGTCATGTATCATTTTCGAAAAATACTGCAGAGGAGGAAGAAACAATTAACAATAGACCAGTTTTTCACAAAAGAAAAGAAAGCTGCTACATCAAAGCCTGTTTCTCCTCCAAAGAAGAGACAAAGAAGAGAAGAAACCCCTGAAATAGATCTGCCCACCCTTTCATTGGAGAGAGAAATAACTCCTGAAGGAGAACTACCCCGCCACATCATGGAAGGGGACTCTCCTTCCAAGCAGTAACCTCCCCCTTCCATCCTCTCCACATCCATCCCTGTATGCCATCGAACCGCTGCTCAAAGGTATGTTCACTACAGTACAGAAAATGGTTTAAAATTGTTTTATTTTAGTACAGTAAATGGTTTAAAATTGTTTTATAGGATTTTCTGACCAATTTCATACACATTTAGATAATTATTGTTGTTTAGGTACACGTTTTATTAATATTTTGGGCCTGTTCGAGTGCTTGGGAACGGAATAGAATATATACCATTATTTCTTATGGGGAAAAAAAATTCGGTACTCGAACAAATCGGAGGTCGAACACGGATCTCGAACGGATTATGGTCGAGTACCGAGGTATCACTGTATTTCAAAAGACGGACAAATTCAAGTTCCGAAAGTCCGGCGCATTCCTCACATCGATTTTCTAACTGACAGGGCCTGTCCCTACAGTCAGAACAAGCGGTGTGAGGATCTACCGAGGCCTTCGGAATACGCCTATTACAAGACCTACATCGTCTATGGGAGGGGGCTTGCGAAATGTCAGACATCTTGAATCCAAAGAGTTAGCCAAGGGGGGTTCCAAAATCAAGCAAAAGATCGTTAACCGATAATCAGGACTATATAAAAGCTATCTAGCTAATATAAGAAGGTTTCCAGTAAAGCGACAGCCGAAATCTGAGAGAATACTTCACCAATTAGCCGTGAAAATACTCGAAGATCATAAGCGTATCCCAGAACGTCTTGCCGGAAGCACGACAGAGGAAAAATTGAGGAGGTGTCAACAAGAAGTACTATAGTACCTGGCCACAGGTGGCGCTGGTAAGTACACCCCCTTCTAGTATTGTGATAGCTGGCGTATCCCTCCATAGAATTCTGTCGGGCAACGGAGTTGACAGCTACATGATTATCGGGTAAGTTTAATATTGAAAACTTGAGGTCATAAAGCGAGTGGAATCGACTTGTCGATGAAACCGACAGAGAAGAACTGGAGCTGTTTACATGTATATGCGGTATCTGACAGATAGTCGGCGCTGGTGGGCACACCCGCTACCTTCATGGCGATCGCTCGCGAGTTTTTGGAATCTGTCGAGCCGTCGGAGACGTCAGCTATTATATATTCACCGGCTAAGTTTAATATTTAAAAATAGTATTCTTTTTTTTTAAATAATGAAAACCCAAAAATAAATAAAACTTACCTGCTTCCAGAAACCAGCAATGTAAAGAAGTCCGAGACATATATTTACACGCACAGTTTCTATAAATCTGCGATGATTACTGTACTGTATACAGTGTGAAATGAAATAAAAATAAAAAGGCTAAACACTCACAATAATACCATACTGGCCATGCAACAAGTCTCTCTGATATTCTTCCTCTCCTTGAATTAAATCGATCCTTCTCGTCATTTTGGGGGCTCTAACGCCAGGAGTATATTGAGGCACCTTGTCAAGGAAACGTAATTTTTGTCGTTCCTTAGGTATGGTAACATCTGAAAAAAAAATGGAAATGTTAATTGAAAATTTCAGCTAAAACTAAGTAATGGATACCATAAATTATCATACATAACTGAAGTATATACAGTAATGAACACACAAAATTACACCAGAATCAAATTAAGAATATTGGAAATCTGGGATCAATATGGAAGCAAGAAAAAGTAAATGCTCGTACAGTACTCACCAGCATAACTTGGGGGCTTAGGGAAATTCTTATACTCGGCTTTTTGTATCCATGTGCCTTGAAAGAAAAAAAGAAAGCCATTAAGTTTAGCAAAAATAAGACACAAACACAGGCATGAGATAAGTGGGTTTGAAATAGTTAGTGACCATCTTCCCTAACAATGAGCATAACTAGTTAAATCACAATCAAAGGTCCCGACAAAATAATGTAGCTACCCCCATCCCCAAGAATCTTATTAACATACAATACTGTAATGTGAGAAGTAAAAGATTAATTCAATATTCAATAAAAAAAAAAGGAAATACTGTTTGTATACTGTGGAACCTCAGGGGTTGAACTTAGTTCAAGAAGGTCATTTTAATATTGAAATAATATAAATGAGATTCATTTGTTCAAAGCTCCAAATATCTAATTTTAATAATAAAATTAATGTTAATAATACTTACATGGATAACTTAGTTAGCCCTGAATCTACAAAATTTGCTCAATTTTTAACCACATTGGTAACACTACTACCTCCTATACTGTAACTCTCCCCCCCCCCCCCTGTTAGAAACACTGCCGGCTGAACCAATTGTTTACTCGCCTTAAAAATCAGTTGTAGCCAGACAGATTTGGGGAAGCCTGGGTGGGACTAACTACAATATCCAGGTAAGTATCATAATTAATTTTACTAAGAAAATTCCATATTCATAAATATTACCTTAGGATAATTTATCTAGCCTGATTACCACATTGAAGTGGAGGAGGGATCTGAAAAAATTTTCCCTTTTGGACAGGGACAGACAAGGACGAACAAAAAAACAGAATGAAAAACAAGCCAACTGACCTCAAGAACTTGACCTGTTATGCCAACAAACCGAAGACAGGTAATCCAAGGATAAGTTCATGGTCGGACTGTCTGGTCTAGCTCAAGAGTCCAGAGAGTCCAGGGAGAAATTATCTAAACGAAAACATGACAGGTGCAACAGCACAAGTGCTACCACATGCCAAGTAATCTCAAGCGTGAATCCAGTGCCAAGAGAGGGGGAGCAGAGAGTGGCAGGTAACCCTGTCATCACGAGATAGCGACTGGATGAGTCCCAACCCCAGAATCACGCCAGGCGCACTGGACGAGGAAGAGGGGTAAGTGACCGCATCCCCTGTCCAAGGCACCAGCAAGAGTGAGGGACCAGACTCCTGCCTGCTTCCCTCTCTCAAGAGTGCCTCTGACACTAAGAAAGAGAGGCACGAAAAAGCTGGCGACACAGATCAGAACAGGACTTATTCTCGTGTAAGAGTTCAGTGCTGAGAGCAAATGCAGAGGCAACTCAGTCCTTAGAAAGAGCACTTGAACCAAAAACTGAACTTCCATCTGGCAACCATTGGGGGAAGAGAGAAAGGATGCAAATGAAGCCAGCAAAAGAACCAGTGTGACAAACTACTACAAGTTCTTACTGAAACGAGAGGAGCTGAATGAAGATGGCAACTCAGTCCAGAGTAATGAGTACCAAGATCCGGCCAATAAGTCTATTGTTATCATATCAATCTCCTGGGTACTGCCCACCCTACCTGGAGGGAGTGATTAAGTCTCGCCCTGGTGCCACAAGAGACCAGCACCCCGCCCTGCCTCCCTTTCCTGCCAACAACAATTCAAATCTATGAGGAATGACTGAGGCAGTAACCTTGTCAATTGTTCGGCAAACAATAAGGGGGACAAAATTCCCCAAAAAGCTAACAAAAGAGCCAGCACTACTGACTGCTACCTATCCCTCATCCTCGAGAAGAAGGTAGCTGCAGAATCTGGTACCTCAGTGCCAAGGAGAGAGTGGCAAGATTGTCCATCTTATCTCCTATCAGGTGCCTACCAGAGAGGAGTGGAGCCAACAGGGGAGTGACAGGACTTGTGAAGCACTCATTTGGTCTTTCGTTTGGTGAACAATGAGGTTGTGAAAACATGCCCCAAAGAAGCCAACAAAAGAACCGGCACTATCGACTGCCACCCATCCCTAGATCTAGATAGGGAAGTAGCTGTAGTAGCTCAGGTACCCACCGAACAGTTGTGTCTTGTGACAGACACCAACTGGGGAGGTATGGCACCACATCCCACTGGTACCGGTACAAACACCAGCGCTACCAAATGCCACCTGCCTCTCATGAATGACAGACACCAAGTAGAGAGGGGCATAAAGTAGGTGATGACTCATTCACCGAGTGAATACTGGATTAGTCCGGTTGGTGTTATCACAACACAGTCCAATGGTGCCAGCACCAAGACCAGCACTACTAATTGCCATCTGTTTCATGTGAGTGACTGACAACAAGAGGCGAAGGGCAAAGATGAGTTGACGACCCAGTCACCATTAGAGTGTCGGTAGCAATGAGACAGCACTCACCCTATGGCTAATGCTGGCAATCAGTGTGTGACCGAAGGGACACAAACACTTAATGGACAAATATTCAATACAAGAATAATCAATTAACCCATCATGACCAACCCATAACCAAGTTAAGTCATACAAAGACTAACCAACCAAAGCCCAAGATTATGCACCTACCTCAACACTGTACAAATAAAAAGGCAGCCTCCACCAAATGGGGGAGAAGCCAACCACCAAGTCTCAAGCCTAACCACCTGCCCTGCCATTACCAACAAGCCCAAAGAGCAAGGTCGCCAAGAACCTGCGAGACATTCCTCAAATACAGAAAAGAGAAGATGAAATGGAGCATATAGCTGCCTCAAGCACTCAGGCGACAAGGACGTTCCTCATAAAACCACCTCCTTAGTGACTGATTGATCACAGAGGGATCCTGGCATATGTCCTTCACAAACAACATTACCCAGAGTCCAAGAAAACTAGTCACTCAGAAGGGAGAAAAATCATCATAAGCAATAGACTTAAGACCTTCTGAAGAGACACAAACAAAAGGCAAAGACGTCCCGGAGAGAGAGACGGTCTCACAGGACAAATCACCAAAGCGAACTCCATGCTGCCAACGATGACTAACAGGAACATAAAAGGGGAGACCTGGGAGAGAGAAGCAAAAATGCCTCTGTCTTCACAACAAATTCCATAAAATCGGGCAAACCAAGGTCCCCCGGCAGAAGAGCAACTAAAGCGCACAAATTCTCATGACTAATGTCAGGGAAGCCAGAAAGAGATATCTCATAAAAAAAAGCCCTCAAAACAGAGGCCTCTATCAAGCACCAAAACTGTCCGTCTAGACTCTTCAGATGATCATGGAGGGAGACCCGAAAAGCGACTACAGCAAAACAATACCTCCTGCTCCAATTAGTGAGACTGACACCAGAGGAGAGAGGGCATGAAAAGACAGTGACTCAGACACTATGGAAGAGCACTAGGACAGCTCAACTGGTTTCGAGACAGGAGCAGACCATAGGGGGAGTTGCAAAAGATTCCAAAGACACCAGCATGAAAACCAGCACTACAAAAATCCACCTGCTTCATGAGAGACCAAACCAGATCCCTGAGGAAAAGAGAAGCAGAAAACGTAAGAAGTCTCACTTACACATGGATGCCATATCTCAACACATACAAGACAAGACCTTGTCCAGGTGTAGAAGGACCAATAAAATAGAAGTCTTATAAAGGAAAGGTAAAGAAATTGAAAGACTACAAGCCTAGAACCAACATCTGAAAACCAACCAAGCTAGTAATATTTGGCGAGTGAACATTCATCTGGCTAGACTCTCAGGGACACAGGAAGAAAAACCTTTCTGACCAAAGAACCTCCTGACAGTCTCCAAACAAGAAAACAAGACTTGAGGAGACCCTGGAGGAATGGGAAAACACGCTTACTGAGAAGACCACTCCTCTCTGACAGATGAACTGAAGGTTCCAAGAGGATCTACACATGAACAGAAAAAATGCTACTTCAAGGGCAAAAAGGGGGAAGCCTTGAGACACCCCACCATAAGAGAGACCAGAGGAAAGGCAAAATCCTGGAGCCCTTCCCCAGTCTAGCAAAAGTGCATTGAAACTGACACTCTGGGTATCCTCAAAAGAAGCAATGCAAAACTGACACTAACACTCAAAGGGGGCGTTGCGAACAAAATGACTATGACAAGCAATTTCCTTCTCAAAATGTCAAAAACCTCCTGACCCTGAGACCAACTGAGACTTGTTGACCACAAAAAGGCTACATCCCAGAAAAGGGATGACTCAAAACTGGGAAACCATCCAAACTCAATGCCCCACAAAAGATGCTTAGATTATCCAAAAATGGTCCCTCTCCAAGGACCACCAAATAGAAAAGCCCTTAGATCCCAGAAAAGAACTCCTCCCAAGAGGTCCAAAAGGACCGGGAAAGACCCATCCCATCATAGATATGGTCCCTGAACCAAGAAAGAGATTCTCTCAACACTGGGGAATAAGACAAACAAGAGACTCCTCAGTCACAAGACTCAAGACTAACAAAGACAACACAAGAGGCTCCATGCTGATGCACCAAGAATCTCACTATATTAGGAGTATTTGCCAACAAGTGAGCTGTGGCAGCAAAAACTGAGAAGAGGGACCAGGCAAGGAGAAATGAAGGACTTAGAACAAAAAAAAAAAAAAGAAGGCAAAGCCCTCCAGGCACCCACCTTCCACTTTTCCTCCTTGACTGAAGGGGAGGAAGTTCAGAGGGTAATGACTTGACTTGGGACAAGGTCCTCTGGACCTCGGAAGTGCCAAAAACTCCAGTCCTCCAAGCTGTCAGGACAGACAGACAAAACAAGGACTCGTCAAAAAGGTGACAAAGCCTAAGAGGAGCCCTAGGACCATTAAAAATCAAAGGTAACAGGAAAACCTCAAGAATCAAACTTGAAGTCTCAAGTAGAATAAGGAACCCCAAAAGCTGCAGCCAGGAAAAGTGACAAAAAGAGCCACCAAAATCTAGGAAGGCAGCAGGAATTTCCAGGCGATAACCCATCCAAGGGTTTATCAGCCCAACAAACCTCGCTAAATGGACGAGAAGTGAAGGGAAAACAAGAAAAGACGTAGACCATCACAACCCACATCCTCATACCAAAGGGCAAAGGGGACCCCCAAAGGATCTTGCGACTGGAAAGGCTCCTCATGCCGAACCTTCCTGAGATGCATCGATGGGGAGGAGCGGTCTGATCAAGACCTCACCAGAAAAGGAAACCTACAACCTAATGACAAGATCCTTGTTAAAGCGGTAAAGCCCTGCAAACGATCAAAGGGTTTCATGACTCTGGGCCTAACATCATTGTAGCCTATATAGATAAAAATCCCTACCCAAAGTGACCCCCCACTTTACCCACCAAGCACAGCCCTGAAATCTACCTGTACTAGGTCAGTGTTTACCCCAAACCCTTACCCAAGTGCTCTCTGGCACTGTTACAGGATTAAAAGGGGACATAAAGGGTAACCTATAATCAGGCACCTGCCCAGATCGGTTCACCCCTAGGCCTACATCACATCAAGGTTCGAAAGTCAGGTGATTGGTTATACCCTTATCCAGGGTGCTGTTAACAGGTACCTGACAATGAGCTGCAAGAAAATCAATGAGATTATTAAATATTATAGTAAAGGCAAACACAAAATTTTCTATAAAATTGAAAACTTTGATTGAAAGGACTTTGTCTCAATATCTAACTTCAAGAGAGATAAATCTAGATCACTGGAGTAAAAACAGGTGCAAGACAGGGGGTGGGGCCAGGAGCCAAAAAGGAATGGCGACTGAGAGGAATGAAAATTACCATCCCTTTAGAAATGATAAATCAAAACTTGTAACTAGTGGAAGCACTTCTTATAGCTAAGAACAAATGGTGATTGCAATGCAGTTGAGAAAGATGTGCCCTCGTACTTCAGTTTATCTGCTGTCATGCCTGTGGTCAGTGCCATTGATGTTGTATCTATCAGAACAGGTGACAGAACAAGTCTCCTCCGGAACATAGAACCTCCACTCTTGAGAATGGGCTAGAGGCTGAAACTTGGTGGATCTACTTTACTCAATTGGACCTAATTCCTAAGTTCGGTGACCTGTGAATTTACTGGAACAAGTGCATCCCACGCAAGTATCAAATAGGGGAGCTCAAGAGCAGACTCTTGAGGCTTGAGGGGCACTGTGATGTTGATAACTTCCGTGGCTGCCTCTTCAATTTCATTCAACTCCCTAATGAGAGAAAGAACTCTGAGGAAAGTTAACTCTTACTCCAGGTTTTCAGCATCAGATCAGGGGGAAGGGTACTTTCCTTAACCCAAGACTCCTTTCCTATCCCTTGAAAAGCAAATTCGACACGGATACGAGATGATTCCTCTTTCCCTTTAAAGTAAGACCTCTCTGAACTGAGGACTGAGCTTTGTCTGTCCTCAGCTGGGGAGAAAGGAATCGTGGACTTCTGAGAAGTCTCTGCAGGGTCTCTAAAGTTCGGTGGTTTGATGAATGAGGTGGACTGCGACTTGACAAACTCAATCGGCGAAAGTCTGTAGCAGTTCGGAAAGGTTATCTCCCTCGGGGAAAGAGAACCTCTATGACTTCTATGCCTCGTGTCACCCCTAGGGGAGTGACAGGAACCTTCTTCCTATTCCTTCCCCTAGAGACTAGGTTGATTGTTAAAGGACGAGGAGAAGAAAGGGGAAAAAGAGGGACTTCACATTTGGGTTTTCCAGTCAATAGTGAGTAACGAAGCTAAGAACGAACCCGACTATGTGGAATTACCAAGACGGTGGGCAGTTCTGAAGCAGGATCCGAGTCTCTTCCTGGTATGAGTGGAGAAGCAGGATTTGAGGAGCCTTCCATTCAGTAGCCCTTACTGAAGAGAAACTCACTGACCTCCTGCAATGCTTCTTGCTTTCCTCCTTCAGAGAGAGGTCCAGTCAGGTATGTGAATATCTAAAATTCAGAGAATATCCCTCAAGAGATGGTGAATGTTGGTAAGAAGTATGCCTTGAATACCTATCAGAAAGTGAAGGCTTATTTGACCGAGTCGATGATGAGCATCATGAGAGCAAAGTTCAATGAGAACTTGATGACGAGGAGCGATGATGCCGCAAGGGTGAGGAGCAACGACATTGCGAAGGGGTGAGCGAGGATCAGTAAAAACATGAGTATTGTACGAGGCACGATTCTGCCGCAAGGGCAACGAGCGACGATAGCATGAAGGTGGAGAGCGAAGATGACGTACAGTACTGAGGACAAGAGACAGCCATGTTGGTGGCAAGCGACAATGTCGCGAGGGCAATGGTGAAGTACGAGTATCTTATCAGGACTTGTTAGCCTTGCTCATTCGATGGCTAGAAGGAAAGGTGGAACGCTTTGACTTAAGAGAATTCTCAAGTCTAAATGATGACACTGATGACGGTGAAGAGGAACACTTACCTTGAGTTCGTGAGGAGCAATGACGACGAAAAGGAAAGCTATCTTCATGCCTGCAATGAACAGGGGATACATCCAGTGAAGACGACTTCTGTGAATGGCTGGAGCCAAAAATTGTCGTCATCTGGTTGGAATTATGTCGAACTGCAGGAGAAGGAGTCCTGAGGATGAAAACATTTTGACCATAAGAGCTCATCCTGAAGGGAGGACAAAGCATAAGAATCATAAGAGTTCCTGAGGCATGAGGAGGTTGACTTGCAACCTGTGTGTCAAGCCCCGAAGAGCTAGAACACTTGCGAGGGACAGAAGAATGACATGGAGATGGTTTCTGTGCCGGAAAAGCAGGAGGAGACCAGTTTTTCTTTTTAGCATCTGCGAGAACCACCAATGCCTGCTCTCCTATTGAGCGCTTCAATGCTAGGAAGCAATTCAAGTTGTCCTCCAACAGCAAGCTTTCGATGCTCAACAATAGCCACAGGATGAGCAAGGCATCTGCTTTCATAAAGAAGGACTCACCTTAAGGAGAAGGAGCTATCGTCTCTCTAGGGGAGACTACAACTCCCCCATACCAATGGGCTTAGCTAAGAGTTAATTTGTCATCACTCTTAACTGAATGGTCTCCTGAAGAAGCCACTAGAGAAGAGTCAGAATGCAGAGTTCAAGAAGAAGAAGTAAGTGTAAGCTTCTTAGACTTCGAGGAAGATCCTGAAGGTGAAAGATCTGTTTTAGGCTGCTGCTTCTTTCTTCCGCCTAACTTCACACACTGAGAGGGTGATCACTACCGACATTCAATACAAGCAGATATTTGGCCGCAAATATGGCCTCTGCACACACGGCATAGCGTGTAAGGATCAACCTCAAGGCTACTCATAACAGTACTGCAGGTCCTCTACACCACTCCCAGGCATGTCCGCACAATAGGCATGATCATACAAACATACACAAACACTCTGGAATTAGAGAAAGGAAAGAAAATTTTATTTTGCCAAAAGTTCCAAGCGAAGAGAAGGATGACCACACTCTCCAACAGCCGATGTTGAAGTGCTTGGGGTCACTGCCGGACCGAAGTACAGTACTGTATATTGTATACTGTATGTGGCAGTCTCCTAGCGGCCGTCCAGTGAACTACCGGCTGGTACGTTTACACCTCAAGTAAGATTTTAACTACTGTGTTCCAGCTTCATTTCCTCACTGAGCTATTTTTCCCTGTTGAAGCCCTTATAGCATCCTACTTTTCCAATTTGTGTTGTTGCTTAGCTAGTAATAATAATCATAACAATAATAACAGCTCCTCCCACAAAACCATGCACAAATACCAGGAGTCTTGAGGGCTCCTCCTAACTGGTCATCCTGCATCTCAGTGAACTTATCTTTTTCCTGGCAGCAGGTAGCTCTTAAGAAGGGGAAGAAGAATGTATAGGAACAGTCGAAGCAAGGAAAGGCAAGCGAAAACACTTCTTCACCAAAGTCAAGAAATTTTTCGAATGTAGTCAGACTCTCTGCTTCAGGCAACGGGGCCTGCAGCACTAGGTAAGGATACGTCCAGTGGCGTCACATAACAGCTCTTCTCTGTAGGCAAGGTGAGAACAGCAGCAGGGATAAGATTACTTCCAGAATCTAGAAGCTGCTAAAACCTCAAGAAACTTCTCTCCAGATGGTATATCATAAATAGCCAGGTTCGGCCACAGCAAACCACGGTCCAGGTCCTTGCGTGAATCATCAACAGCAATTACGGCAGCAGGAGACCTGTGAGTGTGAGGCAGTGGGTATTGCCTTCGCTAGTAGAAGGAAATACCCGTGTCCCACCCAAAACTCCCTGAGAGATAGGCTGTGGCTTCCTTCCTTTTCTTACTTCCTCGGACTGACTCGGCCTCGGAGGGAGAAGTGTACACAGAAAGCTTCACACTTGAATGAGGGATGAAGGAGCTCGAGAGCTTCTTCGGCATCAGCTTGTGCATTGCCGAAACTGTTTCCAGAGAATCTCTCTTTGACTTACAGTATTCTTCTTCTTTACGAACTCAGTCCACTGCACAGGAGGGCATTCACTACATTCAGAATGTCATGCATTGTTATTTCTCAATAATAGAATGCTTGCCAACTAGGAACTCTCCACCCAAAGAGAATAGCCTTGAAATTTAAAATAGTAGTATTGTTTTTCAATAACAGAACTGCGAGTCAAAACTTCATCGTAATATAATAAAGTATACATATACAGTACAGTATATACAACAGGTACTACTTCATTACTGTTCACAGAACAGAGGGAATTCTGCAAGTACAGTAGTCATGTCCCCTGCAGAAGCTACACAGTTGATGAGGGTCTACCTCTGGCTTCCTCATGTACCATTCACATGATTAAAAAATGACAGGGGATCGATGAGTCTTGTCCATAGCTACGCTGGATGTCCCTTTGTTGTTTGAAAAAGTGTGATGTACTCCTGTAGACGCCGGATGCGATCATATGTCGGAAAAGCCTTTAAAATCGGAAAGTTGATCTTCATCCCTTGATAGATCAAAACTTGACAGGAGAGTAGGATCAACTTCTAAATGTTAATCTAAATTCCCAGTTTGTTATAAAATCTCATGACTATGTCACTTGTGTGGATTGTTTCCTGTTCTAAGCTCGACAGAAAGAGCCAGTCGTCCAACTATCTCACCACCCTAATGACACTCTTGTGGAGGGCTGCTCTCACAAGTGCCATGAGATAGGTGAAAACCATGGTGCCATCATCAAGTCGCAACAGAGAGATTTGAAGGATAAGACAATGAAAGAGCCACAACAGGAGAAAAATTTGGTTGTGTGTGTACCTGCCTTTAACTTGATCCTTCTTAAATACAAGGTGTTCGTTTAAACACCTAGCAATCACACTTCCCTAATCCCAAGAGGAACAAAAAGCAAGAATGTTTCTTCGACTCCTACACTGTAGTTAGAGACTACCGCTCTATCCCAAAATTCTTCCTGACAAAAATTTTTCCCTTGCACGAGGGCAATTGAAGGTTGCATAAAGGAGTTGGTCCCCACAAGGAAAACTGGAAGGAGCAAGCAGCTGTAACCTTGATTGATCCTTCCTAGCCTGATTGGAGAGAGATCTGTCATCACTACCCTTAACTCTAAACTCTAAGCTAACAAGGGAGTATGACTTTACTCAGAACCAGCTTTGCATCAGGGCAAATTTGTACCTGGAATCCGCCATGGTCGGTTCAGCATCAGTTCTTCCTTCAGTACAAGGTTTAATGGGGAGACCCATAGCAAGACCACGGGAGCTAAAAAGAGGTCATAAAGCCTAGTTGAGAGGATAAATTCTAGACTGACAGAACCTAACTGATACTCTCACCACTCTTCAGGTGCAGAAACACATTCTTAGAGAGCCACTGACCATGTAACAATAGGCCCCACAAGGGAAGGGGAACAGTCATATTGCTCACCTGACATGCTGACAACCCCAAAAATTATCAACATACGGTCATACTACCCTCCTAACACCTCGTCAACCGAATTAAGTCTAGAAGGATTACCTACATGTCGATCCACTGAACCATCCATAAGTCTTTGCTTGGCAAGTCTTTTCTTAGATAAGATGATCACATGGTTTACAAACACTTTTCTCTTACTGAGAGATTACTTCGTACATACCTCACATACCTCAGTCAGATTACCATTCGCTCCCCTATAGTTGCACACAAAGAATGGTTATCAAATGTAAATCTGCGACTTAGCTTAGCCTTGCGGTATGAAGTGCAAAGGGATGGTCGGTCTGAAGTCAAAGGGAAACTGGTGAAATACTCAAAGTCCAATTCTTCTTAAGCCTTCTTTGCCATGAATATTCCACAAAGAGTTGAATAATTCTGAATGGTAACCTCATCAAGGAGCAAGCATCAGAGGTGAATCAAATGCAAAAGCCGAAAAGAGGTCTATTCACACTAAAAGCAATATCAGAAGTGGTGTTTACAGGTGGTGAGACAGGGTACTACCCTTTTGGTTTGCAGAAAGGATACCATATGAGTCCTGAATACTCTTGGTTGCCTTACACTGATCTTTTATTGCTATTCAGGTCATTCTTGATTTAAGGTCTGAGCAGGTAAATCACTTGTCAGAAAAATATAGCAATCACTTGATACCTAGTAAACAACATGCATAGACAATTAATAGAAATGTTACTGTGCTACATATCTCCACCAGTTCATTAAATTAATGGAATCATAGACAATTCTATCATTAATTAACTCGAATATTCTTTAATTAACGGATATATATTTATATCTTATATCACTCAGGTCTTGGTGTATATATATTCTTATGCCTTCCCTTCTGTTCAAGATCTTATACCAATTTCTGTGAAAATATATATTGATAACTAAAACACACCACCATGACACACTCATGAACATATACATGTATAGCACAATATTTTAACTACTGTAATAGGTATTATATGCCAGTGCATGTGCAGTAAAGCGAAAATAGAGCCAAGTTTGAAAATACTTTTGATCTCACAGAATATAGTGTATATACAGTAAACTAAGAATAGAGCCAAGAAATTTAGAGTATAACCTAAGAAGCATTCCCTCACATCAGAATAAAAAAGGCATGCTAACTTGACATGACAATAAAAATGAGTTAGAATGAAGAAAAATGTTATTTTCATTAGTAAAATAAATTTTTGAATATACTTACCCGATAATCATGTAGCTGTCAACTCCGTTGCCCGACAGAATTCTACGGAAGGGATACGCCAGCGATCGCTATACAAGAGGGGGGTGTACTCACAAGCGCCACCTGTGGCCAGGTACTGCAGTACTTCTTGTTGACACCACTTCAATTTTTCCTCGGTCCACTGGTTCTATGGGGAGGAAGGGTGGGTCAATTAAATCATGATTATCGGGTAAGTATATTCAAAAATTTATTTTACTAATGAAAATAACATTTTTCAATATTAAACTTACCCGATAATCATGTAGCTGATTCACACCCAGGGAGGTGGGTGAAAACCAGTGTACATGTATATCAAGAAGCTAAGTATCCCGTATTTCATATTATCAGTTATTCAAAATAACAATGAAATTACAAGTACCTGGTAAGGAAGTCGACTTGAGCCATTACTCTGCCTTAAATAAGTTCGTCTTCCTTACTGAGCGCAGCGTTCCTCTTAGGAGGCTGAACAACTCTAAGGTGCTGAAGTATCAAGGGCTGCAACCCATACTAAAGGACCTCATCACAACCTTTAACCTCGGCGCTTCTCAAGAAAGAATTGACCACCCGCCAAATCAACAAGGATGTGGAAGGCTTCTTAGCCGACCGTACAACCCATAAAAAGTATTCAAGAGAAAGGTTAAAAGGTTATGGGATTATGGGAATGTAGTGGCTGAGCCCTCGCCTACTACTGCATTCGTTGCTACGAATGGTCCCAGGGTGTAGCAGTACTCGTAAAGAGACTGGACATCTTTGAGATAGAATGATGCGAACACTGACTTGCTTCTCCAATAGGTTGCATCCATAACACTCTGCAGAGAATGGTTCTGTTTGAAGGCCACTGAAGTAGCCACAGCTCCCACTTCATGTGTCCTTACCTTCAGCAAAGCAAGGTCTTCTTCCTTCAGATGAGAATGTGCTTCCCTAATCAGAAGCCTGAATAGTAAGAAACTGAGTTCTTAGAACTTGGGAAAGAAGGTTTCTTGATAGCACACCATAAGGCTTCTGATTGTCCTCGTAAAGGTTAAGACCTTTTTAGATAGTACCTAAGAGCTCTAACTGGGCAAAGTACTCTCTCCAGTTCATTCCCCACCAAGTTGGACAGGCTTGGGATCTCGAACGACTTAGGCCAAGGACGTGAAGGAAGCTCGTTTAGCAAAAACCGAGCTGCAAGGAACATGTAGCTGTTTCAGATGTGAAAACAATGATCCTGCTGAAGGCGTGGATCTCACTTACTCTTTTAGCTGTTGTCAAGCACACGAGGAAAAGAGTTTTTAATGTGAGGTCCTAAAAAGAGGCTGATTGGAGAGGTTCAAATCTTGATGACATAAGGAACCTTAGGACCACGTCTAGATTCCAGCCTGGAGTGGACAACCGACGTTCCTTTGAGGTCTCAAAAGACCTAGGGAGGTCCTGTAGATCTTTGTTGGTGGAAAGATCCAAGCCTCTGTGGCGGAAAACCGCTGCCAACATACTTCTGTAACCCTTGATCGTAGGAGCTGAAAGGGATCTTACTTTCCTTAGATGTAACAGGAAGTCAGCAATCTGGGTTACAGTGGTACTGGTTGAGGAAACTGCATTGGTCTTGTACCAGCTACGGAAGACTTCCCCTTGAGACTGATAGATTCTGAGAGTGGATGTTCTCCTTGCTCTGGCAAACGCTCTGGCTGCCTCCTTCGAAAAGCCCCTAGCTCTTGAGAGTCTTTCGAAAGTCTGAAGGCAGTCAGACGAAGAGCGTGGAGGTTTGGGTGTACCTTCTTAACGTGAGGTTGACGTAGAAGGTTCACTCCTAGAGGAAGAGTCCTGGGAATGTCGACCAGCCATTGCAGTACCTCTATGAACCATTCTCTCGCGGGCCAGAGCGGAGCCAATCCACGTCAGCCGTGTCCCTTTGCGAGAGGAGAACTTCTGAAGTACCCTGTTGACAATCTAAAACGGCGGGAATGCATACAGGTCGAGATGGGACCAATCCAGCAGAAAAGCATCCACGTGAACTGCTGCTGGGTCTGGAATCAGAGAACAATACAACAGGAGTCTCTAGGTTATCGAGGTAGCGAACAGATCTAAGGTTGGCTGACCCCACAGGGCCCAAAGTCTGCTGCAAACACTCTTGTGAAGGGTCCACTCTGTGGGGATGACCTGACCCTTCCGGCTGAGGCGATCTGCCATGACATTCATACCGCCCTGAATGAACCTCGTTACCAGCGTGAGCTTTCGATCTTTTGACCAGATGAGGAGGTCCCTTGCGATCTAGAACAACTTCCACGAAAGAGTCCCTCCCTGCTTGAAGATGTAAGCCAGGGCTGTGGTGTTGTCAGAGTCCACCTCCACCACCTTGTTAAACTGGAGGGACTTGAAGTTTATCAAGGCCAGAAGAACCGCCAACAACTCCTTGCAATTGATGTGAAGTGTCCTTTGCTCCTGATTCCATGTTCCCGAGCATTCCTGTCCGTCCAAAGTCGCACCCCAGCCCGTGTCTGATGCGTCCGAGAGGAGACGGCGGTCGGGTTTCTGAACAGCCAAAAGTAGACTTCCTTGAGAAGAAAGCTGTTCCTTACACCACGCGAGAGAAGACCTCCTCTCTTCGGAAACAAGAACTGAGACCGTCTCTAGCGTCATGTCCTTTATCCAGTGAGCAGCTAGATGATACTGAAGGGGGGGGAGGTGGAGTCTCCCTAACACGATGAACAGGCCCAGCGATGAACGTGTCCCTGTTAGACTCATCCACTACCTGACTGAGCATCGGTTCCTTCTCAGCATGCACTGGATGCATTCTAGGGCTTGGAAGATCCTTGGGGCCGACGGAAAAGCCCGAAAAGCTCGACTCTGAAGATCCATACCCAGGTAGACAATGGTCTGGGATGGGACGAGCTGAGACTCCTCAAAATTGACCAGGAGGCCCAGTTCCTTGGTCAGATCCATAGTCCATCTGAGAATCTCCAGACAGCGACGACTTGTGGGAGCTCTTAAAAGCCAGTCGTCTGACGGAGCCGGACACAAGATCATGGTACTGCTGCACAGTCTGTGAACTGTCAACCATGGGAAAGCGAGGAAGTACAGTGATAACCCGAAGCTGTCTAGACTGTCTGGGTCGTATAGACAACTCCTTATCGGGTTGCTGAGGTTGCCGCACTGCGTCACAACAAGTCACTTCTGCTGGTTGTTGAACGTCTTCCCAGTGACACACTGACTCCGTAAACAAAAAATCCTCTAACAAGGACTAAGCTTGGACTGCATGTCTTGCAACACAGCTCAAGGTCTATGGGAGCAGGTGTGGTAACAGACGGGGTTAGCGACTGAAGTGGAACCATTACCTTCCCTGGAAGCATGTTATGCTTAAATAAAAGTCCATAGGAGGCTACGCAGCAAAAGGCTCCTCTCCAAATGACAGAGTCCTCAAGGGAATATCAGAAGGAGGGAGAAAAGCACTTTCTCATCTACAGGGACCATATCCGAGAAAAGCTAAGTTCTCTCAGTGAGGGTTTCACTGGTGCAAAAGCAGCAGACTAGAAGGCAACGTTATGAAACTGCTTGACAGTCTAGTGAGTTGGCAACAACCAAAGATGTGTGACTGAGAAGCATGCGGTAAGGTATGCAGAGCATGCTGTATGTAGAGCATGCTGTATGCAGAGCATGCTGTATGTAGAGCATGCTGTAAGAGAAGCAGAGCATGTTGCATGGCGTGTAACATTTCTCAGAAATTCCATGACCAGTGCTAGATTGAGTAATATCGCATTACTGTCCCTTGAAAGTGCACGTGCCGAGGGAATTGATTTAGACTGTTTTGTTGATGAATTTGATAGCAGGCATGATAATCGTAGAATTAAGCTGCACTAAATATACGATCTATAATCTACTTCACCTCAGGACAGGGAAACTCGCCCTGTTGGCAACACTGCATTACTTCATGCATGCTTGCATGGGGTTTTAATATCAACATAATATTTACATTACATTCATAACTCATGATTCATTTTTGTTTTGAAGATATTTTGCCATATTTGCGATTTGTTAAAAATATATTGCAAGGAATACATATATATTTTTTTATTTAAGTAATACGAATAACCTCCATAATCATAATGTTTGTGTAGGCATACATATATATGATTACAAATGCAAGTTATGAAAGTAATGAGGTGTTATTATTGTCATTTGTTATTTCAAAGTTGAATGGGAAGAGGCTCAAGTTGAGGAGAAAGTGGCAGATGCATGCGTTGAGGTGGCTGACTCCTAGCATGTGTTTCTTGTCTCAAGAGTTGCGCTTGCTGTAAGGGTAGCGGATGCGCAGTAGCAGGTTCCTGAGGAACGAGTTGAGGTTCCTGAGGTGTGAGCTGCGAGAGTTGAGGTAGCGGCTGCGCAGAACGCAGTTCTTGTCTCGCGAGTTGAGGTTCCTGAGGTGCTAGCCTAAGGAGTTGAGGCTCTCGCCTTGAGGAGGGTTGAGGTCGCTGCAGCGAGTGCTGAGGTGGCTGCCTCATGGATGGAAGAGGTTGTCGTACCTCAAGAGATTGATGCCTCGCTGGTGGAACCGCAGGCGGAAGCGGAGGAAGTAAGGCATAAGACTCCTGCTCCCATTGCTGAGGTTGCCTTAAGGAAGGCGGAGGTTGCTGCACACCGCTGGTAACTGGCAACTCAGTATGCGGTAAGGTATCCTGAGGAACCTCAACTTCGTACGCCTGGCAGACTGGACTGCGGTGAGGCGGAGCGATCGCAGGAGGAGGTGTAACCTTCTCAGCCTGACACTCACGCATTAAGACCGCAAGCTGTGACTGCATGGACTGCAGCAAAGTCATCTTGGGGTCGACAGACGCTAAGGTCTGCTGAGGCAAAGCCTTAACAGAAGATGAGGTCTGTTGCGGCATCACCTTACCTCTCTTAGGAGGTGTGCAGTCACCTGATGACTGCGGAGAGTCAGAGCTAATCCAATGACTGCAACCAGGTTGTAGAACTCTAGAGGTCTGGACTTTGCGTTTGAGAAGTCTTGAGACCTGAGTCCAGCGTTTTCTCCCTGACATTTCTTCTGCAGACGAGTAAAAGACGGGCTCAATCGTCTGCGGGTGGGAGTGACGGTCTCTGTAAGACACGCCCGCAACCACCGAGGATACTTCTGTGCGCCGATCAAGGCCTGCCGAACCCTTTTGCCCTTCGACATTGCTTCTCCCCTGGGCTTGGGAGCTTGCAAGAGGTCCCGGACTGGGAGGACGACTGGCACGCACAGAAGTACCCTCACGCACAACACTGACACACTTTGCGCTAATCACTTATCACTTTTGATTTTCTGTTTGCACTTATTTCACTGAACTCGAAACTTTAAGTGGTTTGTACCTGAAACACGCAATTCTATCCTTCCTTAAAAGTTAGTAATTGCGAAAACAGAATTACAATGTAACAGAAAAATCTAATGAAAGATAACTAATTCAGTGGCTGGAAAGAGACTAAACACTAGATCAAATAACTACGTTTAAAATCTCTCACCGCATAAAGCTTGAGAACAAGAATAAAACTCATGAAACGTTTACCTTCTTCCCCTAAAGAGACTAGGGAGAAGAGCAAAAACGATAACAACGTTACTCGCTTGAACGAAACGTTTATCCAGCTCTCTCTCCCTCCGTCTCTATCTCTCTCTCTCTCTCTCTCTTGACTTAGAACCTGAGAGAAGAGCCCAATCATATATATCGTTAAAACATATTATTGTTAAAGGAAAAAAACTGAAATATTTCCCAAATAAAAAGTTCCTTTATTAGAAATAAAACCATTAAGCTAAGAAAGAATGAACAAAACGTTAGAAACGGTTACTCTTACTGCAACGTGACACCGTGAAAATTCTCTCTCTATCGTAACGATAGAGCGCAAGTTGAACGTTCTGAACGTCAACAACTGCAGAGACAAAACAAAACGTTAGTTCAACTTGAAAACAGTACGAGACTATCAAAGAAATTCTTTCAAAAACATTAAAATAGCATAATATGTTAACAGGTAAAACCGAAATGACGGGCTCAATGTTAATTAACTTCGGTACCAAGAAAAGACCGCCTACTATTAGGAAAGGTCGAATATAAACAAATATAAAAATTAATTTTAATAAGTTTATAATAAAAGGAAGTTAATCGAAGAGGCCTATAAAAGGCGGAGAGATAAAAAATAAATCTATAACTTTTGTTAAGCAAAATTAAGAAAGAGAGTCTATACTCTCTTAGACACCAACACTTCCGTCTAAGGGAAGGGTCGGCCATTTAAAGGTGAAAGAGAGTTCATACTCTCTTCGTCACCATAATTAATCAAATTAATTCCAAAAGCTAGCTAAGCTAATAATAAAACTTCCTGAATAGCGAAAGCTGAAATCTTAGAGCAATACTTCACCAAAAACCGTGAATAAGACTCCAAAATTATAAGCATATCCATGAACGTCTTGCCGGAAGCACGACAGAGGAAAAATTGAAGTGGTGTCAACAAGAAGTACTGCAGTACCTGGCCACAGGTGGCGCTTGTGAGTACACCCCCCTCTTGTATAGCGATCGCTGGCGTATCCCTTCCGTAGAATTCTGTCGGGCAACGGAGTTGACAGCTACATGATTATCGGGTAAGTTTAATATTGAAAACTAATGTTACCCATTTCACAGAGAAGCATGTAGCCTTGCAACTCAACGTGTGGAAAGAATGATTTACTAAAGGTCTGCAAGATGGTGTGTTAACCTTTTCATTTAGATTAGGTTTGGCTAAACTCAGTTAACTTCAACTTTGAATGATAAACAGTTCCTTTCCAACCCCTGTATGTAAAATATTGGATTATATTTGCAAGGGAATGCTTATGGATAATAACGATAAAAAGGATAACCTCCTATATACTGTAATGTATTGGTTGAGTAATGTACTGTATTCATTACTATACAGTATTCTGAATTCTAAGACTTGACTGTTTAAGGATTATAAATAATATACTGCATGTTCCAAGAATACAAGCTTTATTTAATCTATGATAAATCTGATGAGAACTAAAATATAATAAAATATTCAAGCACTTAGGAATGACTGGCTATTACCCATAATACTGTATTTGAGTCCTACAAGATATAATTTCAATTACCAGTATTGCACACACAGCAAGTACTACGAAAGAATATTTCAAATATTTTCCTGGCGAAGGTGTTTGTTAAGATACTCTTGAAGGAGCACATCAGCTGCATCACCTGGAGATATGACACCATTCATAACTTCATATTCAATTTTCTTCAACTTTTCCTTGATTTCAGGAAATTCTAAAAAGGAATTTATCAGATTTTCTTTAAGGTGTGTCCACAACCAGGCACAGCGCTGTGACTGACGACGCCTAATTAATTCCCCGCTCTCTTCCATTATTTTATGATAGTTTTGCATAAGAGCCCAGAGTTCTGAAATTCCTTCCCCAGTCACAGAAGATATACGTTTAACTGGAGTTTTCCAATACTTATTTTTTGGAGGAACAAATTTAAGAGCAGATATGTACTCATACTGCATACGTCTAGCAGCAGGTACCAAATCCCCATCACTTTTATTAACAACAACTAAATCACTCATTTCCATAATGCCTTTTTTAAGGCCTTGCAACTCATCACCACCGCCTGGCGGAATAACTAACGTAAACAGATCAACCATGTCAACTACAGAAAATTCACTTTGACCAACGCCTATAGTTTCAATAATCACAATATCATAGCCAGCAGCTTCGCACAACACAACCGCTTCATTAGTTGAACGAGTAACACCACCCAAGTGACCACGTGATGGAGAGGGTCTGATGTAAGCATTCATATCTCGAGACAATTCTGGCATTCTTGTCTTATCTCCTAGCAGTGACCCTCCAGTTCTGACAGAAGAAGGGTCAACTGTTAGAACTGCAACTTTTTTGCCCATCCCTGTTAAAAACTTTCCAAATGTCTCAATAAATGTTGACTTTCCTGCTCCCGGGGGTCCTGACAAACCAAGCCGAAAACTGAAAGCCTTGTGCCCACGCAAATAATGAGAATTTTGAGCATCCTGTAACACGTTAGTTAACAAATGTCTTGCAAGGATCTTCTTCTTGGGATGTGATGTTTCAACAAGAGTGATAGCTTCAGCCAAACTTGCACGTTGGCCACTTCGCAATCCTTCAAGTAACCGCTGAACCAGGGGATCAACTGTCCCTGTCAAGCAGGACAGATTTATTATCGGTGATTTAAAAACCCTTAATCTTAGGCTATGCTAAACTTGATTATTAACAATAATGAGCCACTTTCACTTTCATTTTATGGAAATTATAAAATCTTTTGAAGAGTACTGTATATGCAAATTTATCAGTCTCAGAATCAAAGGGTTAACTGCATAAAATGTAGCTATCATATTCACAGCAAATTACAACAAAATCTGTATTATCGCTACCCTATCACCTTCATCAAAAAAAAATTGTACATCCCCTCGTATCTGATCAATGATTAATTGTACATTTAGAATATAGTTTTGCTTACCACGGGTACATGTAAACATTGCAAAAAGTCTATTTCACAAACAGAACAATGAAAAATGTAACAAAAGATCAATACTGTATAAAAATTAAGGTTTGTTTGTACTTTACAAGTTGCTGTCTAAGAATGAAGAGTATAAAGAAAAGAAATATCTTAAAAAAAAAAAAAAAAAAAAGGTTGAGTAAATTCCTTTAACTGACAGGGATAAATGGCATGTTTTCAGTTTATAATAATTACATTTGTATTGCAGGGTTAAATTCTCCACAAAACAATAAGTCATCAGTGTACAGTATCAGCATATTATTCTCAACAGAAAAGGATATAACAAAAATTATATTTTAATTATAAAATAAATTTTTGAATATACTTACCCGGTGAATATATATAGCTGCAACTCTGTTGCTCGACAGACAAAAAACTGTAAAAAAAACTCGCCAGCGATCGCTATACAGGTTGCGGGTGTGCCCATCAGCGCCAACTGTCGGCCAGATACCATACTCAATGTAAACAAAGACTCAATTTCTTCTCATCCCACTGCGTCTCTATTGGGGAGGAAGGGAGGGTCGTTTAATTTATATATTCACCGGGTAAGTATATTCAAAAATTTATTTTATAATTAAAATATTTTTAAATATTTAACTTAGCCGGTGAATATATATAGCTGATTCACACCCAGGGTGGTGGGTAGAGACCAGTTAAATATGTTAACATCTTATGAGCTAAGAGTTTTTATTTCATTTTAGAAGTTATCAAAATAACAAAAGCAAAATAAATAGGTACCTGGTAAGGAAGTCGACCTAGACGATTACTCTGCCTTATAAGTACGTCTTCCTTACGGAGCCTCGCGATCCTCTTAGGATGCTGACAGACCCCTAGGAGCTGAAGTATCAAGGGCTGTAACCCATACAACAGGACCTCATCAAACCCCTAATCTGGGCGCTCTCAAGAAATGACTTTGACCACTCGCCAAATCAACCAGGATGCGAAAGGCTTCTTAGCCTTCCGGACAACCCATAAAAAAACAACATTTTAAGAGACAGATTAAAAGGATATGGAATTAGGGAATTGTAGTGGTTGAGCCCTCACCCACTACTGCACTCGCTGCTACGAATGGTCCCAGTGTGTAGCAGTTCTCGTAAAGAGACTGGACATCTTTCAAGTAAAATGACGCGAACACTGACTTGCTTCTCCAATAGGTTGCGTCCATTATACTTTGCAGAGATCTATTTTGCTTAAAGGCCACGGAAGTTGCTACAGCTCTAACTTCGTGCGTCTTCACCTTAAGCAAAGCTCGGTCTTCCTCACTCAGATGTGAATGAGCTTCTCGTATTAACAATCTGATAAAGTATGACAAAGCATTCTTTGACATAGGCAAGGATGGTTTCTTAACTGAACACCATAAAGCTTCAGATTGGCCTCGTAAAGGTTTAGTACGCTTTAAATAGAACTTAAGAGCTCTAACAGGGCATAAGACTCTTTCTAGTTCATTGCCTACGATCTCCGATAAGCTGGGAATATCGAAAGATTTAGGCCAAGGCCGAGAAGGCAGCTCATTTTTGGCTAGAAAACCAAGTTGCAGCGAACAAGTAGCTTTTTCCGACGAAAATCCGATGTTCTTGCTGAAGGCATGAAGCTCACTGACTCTTTTAGCCGAGGCTAAGCATACCAGGAAAAGAGTCTTAAGAGTGAGATCTTTCAGGGAGGCTGATTGTAACGGCTCAAACCTGTCTGACATGAGGAATCTTAGTACCACGTCTAAATTCCATCCAGGGGTAGCCGAACGACGCTCCTTGGTGGTCTCAAAAGACTTAAGGAGGTCTTGCAGATCTTTATTGTTGGAAAGATCTAAGCCTCTATGCCGGAAGACCGATGCCAACATGCTTCTGTAGCCCTTGATAGTGGGAGCTGAAAGGGATCGTCCTTTTCTCAGGTATAAGAGAAAATCAGCTATTTGAGCTACAGAGGTACTGGTCGAGGATACAGAAACTGACTTGCACCAGTCTCGGAAGACTTCCCACTTCGATTGGTAGACTCTAATGGTAGACGCTCTCCTTGCTCTAGCAATCGCACTGGCTGCCTCCTTCGAAAAGCCTCTAGCTCTCGAGAGTCTTTCGATAGTCTGAAGGCAGTCAGACGAAGAGCGTGGAGGCTTTGGTGTACCTTCTTTACGTGTGGCTGACGTAGAAGGTCTACCCTTAGAGGAAGACTTCTGGGAAAGTCTACTAACCATCGAAGTACCTCGGTGAACCATTCTCTCGCGGGCCAGAGGGGAGCAACTAACGTCAACCTTGTCCCTTCGTGAGAGGCGAACTTCTGCAGTACCTTGTTGACAATCTTGAACGGTGGGAATGCGTAGAGATCCAGATGTGACCAATCTAGGAGGAAGGCATCTATATGTATTGCTGCTGGGTCTGGGACTGGGGAGCAATAGATTGGAAGCCTCTTGGTCAGCGAGGTTGCAAAGAGATCTATGGTTGGTTGACCCCAAGTGGCCCAAAGTCTCTTGCACACATCCTTGTGGAGGGTCCATTCGGTTGGAATTACTTGCCCTTTCCGACTGAGACAATCTGCTATGACGTTCAAGTCGCCTTGGATGAACCTCGTTACTAGGGAGATGTCTTGACCTTTTGACCAGATGAGCAGGTCCCTTGCGATCTCGTACAACGTCAGTGAGTGGGTACCTCCTTGTTTGGAGATGTACGCCAAGGCCGTGGTGTTGTCCGAGTTTACTTCCACCACTTTGCCTCGAAGGAGATACTCGAAGCTTTTCAAGGCCAGATGAACTGCCAACAGCTCCTTGCAGTTGATATGCATGCTCCTCTGACTCGAGTTCCACAGACCTGAGCATTCCCGACCGTCCAGTGTCGCGCCCCAGCCCAAGTCCGATGCGTCCGAGAAGAGAACGTGGTTGGGAGTCTGAACAGCCAGGGGAAGACCCTCTCTTAGGTTGACATTGTCCTTCCACCAAGTCAGACAAGACTTTATCTTTCCGGAAATCGGGATCGAGACCGCCTCTAGCGTCTTGTCCTTTTTCCAGTGAAAAGCCAGATGGAATTGAAGAGGACGGAGGTGTAGTCTTCCTAGTGATACAAATTGTTCCAGGGATGACAGCGTCCCTATCAGACTCATCCACAGCCTGACTGAGCAGCGTTCCTTCTTAAGCATCTTCTGGATGGATAGCAGGGCTTGATCTATTATGGGGGCCGACGGAAAAGCCCGAAAAGCTAGACTGTGAATCTCCATCCCTAAATACAGAATAGTTTGGGATGGGACCAGCTGCGACTTTTCCAAATTGACTAGGAGTCCCAATTCCTTGGTCAGATCTAGAGTCCACTTGAGATCCTTCAGACAGCGACGACTGGAAGAGGCTCTGAGAAGCCAGTCGTCCAAGTACAGGGAGGCTCTGATCTCCGATAGCTCGAAACTGGTACCCCACATTCCTGTGAACAAACCTCAGAAACGGTTGGGAATCCGGGTGTATAGGAATGTGAAAGTATGCCTCCTGAAGGTCGAGAGAGACCATCCAGTCGCCTTCCATAAATGCTGTCAAGACAGCCTGGTAGACTTCATCGTGAAGTTTGTCTTGACAATGAACACATTGAGCGCACTTGCCTCTTACGTACTCCTGCAGTGAACATGGTTGCCAAATCATGGAGCCATCCCTGAGGGACTTTTCCCTGCAGAGAACGTGGCTGTCAGATCATTGGAGCCACCCCTGAAAGCCTTGTTTATGCATGACATAATTGTACAGCAAAACTTCAAAGGCTCGAAAACAGCTGTGAAGTTGACCTGTAAAATCTTGGAGCGTCTCCTGGCCAGGCGCCAGGGAGAGTCTAAGAGATTTGAGAAGTCTATCTGGGCAGAGGCAGGAACTCCCAAGCCGAGAACTTCTCTCGTGTCATATCAGACTCTCGCTCTATAAGCCAGTTTAAAAGAAGGGAAAGCAAAGGCTGTATCCCCCAAACTCCTCCTGGTGATAAACCAGTCGCCTAGCAAACATAAAGCTCTCTAGGAGAGCGAGAGAGCACTAGCTTATAAACAACGGCTTCGAAGAAGCTAGGCCTAGTGTAAGCTCTGACGTTTAGGCGAACGAGGAGCAGCAGTTACAAAAAGATCCGGACAAAGATCCTTAAAAATCAGCATGATTTATTTAAAGTCCATAGAGGGCTAAGCAGCTTTAGGCTCCTCTCCGTCTGACAGAGTCCTCAAGGGAATATCAGTAGGAGGGGGAACAGCAACTTCCTCATCTAAAGGAACCTTGTCCGATAATAGCTGAGTCTCAAGCAAGGGAGAGACTTACTGTGGTGGCAATGCTTTACAAGCAGAGTCCACACTCACTGGTGCATTAGTAGCGGACCAGGACGCAACGTCATGTAACTGCTTGACAGTCTGTGAACTGTCAACAACAACAGGTGCGAGAGACCAGGACGCAACGTCATGTAACTGCTTGACAGTCTGTGAACTGTCAACAACAACAGGTGCGTGAGGACGCACAGCGTCCACTCGAGACTGCTTTGACTGCCTAGACTGAGCAGTCAAAACAACTCTAGAATGCGGAGGTTGACGCACAGCGTCAAAACAAGTCAACTCCGATTGTTAGCGAACGTCCTGAACGTCAACAGGAGCATCAGCAAGTGGCCTAACGTCCAAATGTGGCTGAAAATCCACACGAGACCGCATCGAGTGTGGTTCTAAACAACCTGACTGACGGGACTTAGCTACGCCAACGTCAACAGGACGCACAAAGGAACGTTAGGTTGGCTGAAAGCCAGGATCTCGATGAGATAAATGGCTAGGCTCAACGGACTAATCGGCAGAATAGTCTTCCATCAGGGAGGCAAGCTTATTCTGCATGTCTTGCCGTACAACCCATTTAGGATCAACGGAAATGGTTGCGGTAAGAGACGAGGGTAACGTCTGTGACCGCAACACTTTGCCAACAAAAAAGACTCTCGGAGTCTGTGTTACGCTTTTGTTAGGCGGCGAGCAGTTTTCCGATGACTGCATAGGGTCAGAGCTGTCCTAATGGCTGCAACCAGGACGCTGGACCTGTCCTGAAAGGACTGACTTTCGCTTAAGGGCCTCGAAACCTTGTTTCAGGTTTCTTATGCGAAAAGCCTTCGGATGACGAGGAGAAAATTGTCTCTCTCGCCTTATGGTAGGGGAGATCTTGGTAAGATACACCCGATACCATAGAGGGAAACGTCTGTTCGCTGATCAAGGCCTCTCGAACCCATAAGTCGTACGACATTACTTCTCCCTTGGGCTTGGGAGCTTGCAAGAGGTCCCGGACTAGGTGAACGACAGGCACGAACAGACGAACCCTCGGACGCAACACTGTAACACTTTGCGCAATATCACTTTATCACTTTGATTTTCTGTTTTGCACTTATTTCACTGAAATCGAAACTTTTACTGATTTCTACCTGAAGCACGCAATTCTACCCTCATCAAAAGGTAGTAAATGCGAAATCAGTCGTATAATGCAAGCACATTAATACCAGCAAAAAAAAAAACAGTAAACATCTTTTAAGATAAAAAAAAAATTCAGTGGCTGGGGAAGAGAAGAAACACTAGTTCATTCAAAACTACGTTTTCAATCTCTCACCGTACATTGCCTGGGGACGAGAAAAAACTAAAAACGTTTTATCCTTTCTCCCCGTACAGAGACTAGGGACGAGAGTAACTCGAGAACAACGTTACCCGCTTGAACGGAACGTTTTCTCTACTCTCTCCCTCCGTCTCTATCTCTCTCTCTCTTTCTCTCTTGATTTCGCACCTAAGAGAAGAGCCCAACTACATTTCGTCAAAAAAAAAAAAAATGTTATTTGACCAAAGGAAAAAACTGAAAGGTTTTTCAATTAAAAAGTTCCTTTAAAATAGAATTTAAAACATTTAAGCTTTGAAAGAAGAATGAACAAAACGTCAGAATCGATTTACTCTTTCTGCAAAGTGAAACCGTGATACTCTCTCTCTCTATCGTAACGATAGAGCGCAAACTGCGTAGCATAAATAAACTAAACGTTAGTTCATCTTTGAAAACAGTACGAAGACTATTCAAAGAAATTCTTTCATAAAATATTTATTAAAAATATTCATTTAAAAAGTTTTAAATCATTAGCTCTTTAAAAGCTATTTACGATTGAAAGGGCTCAACGTTGTTTAACTTCGGTTTCCAAGTTAGGACCGCCTACTCTCAGGAAAGGTCGCATATAAACAAAACATTAAAATATGACAAATTCGAAGATAATTTGTATTTTTCCTAACCATACAAACCTTAGCTATTTACAAAGGGTTATTACTTTTAGCGTAGCTGAAATGGCGAGCCATTAGAATTAAACGAGGGTGTATTACCCCCGCGCTAGTTAGCGGGGGGGTAGGAGAGTGGTAGCTAGCTACCCCTCCTCCCCCTCACACACAGGTGAATACTCACTTTCACTTAGAGGTAGGACTTGTCTTGGGGGACAGGGCTGGCGGGCAAATATGTGTAAATAGCTAAGGTTTGTATGGTTAGGAAAAATACAAATTATCTTCGAATTTGTCATTTGTTCCGTAACCGAAATACAAACCACGCTATTTACAAAGGGTGACTTATCCCTTAGGAAGGGTGGAAAGTCCCCAGCCATACTGGCTTTGGCTTTACCCGGGGACTCAGAATCCGAGTGAGTCGCACTCGAGAAAAGGAGTCCCTGCACCTCACAAGTTCCTTGCACCGCAAGGAACCATGTGGCCTACGTAAGCTTGTGTGTGAAGGAAGAAGTGTGACCCGTCTTAGGCAGTTGACCTGGAGTTCCAGAAGGAACTCTGGGTTAGGACGTTCCCAATACCACCTCGTCAGGGTATGGGGGACGCGACAGTATTGACTCAATACTCGGAACACAAGGAAGCATGGTTTACCTGCAGAGGTTCGAGGTCAGCTATGCAGAGACCAGGATGCTGCTTCCCCGTAGAGGGGATGATGAAGAAAGAAGTAAGGGCCAGACATACTTCTTTCGTTCATGCAGACTAAAACCTGATAACAATGCCCTCAACCTTCTGCTACCTGTCCAAAAAGGAGCCTGAGGTTAGACCAGCTGTTGTGTAGCCACCACAGAGCGATAGAAAACGTATCGAGACTCCTGTGGGTCACGCCCTGCAGGAAGCGGGCTGCGAAGGTCATCAGACGCTTCCAGACTCCAGCTTGTAGCACCTGCGTCACAGAGTAGTATTACTCGAAGGCGAGGGACGTTGCGATGTATCCAACATCGTGCTGTAGGGCGACGTGACGGGGGAGGGTCTGAAGACAGGTCGAGATGAATGTCCTTGAGTCCGGGCTGAAGAGGTATACTGGTGACTCTCCCCCCATGTCCTCCTTGTGTTCCCAAATCGGCTGCAACTGAGGCCAAACTGCAGCTGTTCCCAGCGCTAACCTCTCGATTCCTGTACTGGCAAGAAAGAGAAGGTCTTGGGACATCAGACACAGAATGGAGACTCAAAATCTTGAATGAATCGGACCGAAGGGTCGGGACCCTCAGATTCTGAGTCTAGCCAACAACTCAGGAGCGAGCCTGAATGTTGCCTTCCCCTCTTCCTTAGAAAGGGGGGGAGTAGTAAGAGACCAAGAAGATTGCTTACACACTGGCCGTGGCCAGAGTGAGCAGAAGACCCAAGGCGGAATACAATCCGAGGCCTGTCGTAAAAGGGTCTTGAGAAGATCTCTTAAAGGACTAAAAGTCCGAGCCATGCTCCAAGTTGGAGGTCTTCCTCCGACTAGGGCAGGGACGATCGTAGCTTCGCATGAGCGAGGATAGATCCAGCGGGCAGGAAAAAGTTATTCCTTTAAGCCTGAAGGTCAGGGAAAGGCTGAGCGACAGGCTTCATTGCCAAGAGCGGAAAGGAGTTTCCTCCCGCCGAAAGGCAATAAGACCGTTATTGCTGGAGAAGAGGCCTCACGGGAAGAGGTATATCTCCCACGGCACCAACCACCTTAGACTCTTCACTTTGCCTGGGAGACCCCTGTGGATGACTATCGCAGATGACGCGACCTCCGTACCGCGACTGTAGCGGGTTGTCTCTTCTAGAGGAGGAAGCGTAGTGTCTCCAGGCATGAAGCCGAAGCGACGCCCCGGTTCGGGAGAGATGTCGCAGTGTGGTTGCTTGAGTAGTCTGCGCCGTGGGAGAAGCTCTCCCGGGAGTTCCGTCAGGGGAAGCAGAGGGTCCAGAAACCGTTCTGCGCATAGTCCCAGTGGAGCTCTCCCATTGAAAGGTTGACAGACAACCTGGTTTTGTTGAGACCCATTGTCCGCAGATAAAAAGGAGGGAAGACGCAGGCGTCGAAGTTGTCCCACCATCACCGGAATGCATCTTGCCAGAGTCTCGGGGTCTGAGACTGGGGGGAAAACTAGCGGAAGCTTGAGGTTCCAAGCTGTCGCGATCAGGTCCCCCAGACCAGCACTTGCTGGTTACCCAAGGTCAAAGACCCCTAGGTACACTCTCTCTATGAGGCTCTGCTCGAATAGTCTGAGAGAAACATTCCCCTGCCTGGAATGAGAGAGCCGATGGTGGAATTGAGAGAATCTCAATCATCCCGGTATCTCTACTGCAAGATGTGAAGGTGTGAAAATGCGTCCCCTGCTGGTTAGCATGAAGTCGACACGCAACGGGGCGACTTGGCAGGAGCGGTAGGATCTGAAGAGGGGCCAGACTAAGGCCCTTAAGCCTGCCTGAATGATGGAGAGGTATCCTTCAGGTCTTGATCATAGGCCTGGACCGGAACATGCCCCCCCCCCCCCCCCCTTTCCTTTGACGAGTCCGAGAACCGCATCAAGAATGTGGGGAAAGGACGAGAATATCCACTACCATCAAGAGGCTCCATAGGTCAACACCCATTGCAGGTTTAATAGTTCCGCTGGTCCCATAGGGCCAGGGAGTCCGGTTAAACATTGCCTGAAGCCACCGGAACTTGGATCGCCCCACATGGAACTTATCCTGAGGCGACCGTTCGGACTATAAACGGGTCAATGAGGAAAGAAGAACTAGGAAACGTTCCAAGGTAGGGCTGAAAACTCTGCTTGACTGAGAACAGGTACTGCGACTCTCCTCAGTCTTGCCACAGTCAACCGAAAGGAAGGCTCGGAGGATGTGGTAACAGAATCTGGCGTCCCCAGGTGGTCACCCATCCAAGTACCGACGTTGCTTAACCTCGCTGGACGGACGAGAAGCGGGGTTTCCAACGTGGTAAGGCGGTTGACTCAATATCATGGCCAGATACTCCAGATGTTGAGGCAGAGGAAGAGAAGGCTCCAAGCAAAATACCATGAGCCCACACTCATGGTCAGCATTCGGAAGCTTTTCCCGGCGCTGAAGAAGGTCGAAACCCGAGCCTACCGGAGTTGACCAGCCCTCCAAACAGCAGAGGAGGCGGAAGTCTGCACCTGAGCGGCCAAGAGGAAGGCAGGGAGAGTTCTCTGGGGAAACAAACCTGCTATGCCACGGCGGGATAGCCGCACTGCATCATAAGCAGGAATACTTGCAGTTTAGGCTGAATTCGACGAGCACCCTGGAAGATGGATGGAATGGAAACTGAAAGTACCCGTCCTTCCGATCCAGGGTTAAAGGAGTCCTGTCGCCTCGTTACCAGTCTGATCGATTCTGCTGGTCTACGCTGGCCGAAGTTTGTTCGACAAACTTGATCAGGGCTGAGAGGTCGACTATGGACATCCCCTCTCAGATCCTTCCTTACAAGAAAGGATCGACTGAGGGGGCCGGGGGTGAAGCCGTCGATGATCCTAAGGAAGACCTTCGCCTAAGGTATGGATCATTCTGCCCAACCGGGCAACTCTGCTGATGCTATGGCATAGAGGTTCAGAGACACTGAATTCGCTGACAGAGACGGCAGGCGCGATATCCTTGGCTACTCACAGAGATTGTACGGGAATGGGCATCGGGAAGCCGTCATTCGGATGAGTAACCTTAAGCATCCTCCCAGCGAAAAATCCTGCAATCCTAGAGTTCGTGAACTCCTTTTAGGACTATGCCCCCCCGGGGGAGTCTCCCGTGCCCTCTGTTCCTGACAGGAGGAAACTGCAATTGGACACCTTGTCCCAGTTGTCGTAGCCGATAACTTAGGCCGACGTGGTTGAAAGAAAAGGGAGCTGGAGCCCTGCAGAGTCTGGAAGAAAGCGCCTTGGAGGAGTGAAACCGGAAGTCGATTTACTCCGCACAGCAGATGTTTAAGTCTCTATCCTTGGGCAAAGACAAAACTCTTCTCAAGGATGGAAGGGTGTCTGAGGTCGTTGACCTCCACAGATGAGACACCCGAAGGAAGCCTTCAGTCAGTGCGTCCAGATGGTACAACATCGAGCTTGTCCGCAAGTAGATACTTAACGACGAAAGGCCAAGGTGCCTGAGCTCGAGAGGAGGAAAGTACCCTTGATCTTCCTGTAGCTTCCTTGAACCAAACCTCGGGCCGTAACCGAGGAGGGAAAGAACCTGGTAAGCTCCCAGAGGAAGAGGTAAGCAGTCACCCCTTGTCCGATGGAGAAATCTTCAACGGAAAGCCCCCCCGCCAAAAATCCTTCCAGGGCGGGAGAAGGAGAGAGTACTCGTGCAGGAGAGGGGACCCTCGAGACCGACCTCTTGGGAACCAACTTCGCCCTGGGGGAAGTCACCACGAAGTCCACTCCTCTCTTTCTCTTCAGCGTAGGAGAGACAGCCGCTGGTTTGTTACCCTGGCCGGTGAGTGCTGGTTTCATAACCCTCATTAACGCCCGTGCCAGCGGATCAAACCATGTCTGCTGCTCCAAGGACACAGAGTCCGAAATCCTCTCTAAGGTGAAAGGGATCGGGCGATCCTTTGGAGAGGACACGACGGTTCCTGCCTGAAAAGAAGGTGGGAAGAATGCTGTACTGACCTGTCTTCGTCCTGCACTACCAACCTGTGCTTGGATGGAGGTGATCCCGAGTGCCGCCTAGGAGCACGCGTCCCTGCTGCTACCACCGGCTGTGGAATTCGCCGCGAACTATGGTCGCGCGAGGGCGAACGGTCGCGCGAGGGCGAACGGTCGCGCAAAGGCGAATGGTCGCGCGGGCGCGCAGGCGAGCGATCGCGCGGGCGCGCAGGCGAGCGATCGCGCGGGCGCGCAGGCGAGCGATCGCGCGGGCGCGCAGGCGAGCGATCGCGCGGGCGCGCAGGCGAGCGATCGCGCGGGCGCGCAGGCGAGCGATCGCGCGGGCGCGCAGGCGAGCGATCGCGCGGGCGCGCAGGCGAATGGGCGTGACGGCGAGGGATCGTGCTGCCGCGTAGGTGAAGAAGATCGCTGGCGGAAAGCGATGGCGAGCAGCATGTGTAGGTGAATGATCGCGTGATAGGGTGCGATGGTGATCAGCATCCGCAAGAGGGCGAGCGTTCAGGGTTGTGCGATGAGGAGCAGCATGCGTAAGCGGGCAATCGTGCAGGGTTGTGCGATGGCGAGCAGCATGCGCAGGTGAATGATCGCGTGAAAGGGTGCGATGGTGATCAGCATCTGCAGGTGATCAGCATCTGCAGGAGGGCGATCGTTCAGGGTGGTGCGATGAGGAGCAGCATGCGTAAGCGGGCAATCGTTCAGGGTTGTGCGATGGCGAGCAGCATGCGCAGGTAAATGAGGGTCGCGCGATGGCGATCAGCATCCGCAGTTGAGGGTCGCGCGATGGCGATCAGCATCCGCAGTTGAGGGTCGCGCGATGGCGATCAGCATCCGCAGTTGAGGGTCGCGCGATGGCGATCAGCATCTGCAGTTGAGGGTCGCGCGATGGCGATCAGCATCCGCAGTTGAGCTAGTAGCTGGCGAACCATGTTCCTTCAGAAGTGTTGGAGAACGTTGGCGTGCCAGCTGTAACACACGTGGGCGATCCGGAGATCGCTGGCGAGCTGATGATCGCTGACGAGCTGACGATCGCTGGCGAGCTGATGATCGCTGACGAGCTGATGATCGCTGACGAGCTGATGATCGCTGACGAGCAGGCTACGCGTGGAAGCCTGCGCAAAGAAGAAGAGTCCTTGACCCCGACCTGAACCGAAGTTCTAGATCGCGAGGGCGAACGTGGGCGCACAGGGCACGTAACAGGAACCTCAGGGAAGATCATCTTGAAAGCGCTGACGAACAGGAGAGCGCTGACGAACAGAAGGGCGCGCAGGGAAACCCTGACACGCAAGGGAAGAACCCCCGTGGGGGCAACCCTTTGCCCCGAAGGGATCGTTGTCCGCCGGGAGACTGATGTCCGTCGGAATACCGCTGTCCGTCGGGAAGACCGTAGTCCGTCGGGAAGACCGTTGCCCGTCGGAAGACGAGATTAGACTGCTGTCCATCTGCACCAAGACGGAAGATCGAGAAAAAGAAGTTGTAGGCTGCAAACGGAGATTCAAAAAGGCGCCTCAAGCACCCTTATAGGGAGATGAGAGGCCCTTACGACGAGGCGGACGGAGGGCCTTACGGCGAGGGAGGCCAACAGCAACAGCAACAGAAGAAACCTCCGAAGAGGAGTCTCTATGAGTGTACTCTCTCGCGAACGAAAGAGAAACACTTCGTGGAAGAGACTGGTCAGCCAGTGACCTGAAAGGGGCAATCCTCCGAAGAGGAGCTCCTGCAGTTGCCCAGCCCCTTGAGCGAAACTGCAGGTGCGACCGCTCAGCACCAAGAGCATAGTCGCACGAAAAAAAGGCAAGAGAAGAACCCCCCAAAAGAGGAAAAGCTCAAGCCTGGACAGGAAAAAAACTTCCCTCGGAAGGAAAGTTATCCGCCCAAGGAGGCAAGCCTCCTGACTGTTCTAAAATGAACTGGAGAGCTGTCCGTCGACACGGGAGTACTACCAGTAGAAGGAGACACGCCCCTGACGACAATACAAGGGGGGAGGCAGCAACAGCCGAATCCCCAGGACTCAACCAGACAGCTCACACCGTTGCTATATTACAGAAACGAACTAGATCGGTAACTGTAAAAAAATAAAACAAATAATATTAGTACACATTCATTCCCCCGGGAAGGCTCCGAAGAGGAATCCCGAGGAAAAGGAACAAGAATTACACAACAGGCACGTGCCCTCACAACCACTTACACTCGCGGAAGGAGAGCTGTAACCAAAACAGAATTATAACAATTATAATTATGTAACTATGTAATTATGTAATTTAAAAATGAATGAACACTAAAGAAAAAACGAAAACCCCGAAAGGAATCGTTCTACAAGCTGAAAAATTAACAACTACAATTAGATTCATAAACTAATTGAGACAAAATGTACGGCGTAGCAACCCCACCCACACGGGAAGGAAGCTACAAGGGCGTAGTAACACGTAGTAAAAGGGTGAACGACCTCAAGAGAGAGAGAGAGAGAAAGACATAAGTCAAACTCGATCGCAACCCATAAAATTAGGCCGTGGTGGCCTAACTGCCGAGGCCTCCACGTAGATATCGTACACTACACACACACATCTGAAAAGGAAACTTACTTATTTCTATACTCAAATATATATACAAACATGAAAACATGTTTACATATATATAGAGTAAAAGAAAAGTAAGCGATTAAGTAAAGACAAAACAGACAATGGCTGCCAAGCGAGGACCAAGACAGAGACGTCTGTCACAGTCCGAGCCAAAAGTGAAAGTGAGTATTCACCTGTGTGTGAGGGGGAGGAGGGGTAGCTAGCTACCACTCTCCTACCCCCCCGCTAACTAGCGCGGGGGTAATACACCCTCGTTTAATTCTAATGGCTCGCCATTTCAGCTACGCTAAAAGTAATAACCCTTTGTAAATAGCGTGGTTTGTATTTCGGTTACGGAACAATTATATTTTATGTTTATTATAAATGGAAAGCTAATCGAAGAGGCCTAATAAAGGCGGTGAGATATAAAATATATAGAGGAAAATCTATAATTAATTTATAACGTGATAAGATAATTACTAAAAGCCTAAACACACTTCCGTCTAAGGGAAGGGTCGGCCATTTAAAAGTCAAAGAAAGTCCATACTCTCTTTGTCACCAAAAATTAAATCTATCCAAAACGAGTTCAAGATTTAAGATGAAGATAAAACACCTGCACTGCAAAAGCTCAAACCAAAATGAAGTACTTCACCAAATATGTTGAGAAAACTCCAGGTTCTACAGCGAGTAAAAGTACGTCTTGTCGACACGTCGACAGAGAAGAAATTGAGTCTTTGTTTACATTGAGTATGGTATCTGGCCGACAGTTGGCGCTGATGGGCACACCCGCAACCTGTATAGCGATCGCTGGCGAGTTTTTTTTACAGTTTTTTGTCTGTCGAGCAACAGAGTTGCAGCTATATATATTCACCGGCTAAGTTAAATATTTAAAAACAATCTTTTTTTATAATAAATACAGTATGCAGCAATACAAAAAAGGCTAAGAAAATAATCCTATATTTTGCCAAAGGAGGTCCAGACATAACACAAGACCCGGAAAACAAAACCGATATGGTGTAGAATTATGAAGCAATACAATAACAGTAGATTTTTTTTTATTACTACAAAACCCAAACAAAATCCATTTACTGTAAACTGGTCTTTCCTGGTACAGTGTATCAAGACTCCTGAACTTCATAATGTAAAATCTTTGATAATAAGGAAATTGAAATTGATAAGCAAGAGGTCACATCATAGTACTGTACAGCGGTAGCCATGGACATAAGGTCATAATTTTACTTTTTTTGTAATTGAAATACAGGTGCTGTATATGGGACAATGGTAAAGGAGATATTTAGTACAGTACCTTATTTTAGGCTGTTTGCGTGTGTTTTTCAATCTAAACTACCAGATGTGGATTTACTATCTAATTTTGCACAGATAGCGCATGTAGTAAAAGATATTTTTTGCTTCTTTGTTATGCCCAGACAATGATAAGGGGTGACAAGAAGTAGTGAATGAGAATTTCATATTTTACGCTAGTTTTTGAAATTGCAATATCAAAACATGGACCTTCAGTTCCCATATTGTATTCCTTTTATACATTAGTACTGTAGAAATATTTTGTTATTTTCACCAGTTACATCAATCTGGGAAATTATTTTCATATTTACCAAATAACAAAAGGGTACTGTACCTATAAGATTCTTCCAAATTTTAGTGTATGATCAGCATGTGATAGAAAAATGATATTTTAATTATAAAATAAATTTTTGAATATACTTACCCGGTGAATATATAATAGCTGCAACTCTGCGGCTCGACAGAAAACACACTCAAAAAACTCGCGAGCGATCGCTATGAAGGTTGCGGGTGTGCCCACCAGCGCCAACTGTCGGCCAGATACCACTCTTGTATGTAAACAAAACCTTCAATTCTTATCGTCCCGCTGTGTCTCTATTGGGGAGGAAGGGAGGGTCATTTAATTTATATATTCACCGGGTAAGTATATTCAAAAATTTATTTTATAATTAAAATATCATTTTTAAATATTTAACTTAGCCGGTGAATATATAATAGCTGATTCACACCCAAGGAGGTGGGTAGAGACCAGAGTTAATTATGTTTACAGCGTATAAGCTAAGGGTTTTTTCATTTTGACAGTTATCAATATAACAAAACCAAAATAAATAGGTACCTGGTAAGGAAGTTGACTTAGACGATTACTCTGCCTTGTAAGTCTGTCTTCCTCACGGAGCCCAGCGATCCTCTTAGGATGCTGAAAGACTCCCAGGAGCTGAAGTATCAAGGGCTGCAACCCATACAACAGGACCTCATCAAACCCCTAATCTGGGCGCTCTCAAGAAACGACTTTGACCACCCGCCAAATCAACCAGGATGCGAAAGGCTTCTTAGCCTTCCGAACAACCCATAAAACAATATTAAAAACATTTCAAGAGACAGATTAAAAGGATATTGGAATTAGGGAAGTGTAGTGGTAGAACCCTCACCCACTACTGCACTCGCTGCAACGAATGGACCCAGTGTGTAGCAGTCCTCGTAAAGAGTCTGGACATCTTTTAAGTAAAATGACGCGAACACTGACTTGTTTCTCCAAAAAGTCGCGTCCATAATACTTTGCAGAGATTTATTTTGCTTGAAGGCCACGGAGGTTATTATATCTCTAACTTCGTGCGTCTTAACCTTAAGCAAACATCGGTCTTTCTCATTCAAGTGAGAATGAGCTTCTCGTATTAAAAAAATCTGATAAAATGACAAAGAATTCTTTGACATAGGCAATGAAGGTTTCTTAACTGAGCACCATAATGCCTCAGATTTCCCTCGTAATGACTTAGTACGAGCTAAATCGAACTTAAGAGCTCTAACAGGACATAATACTCTTTCCAGTTCGTTGCCTACGATCTCTGATAAGCAAGGAATATCAAAAGATTTAGGCCAAGGACGAGAAGGCAGTTCATTTTTGGCCAGGAAACCAAGTTGAAGTGAACAAGTGGCTTTTTTCTGTAGAAAAGCCGATGTTCTTACTGAAGGCATGAAGTTCACTGACCCTTTTAGCCGAAGCCAAGCACACTAGGAAAAGTGTCTTGAGGGTGAGATCCTTCAGGGAGGCTGAATGTAATGGCTCAAACCTGTCTGACATGAGGAACCTTAGGACCACGTCTAAGTTCCATCCAGGAGTTGCCAAACGACGTTCCTTAGAGGTCTCGAAAGACTTAAGGAGATCTTGGAGATCTTTATTGTTGGAAAGATCTAAGCCTCTATGTCGAAAGACCGAAGCCAACATGCTCCTGTAGCCCTTAATCGTGGGAGCTGAAAGGGAGCGAACCTTTCTCAGATGTAAAAGAAAATCTGCGATTTGGGCTACAGAGGTACTGGACGAGGACAGAGATGCTGACTTGCACCAGTCTCGAAAGACTTCCCACTTCGACTGGTGTACTCTAATGGTAGAAGCTCTCCTAGCTCTTGCAATCGCACTGACTGCCTCCTTCGAAAAGCCTCTAGCTCTTGAGAGTCTTTCGATAGTCTGAAGGAAGTCAGACGAAGAGCGGGGAGGCTTTGATGGACATTCTTTACGTGGGGCTGACGTAACAGATCTACCCTTAGAGGAAGACTTCTTGGAAAGTCTACCAGCCATTGAAGTACCTCGGTGAACCACTCTCTTGCGGGCCAGAGGGTAGCAACCAACGTCAACCTTGTCCCTCCGTGAGAGGCGAACCTCTGCAGTACCTTGTTGACTATCTTGAATGGTGGGAATGCATATAAGTCCATAAAAGACCAATCCAGTAGAAACACGTCTATGTAGATTGCTTCTGTATCTAGGACTGGAGAGCAAAAGATTGGTAACCTTTTGGTCAACGAGGAGGCAAAGAGGTCTATGGTGGGTTGACCCCAAGTAGCCCAAAGACTCTTGCCCACGTCCTTGTGGAGGGTCCATTCCGTGGGTATCACCTGACCCCTCCGACTGAGACAGTCTGCCAAGACGTTCAAGTCCCCCTGGATGAATCTCGTCAACAGGGAGATGCCTCGAATTCTTGACCATAAGAGAAGGTCCCTTGCGATCTCGAGCAGCGTGAAGGAGTGTGTGCCTCCTTGCTTGGAGATGTACGCCAAAGTTGTGGTGTTGTCTGAGTTGACCTCTACCACTTAGTTTCGAAGACGCTTTCTAATAACATCAAGGCCAAGTGGACTGCTAATAGCTCCTTGCCGTTGATGTGCATGCTCTTCTGACTTGAGGTCCACAGACCCGAGCATTCCCGACCGTCCAGGGTCGCACCCCAACCCAAACCCGACGCGTCTGAGGACAACACGTGGTTTGGGTTCTTGACTGCTAGGGATAGTCCCTCTCTCAGACTGATATTGCTGTCCCACCATTTCAGGCATGCCTCTATTGGTTCGGAGACTGGGAATGATACCGTCTCTAATGTCTTGTCCTAGTTCCAGTGAGAGGCTAGATGGAACCGGAGAGGCAGAAGGGGTAGTCTCCCTAGTGAGACAAATTGCTCCAGGGATGAGAGAGTCCCTACGAGACTGTTCCAACTCCTGACTGAATAAACGTTTTCTTTTCAGCATTAGTTGGACTTCGAGCAGGGCTTGACTGCAAATCTCCATCCCCAAAAATAGAATAATCTGGGATGGGATCAGTTGGGACTTTTAGGTTGACCACAAGTCCCAACTCCCTGGCCAGACTCAACGTCCAATGTAGATCCTGCAGACAGATAAGGCTGGACGATGCTCTGAGAAGCCAGTCGTCCAAGTACAGGGAGGCTCGGATCCCCAATAGATGGAGGGATTTTGCCACATTCCTCATGAGCCTCGTAAACACGAGAGGCGCAGGACTGAGGCCAAAGCACAGGGCTCGAAACTGGTACCCCACATTCCTGTAAACAAACCTCAGAAACGGTTGGGAATCCGGGTGTATAAGAATGTGGAAGTATGCCTCCTGAAGGTCGAGAGAGACCATCCAGTCGCCTTCCATAAATGCTGTCAAGACAGCCTGGTAGACTTCATCGTGAAGTTTGTCTTGACAATGAACACATTGAGCGCACTTGCCTCTTAAGTACTCCTGCAGTGAACATGGCTGCCAAATCATGGAGCCATCCCTGAGGGACTTGTTCCTGCAGAGAACGTGGCTGTCAGATCATTGGACCCATCCCTGAAAGCCTTGTTTATGCATGACATAATTGTACAGCAAAACTTCAAAGGCTCGAAAACAGCTGTGAAGTTGACCTGTAAAATCTTGGAGCGTCTCATGGCCAGGCGCCAGGGAGAGTCTATGAGGTTTGAGAAGTCTATCTGGGCAGAGGCAGGAACTCCCAAGCCGAGAACTTCTCTCGTGTCATATCAGACTCTCGCTCTATAAGCCAGTTTAAAAGAAGGGAAAGCAAAGGCTGTATCCCCCAAACTCCTCCTGGTGATAAACCAGTCGCCTAGCAAACGTAAAGCTCTCTAGGAGAGCGAGAGAGCACTAGCTTATAAAACAACGGCTTCGAAGTAGCTAGGCCTAGTGTAAGCTCTGACGTTTAGGCGAACGAGGAGCAGCAGTTACAAAAAGATCCGGACAAAGATCCTTAAAAACCAGCATGATTTATTTAAAGTCCATAGAGGGCTAAGCAGCTTTAGGCTCCTCTCCGTCTGACAGAGTCCTCAAGGGAATATCACAGCAACTTCCTTATCTGAAGGAACCTTGTCCGATAATAGCTGAGTCTCAAGCAAGGGAGAGACCTACCGTGGTGGCAATGCTTTACAAGCAGAGTCCACACGCACTGGTGCATTAGTAGCGGACCAGGACGCAACGTCATGTAACTGCTTGACAGTCTGTGAACTGTCAACAACAACAGGTGCGAGAGACCAGGACGCAACGTCATGTAACTGCTTGACAGTCTGTGAACTGTCAACAACAACAGGTGCGTGAGGACGCACAGCGTCCACTCGAGACTGCTTTGACCGCCTAGACTGAGCAGTCAAAACAACTCTAGAATGCGGAGGTTGACACTCAGCGTCAAAACAAGTCAACTCCGATTGTTAGCGAACGTCCTGAACGTCAACAGGAGCATCAGCAAGTGGCCTAACGTCCAAATGTGGCTGAAAATCCACACGAGACCGCATCGAGTGTGGTTCTAAACAACCTGACTGACGTGACTTAGCTACGCCAACGTCAACAGGACGCACAAAGGAACGTTAGGGTGGCTGAAAGCCAGGATTTCGATGAGATAAACGGCTAGGCTCAACGGACTTATCGGCAGAATAGTCTTCCATAAGGGAGGCAAGCTTATTCTGCATGTCTTGCCGTACAACCCATTTAGGATCAACGGGAATGGTTGCGGTAAGAGACGAGGGTAACGTCTGTGACCGCAAAACCTTGCCTACAAAAAGACTCTCAGAGTCTGTGTTACGCTTTTGTTAGGCGGCGAGCAGTCTTCCGATGACTGCATAGGGTCAGAGCTGTCCTAATGGTTAAAACCAGGACGCTGGACCTATCCTGAAAGGACTGACTTTCGCTTAAAGGGCCTCGAAACCTTGTTTCACGGTTTCTTATGCGAAAAGCCTTCGGATGACGGAGAAAATGGTCTCTCTCGCCTTATGGTAGGGGTGATCTTGGTAAGATACACCCGATACCATAGAGGGAACGTCTGTTCGCTGATCAAGGCCTCTCGAACCCATAAGTCGTACGACATTACTTCTCCCCTGGGCTTGGGAGCTTGCAAGAGGTCCCGGACTAGGCGAACGACAGGCACGAACAGACGAACCCTCGGTCGCAACACTGATAACACTTTGCGCAATACTGTATCACTTTATCACTACGATTTTCTGTTTTGCACTTATTTCACTGAAATCGAATCTTTTAACAATTCACATCAGGTATGAATAAAACTGATTTCTACCTGAAGCACGCAATTCTACCCTCATCAAAAGGTTGTAATTGCGAAATCAGTCGTATAATGCAAGCACATTAATACCAGCAAAAAACAATAAACATATTTTAAGATAAAAAAATTCAGTGGCTGGGGAATAGACTAAACACTAGTTCATTCAAAACTACGTTTTCAATCTCTCACCGTACATTGCCTTGGGACGAGAATAAAAAACTAAAAACGTTTAATCCTTTCTCCCCGTACAGAGACTAGGGACGAGAGTAACTCGAGAACAACGTTACCCGCTTGGGACGAGATAAAGAACGGAACGTTTTCTCTCCTCTCTCTCTCTCTCTCTTGATTTCGCACCTAAGAGAAGAGCCCACTTACGTTTCGTCAAAAAAAACAGGTTATTTGACCAAAGGAAAAAACTGAAAGGTTTTTCAATTAAAAAGTTCCTTTAAAATAGAATTTAAAACATTTAAGCTTTGAAAGAAGAATGAACAAAACGTCAGAATCGATTTACTCTTTCTGCAAAGTGAAACCGTGATACTCTCTCTCTCTATCGTAACGATAGAGCCCAAACTGCGTAGCATAAATAAACTAAACGTTAGTTCATCTTTGAAACAGTACGAAGACTATTCAAAGAAAATCTTTCATAAAATATCTATTAAAAAATATTCATTTAATAAGTTTTAAATCATTAGCTCTTTAAAAGCTATTTACGATTGAAAGGGCTCAACGTTGTTTAACTTCGGTTTCCAAGTTAGGACCGCCTACTCTCAGGAAAGGTCGCATATAAACAAATCATTAAAATTTATTTTGATGTTTATTATAAATGGAAAGCTAATCGAAGAGGCCTAATAAAGGCGGTTGAGATATAAAATATATAGAGGAAAATCTATAATTAATTTATAACGTGATAAGATAATTGCTAAAAGCCTAAACACACTTCCGTCTAAAGGAAGGGTCGGCCATTTAAAAGTCAAAGAAAGTCCATACTCTCTTTGTCATCAAAAATTAAATCTATCCAAAAACGAGTTCAAGATTTAAGATGAAGATAAAACACCTGCACTGCGAAAGCTCAAACCAAAATGAAGTACTTCACCAAATATGTTGAGAAAACTCCAGGTTCTACAGCGAGTATTGATACGTCTTGTCGTCAACGTCGACAGAGAAGAATTGAAGGTTTTGTTTACATACAAGAGTGGTATCTGGCCGACAGTTGGCGCTGGTGGGCACACCCGCAACCTTCATAGCGATCGCTCGCGAGTTTTTTTAGTGTGTTTTCTGTCGAGCCGCAGAGTTGCAGCTATTATATATTCACCGGCTAAGTTAAATATTTAAAATAACAAATTTGGAGATCATTTGTATTTTTCCTGAGTACTTTACATAGGACAGAATATCTGCAAAGCTGGAAAATGTGGCAATTAAACTTTTATAATGAGATGTAAACAGGTGGCCGGTAGTTAGCAGGGAGTGGGAAAGCCTCGCTCCCCTGCTTGCTCACCAAGCACTCACTTTTATTGCAGCCAGGATATTCTGAAAAGTACGAGTAAAGGACTCAGGTTTGTACTTAGGAAAAGTACTGTACAAATTATCTCAATTTTTCATTTATTCCAGCATAAATGCAAACTTTTATTCTTTACAGAGGAGACTCATCCTTAGGTAGGAGTAAGTCCCTATTCCGACTGGCTTGGTATTTAACCCAGGCTACCATAACTCAAACCCCTCTAACTGGTGTAGAGTTAAGCTACATTACACCTCGTGCTCAGTTGGTTTGACAATACTGAACCAATGGGTCCATGGCTAGAGAAGGAGAAGCCTCCTCAGTGAGGAAGTACTTCCTCTATCACGAAAAAACTTGTGAAAACAAGCTGGAGAATTTCCCTGCTCTTAGGGAATCCTTCCTGTCAGAGGCCTGCGCATGGACCTTGTCTACAGCTTCTGAGCCCAGAATTGACTGTGGAAGTTCTAGAGGCAGTCTGGTGCCCCTAGTTGCACAATACAGTCTGTCAATGGTCACTTTCCTTCCCTATGACGAAGAGAAAGGGTTCTGTCAGAGACCATTTACGCAGCGTATACCGGCCAACACCTGTAAAAAGTTGGACTCTGCATCCAGCGTCATTACCGCTTGTCAGTACACAGGAGCTTCATGTTTTTCTTTTTTTCCAAGCGAAGCAAGTGCACGGCAGAGCAAAAACCATATTAGACTCTATGGAAATCCATTTTTTGGGGTTAATATATATTTTAATTACGAGTGAAACTGAAATTCGCTATAAAAAATGGACGAGTGCTAGCTAGTTTGGTATTTTTCTCAACAATATATATCTTTAATGGGGGCTGGGGCATAATAACTTACGTATGGCGACTGATGTCGAGTTACTGAGGTAACTGCGCAGGCGTTGCTTGCATACACTTTGGCCAGCTTTTCTGTTTTTAGTATAACGTAATCATCACCTAGCTTCTTTAATCAATAAGGAGCTTCCACATATTTATGCACAAGTTCCTGGATGTTTTTCTACAACAACCATTTTTTTCAACCCTTCCCTTCATTTTAAGTTAAACCACCATCACATAAAGACGTCTCCAAGAGGGAACTTAAAGGAAGTACAATCTATTTCGAAATTTAGTGCAATTTCATCTATGTCGGCAATTAATTAGGAAGGAAACACTCCATTCAGCGTAAAGCTATTGTTACCTATGTGAAAGCAAAAATTAATCACGAAATAATGAGTCACAGGGATTGCGAGCGCAGCTCAACATTACCGCTTGCCAGTACATACGGAGATTGCAGTTTCCCTCTTTCCGAGAGCAAAACGAGTGCACGGCGGAGCAAAAACTGTTGGAAGGACTGGGGGTGTATGTATGATAGCAGGCCCCTGTATGTATGATTACGGCTAGCTTGGAAGGTAATTTTGTATATTATTCCATGGTAATGTAACCTAGGAAAAAAACTACTGTTTCTTACAGAAAAAATTACGATCTCTTCAAAAATGACACTCGTTTCCGTCGCAAATGAATAGTTTCAGAAATATATATACATCTATATCCTACGATAATGGGGGACCCCCAGTGGGAACTCGGGGTTTTGGGTGGGGAAAACATACTGGGGAAACGATATATAATTGTTTTCCTATAGTAAATAACGTGAATTAAGGGAATTTGATGTTCATTTCAATCGGAAACAAACAGATCAACCAATTCGGATAACTTTAAGATGCACGGTGTCACTTCTCTTACGAACGAACGATAACATTTGCAACGTTACCAATAATACACAGTGTTACCAACGTTGACGTATGGTACACAGAGTTACCAACGGCACATTGACATTACTAAAGATAGTAATGATAGATATTTCCATATATTAAATAATTTCTCCATATAAGTTTTACTCAATATATAAAATGTACAAAAAGGGCACAGAACCTAACAAACCCACCTAACCTAGCCTAGTAGTATGACAGGTCACAAAATAACATTTGATCTACATCGGACGTTGGCAGCACTGGTTACTGTATTTTTTCATGACAAAATCTTTGCAACGGGGCCTCCAAAGTTTATTCATATATACTATTTTGTATTTTCCTCCAGTTATTATAATTTCAAGAAGGTAATGTATAGAGAAGAAAAGGCTTGTTTTACGTTTATATATCGATTCCCCAGTATGTTTTCCCCACCCAAAACCCCGAGTTCCCACTGGGGGTCCCCCATTATTGGAGGATATAGATGTATATTAATTCTGAAACGGTAAATTTTTAGTTTCAGCCAAATTTGGAAAAATGCAATAAAAATATATTTGTTGCATCAGAAATAGTGTGGTTTCAATGAAATGTTATTTTTATTAATAAAATAAATTTTTGAATATACTTACCCGATAATCATGTAGCTGTCAACTCCGTTGCCCGACAGAATTCTATGGAGGGATACGCCAGCTATCACAATACTAGAAGGGGGTGTACTTACCAGCGCCACCTGTGGCCAGGTACTCAATCATTTGTTGTTGACACCTCCTCAATTATTCCTCGGTCCACTGGTTCTCTCTGGGGAGGAAAGGGAGGGTCGATTAAATCATGATTATCGGGTAAGTATATTCAAAAATTTATTTTATTAATAAAAATAACATTTTTCAATATTAAACTTACCCGATAATCATGTAGCTGATTCACACCCAGGGAGGTGGGTGAAAACCAGTGTACATGATTAAAGGATAGCTAAGTATCCCATATTTCATATAACAGTTATCTCAAATAACAATGAAATAATAAGTACCTGGTAAGGAAGTCGAATAGAACCGTTACTCTGCCTTTTATTTAAAGTTCGTCTTCCTTACTGAGCGCAGCGTTCCTCTTGGAGGCTGAATCAACCCAAAGGTGCCAAAGTACAAGGGGTTGCAACCCTACTAAAGGACCTCTACCAAACCTTTAACCCAGGCGCTTCTCAAGAATGAATAGACCACCCGCCAAATCCAAGGATGCGGAAGGCTTCTTAGCCTACCGTAACAACCATAAAAACAACAATAAAAGTATTCAAGAGAAAGGTTAAAAAGGTTATGGGATTAAGGGAATGTAGTGGCTGAGCCCTCACCTACTACTGCACTCGCTGCTACGAATGGTCCCAGGGTGTAGCAGTTCTCGTAAAGAGACTGGACATCTTTCAGATAAAATGATGCAAACACTGACTTGCTCCTCCAATAGGTTGCATCCATAATGCTCTGCAGAGAACGGTTTTTATTAAAGGCCAACGAAGTAGCTACAGCTCTTACTTCGTGGGTCCTTACCTTCAGCAATGCAAGGTCTTCCTCCTTTAAGTGAGAATGTGCTTCTCTGATCAGAAGCCTTATATAGTACGAAAGCCCATTCTTGGACATGGGTCTCGAGGGTTTCTTGATGGCACACCATAAGGCTTCTGACTGTCCTCGAATAGGTTTAGACCTCTTCAGATAATATTTGAGAGCTCTGACAGGGCAAAGAATTCTCTCTAGTTCGTTACCTACCATGTTGGAGAGGCTAGGTATTTCGAACGATCTAGGCCAAGGACGTGAAGGAAGCTCGTTCTTTGCTAGGAATCCAAGCTGAAAAGAACATGTTGCAGATTCGGTTGTGAAACCAATGTTCTTGCTGAAGGCATGAACCTCACTGACTCTCTTAGCTGTTGCAAGGCAAACGAGAAAAGCAGTCTTGAGGGTAAGATCCTTGAAGGAAGCTGACTGGAGAGGTTCGAACCTAGATGTCATAAGGAACCTTAAGACTACGTCTAGATTCCAGCCTGGAGTGGAAAGACGACGTTCTTTAGACGTCTCAAAAGACTTGAGAATGTCTTGAAGGTCCTTGTTGGAAGACAGGTCCAAACCCCTGTGGCGGAGAACTGAGGCCAACATGCTCCTATATCCCTTAATCGTAGGTGTTGAAAGGGATCTCTCATTCCTAAGATGAAGAAGGAAGTCAGCTATTTGGATCACAGAGGTATTGGTAGAGGATATTGAATTGGCTCTACACCAGCTTCGGAAGACCTCCCACTTAGACTGGTAGACTCTACGAGTGGAAATTCTTCTAGCTCTGGCAATCGCACTGGCTGCCTCCTTCGAAAAGCCTCTAGCTCTAGCGAATCTTTCGACAGTCTGAAGGCAGTCAGTCGAAGAGCGTGGAGGTTTGGGTGCAACCTGTCTACGTGTGGTTGACGTAGAAGGTCCACTCTTAGAGGTAGAGTCCTGGGGAAGTCGACTAGCCATTGAAGTACCTCTGTGTACCATTCTCTTGCAGGCCAAAGGGGAGCAACCAGCGTCAGCCGTGTCCCTTCGTGCGAGACGAATTTCTGCAGAACTTTGTTTATAATCTTGAACGGAGGGAATGCGTACAGGTCGAGATGGGACCAGTTCAGAAGAAAAGCATCCACATGAACCGCTGCAGGGTCTGGAACAGGGGAACAATAAAGCGGAAGTCTCTTGGTGATGGAGGTGGCAAACAGATCTATGGTAGGTTGACCCCACAAGGTCCAAAGTCTGTTGCACACACTCTTGTGGAGGGTCCATTCCGTGGGAATGACCTGATTCCTTCTGCTGAGGCGATCCGCTGAAACATTCATATCGCCTTGGATGAACCTCGTGACCAGTGTGAGGTTTAGACCTCTTGACCAAATGAGGAGGTCCCTTGCGATCTCGTAAAGGCTCCTCGAATGGGTCCCTCCTTGCTTGGAGATGTAAGCCAAGGCTGTGGTGTTGTCTGAATTCACCTCCACCACTTTGCCTAGCAGGAGGGACTTGAAGTTCAACAGGGCAAGATGAACTGCTAACAGTTCCTTGCAGTTGATGTGGAGTAATCCTTGTTCCTTGTTCCATACTCCTGAGCATTCCCGTCCGTCCAAGGTCGCACCCCAGCCCGAGTCCGATGCATCCGAGAAGAGATGAAGATGGGGGGTCTGGATGGCCAATGAAAGACCCTCCTTGAGAAGGAGATTGTGCTTCCACCACAGGAGAGTGGTCTTCATCTCTTGGTTGATAGGGATAGAGACTGCTTCTAGAGTCGAGCCCTTGTCCCAATGAGCCGCAAGATGGAATTGAAGAGGGCGGAGGTGGAGTCTCCCTAGCTCGACAAACAGGGCCAGTGATGAGAGGGTCCCTGTGAGACTCATCCACTGTCTCACTGAGCAATTGCTCCTCTTCAGCATGCTCATGATGCACTCTAGGGCTTGGTTTATCCTGGGGGCCGATGGAAAAGCCCGAAAATCCCGACTCTGAATCTCCATTCCCAGGTACACAATGGATTGGGAGGGAATGAGTTGAGATTTCTCTATATTGACTAATAGACCTAGGTCTCTGATTAGATCTAAAGTCCAAGAGAGGTTCTCCAGACAACGACGACTCGTGGAGGCTCTCAACAGCCAGTCGTCTAGGTAGAGGGAGGCTCTGATGTTCGATAAGTGCAGGAATTTCGCTACATTCCTCATCAGATGAGTAAAGACCATAGGAGCTGTGCTTAGGCCAAAACACAGGGCTTGGAACTGATAGACAACCTTTCCGAAAACGAATCTCAGGAAAGGTTGGGAGTCTGGATGAATGGGAACGTGAAAGTATGCATCTTTCAAGTCCAACGAGACCATCCAGTCCTCCTGTCTGACCGCTGCTAAGACCGACTTGGTCGTCTCCATTGTGAACGTCTGCTTGGTGACATACTCGTTGAGAGAGCTGACGTCCAGCACCGGTCTCCAACCTCCTGTCTTCTTGGCCACAAGAAAGAGACGGTTGTAGAAGCCCGGGGATTGATGGTCCCGGACTATAACCACTGCCTTCTTCTGCACAAGTAGCGACACCTCCTGTTGCAATGCTAGCCTCTTGTCCTCTTCTTTGTAGTTGGGAGAGAGGTTGATGGGCGATGTGGTCAGAGGCGGTTTGAGGCAGAATGGAATCCTGTAACCGTACCTCAGCCAACTGACAAACTGTGCGTCTGCACCTCTCTTCTCCCAGGCTCGCCAGAAGATTTTGAGTCTGGCTCCTACTGTTGTCTGGAGAATCTGAGAGTCAGTTCTTTCCCTTAGATGTCCTGGGTCCTTTCCTAGACTTGCTCCTGTGAGAGTCTGGACGGGAGCTTCCTCGGCTGGGGGCTCTACCACGAAAGGGCGGTATGAACCTCGTAGCCGGGGTATCAGCCACTGGGGAGCGATAAGTCTTGGGGACAGAGGTGGTAACCTTAGACTTACGAGCCGATGAGGCTACAAGATCGTGCGTGTCCTTCTGTATCAGGGCAGCCGACAAGTCCTTAACTAGCTCCTCGGGAAAGAGGAACTTTGAGAGTGGAGCAAAAAGGAGTTGTGACCGTTGGCACGGTGTAATGCTGGCGGAGAGGAAGGTACACAGTTGTTCCCTTTTCTTCAACACCCCTGATACAAATAACGACGCTAGCTCACCCGATCCATCTCTGATGGCCTTATCCATGCAGGACATAATTAGCATGGCAGAATCTTTGTCCGCAGGAGAGGTTTTCTTGCTGAGGGCTCCCAGGCACCAGTCGAGAAAGTTGAACATTTCGAAAGCTCTGAACAACCCTTTCAGAAGATGATCCAGGTCTGAGAAGGTCCAACAAACCTTCGAGCGTCTCATCGCAGTCCTCCGAGGCGAGTCCACCAGACTTGAGAAGTCAGCCTGGGCAGAGGCAGGTACTCCCAAGCCTGGTGCTTCCCCTGTGGCATACCAAACGCAACCTTTCGAAGCGAGCTTCGTTGGAGGGAACATGAAGGAAGTCTTGCCAAGGTGTTGTTTAGACTGAAGCCACTCCCCTAAGATCCTTAAAGCCCTCTTGGAGGATCTAGCTAGGACAAGCTTAGTATAGTTGGACTTAGCTTGTTGTACGCCCAGCGAAAACTCAGATGGAGGAGAGCAGGGAATAGCAGAGACGAAGTGGTCTGGGTAAATCTCCCTGAGTAGAGCCAAGACCTTTCGAAAATCAATAGACAATGGAGAAAGCTTAGACTCTTCCACGTCTGATGAGGGATCAAGGTGTGCCTCCTCATCATCCGACACTTCATCAGCAGAGGGTAGCGAAGCGATAGGACCAGAATGCTGAACCGCAGAGTCAGAACGGGTAGGAACAATAACAGAGGTTTCCTCATCCTGAGGGAAAACCTGAGGCTCAGACTGCATAGGCTGAACAACAGACGAAGCAGAAGGCAGGCGCATGGGTGAAGGAGGTTGACTCCTAGCAAGAGTTGAACCCAAGGATTGCACAAGCTGAGCGGAGGACGGAGGCGGAATAGTCCGTTCCTGTTCCTGTGAGATGAGTGGAGCATGAAGAGGTTGAGGCTGCGCAGAACAAGGTAAAGTTCTCGCAAGCTGAGGCTCCTGAGGCGCAAGTCCAGGGTGTAGAGGAGCTTGCCTAGAGGAGGGTTGAGCTCGCTGCAGCGATGGTTGAGCAGACAGACTCACGGAGGGGAGAGGTTGTTGTACCCCAACCGAGAGTTGCACCACTGGTGGAGCAGCAAGGGGAGGCGGAGGAAGAGTGGAATAACTCTCCTGATCCCAAAGCAAGGGTTGCCTTAAAGAAGGCAGAGGCTGAACAACACTGGGAACAGCAAACTCCGAAAGTGGCTCAACATCGTACGCCTGGCAGATGGTGCTGCGACCAGGCGGAGCAGGTGCAGGCTGGGCGAGCACAGGCGGAGCGAGAACAGGTGGAGGGAGTGTAGGCGGAGGAGGAGGTGCAACGCTCTCAGCCCGACACTCACGCATCAAGTCCGAAAGCTGAGCTTGCATGGACTGAAGCAGGGTCCACTTGGGGTCGGCAGAAACGATAACAGACTGAGGTAAAGTCACAGTCGGGCTCTGTATAGGCAGAACCTTACTCCTCTTGGGCGGAGTACAGTCGACCGATGATTGAGGCGAGTCAGAGCTGAGCCAATGACTGCAACCTGGCTGAGCACTCGCTGACTGAACTCTACGTTTAAGCGGTCTCGAGACCTGAGACCAACGTTTCTTCCCTGCATGTTGATCAGCGGACGAGAAGACGGGCTCAATCGTCTGCAGGTGGGAGTGACGGTCTAAGGAAGACACGCCCGCAACCACCGAGGATAATTCTGTGCGCCTAACAAGGCCTGTCGAACCCTTAAGCCCTTCGACATTGCTTCTCCCCTGGGCATGGGAGCTTGCAAGAGGTCCCGGACTGGGAGGACGACTGGCTCGCACAGAAAAATCCTCACGCACCACACTGGCACCACTAGCACTTGGCACTGCACCGACACTAGCACTCGTCACAGCACTGGCACTATTTCCACCCACTGCACTCTTGACCTTCAGTTCTTTAACCTCGGCCATCAGAGACTTATGGTCACTTACCACTGATTCTACTTTATCTCCTAAAGCCTGAATAGCACGCAAAACAACTGACATATCAGGCGGAGGGCACACAGTAGGTTCGGGGGTAGCCACTACAGGGGTAGGAAAAGGTAGGGGATCATGAGGTGAGGAAAACATAGAAGAGTGAGAAGAACTTCTCCTAACTCTACCTCTCTCTAACTTAGATGAATATTTTAAAAGACGGACAAATTCCAATTCCGAAAGTCCGGCGCACTCCTCACATCGATTTTCTAATAGACAGGGCCTGTCCCTACAGTCAGAACAAGCGGTGTGAGGATCTACCGAGGCCTTCGGAATACGCCTATTGCAAGACCTACATCGTCTATGGGAGGGGGCTTGCGAAACGTCAGACATCTTGTTTCAAAGAGTTAGCCAAAGGGTGATCCAAAAACAAGCAAAAATTCATTAACCGTTAACCAGTATTATATAAAAGCTATCTAGCTAATATAAAAAGGATTCCAGTAAAGCGACAGCCGTTAATCTAAGAGAATACTTCACCAAATATCCATGAATAAACTCGAAGACCATAAGCGTATCCCAGAACGTCTAGCCGGAAGCACGACAGAGGAATAATTGAGGAGGTGTCAACAACAAATGATTGGGTACCTGGCCACAGGTGGCGCTGGTAAGTACACCCCCTTCTAGTATTGTGATAGCTGGCGTATCCCTCCATAGAATTCTGTCGGGCAACGGAGTTGACAGCTACATGATTATCGGGTAAGTTTAATATTGAAAATTTAACGTTTATTTTGACTGCAAACCAACCGATTTAGAGATTTACTATGTATACCCTAGTTCATCCCACCAATTATGGGGGACACCCTTTGGGAACCGGGGTTTTGGGTGGGGGAAGGGGGGGGAGGGTGTTGGGGCATTGAATGATATTTGCAATAAATGAATAATTAATGTTCCAGCACCCCTCCCCCATACCCCTAACTAGGCCTACCGGGGGGAGGGGGGTAGGGCCCCCCAGCGACCCCCCCTTAAAGCCACAGTAATTTTCAGGGCACCACAGAACCTAACAAACCCACCTAACCTAACCTAGGGGCCCTGTACCCCTACCGGGGGGGGCTTCGCCCCCCCTGCGACCCCCCCTTAAGGCCACAGTAATTTTCAGGGCACCACAGAACCTAACAAACCCACCTAACCTAACCTAGGGGCCCTGTACCCCTACCGGGGGGGGCTTCGCCCCCCCTGCGACCCCCCCTTATGGCCACAGTAATTTTCAAGGCACCACAGAACCTAACAAACCCACCTAACCTAACCTAGGGGCCCTGTACCCCTACCGGGGGGGGGCTCGGCCCCCTGCGACCCCCCCTTTAACCAGGGGTAAATTTGAATATATATATTTTGTTAAATCACTTCTTACCTTAAACGGAAGATGACGATGAAGATGTGGAAGGTTGTGGTTGACCCTCTTCTGAATCATCAAGTACTGGAATACGTTCAGATTTGGTACAATACCACACATGTCTATAATCACGAAAATGTAAAGGCGAATCACATTTACCACACTGGACACTTAAAGGTAATACGGAATGCTCCCTTAGAAAACGATTCACTACTTCAGGAGTTCCATTATAATTCCCATGAAATCGGCCGATCACATCAAAATAGGAATAACGACATATTTCACACAACCGTACCGGAGGATCCATGACAGTAAAATGACGTGTGATGAAAATATAGAAACCGGAACTTTTGAAAACCGAAAACAAACGACAATCACGGGTTTCTCCCATAATGAAATAGGGAAAAAAACAAAAGAGTATCGTTTACAATGTTATATTGCACGAAAAACAGATCCTTGAAACAAGACTGAGAGACCAATGAATCGTCCAATAATAACCCTTGAAAAGAACCCAGTAGTATTTTGATTGGAGGAGCGACATTAGTGGGAGGAGCAAATGCGCATTCAAGTAAATATTGTCACATTACGCAATGGGGCGGAGCCAAGTAAGATGAAAACAGACATACAAACGAACAAGAGCTACCTTGCGTGCCCATGGAAAGATATACACTAAACTTAGAAAAAGTCAAGACCTTCAATTCCTGAAATATTTTTTTTCTCTGTAAGTATGCATTAGCGACAATAATGTATTGAGAAGAAGTGTTTTGTTATCACGTGCTTTACTAGGAAAATATATTAATATAATACATTTCCCAATTTGGTTGAATCCAAAACTTTACCGTTTTTTTCCTAGGTTACATTACCATGGAATAATATACAATGAAACCGCTTGGAATACAGCAGCGGAAGGGGGGTCGCAAGGGGGCATAGCCCCCGTTAGGTAAGTAGGTAGGGACATGGCTTGTAGGTTAGGTTAGGGGGCAAAATTTAGGTTAGTTGATGTCAATTTTTAATCAAAATGGGAGGTAATGCCCGCCGATATACAAAGGCTTCGAAGGACGTGAAATAAACCCTGAAAAAATTATGATACTTCTATCTTTAGCCACTTACATGAACCATAAATTTTTCCATCTGGTGTTTATTTTGCATTTCTGACCATTATCATTGCTGCAAATCACTCGTTTTATGGCATTTCATTACCCAAAATAAACTCGGTTTCTCACTGGGGTCCCCCATAATTGTCTTTACACAGGGGGGGTCCAAAAACTCATGAACGGATGGTTTGCCCCAATAATCATGGTCATAAATGCATATAACACAAGATAACGAGTATGAAAAATATATGGTTCCTGTGTTTGGTTAGAAATTAAAGTATCATATATTTACTTTATTTTCCCTCTACTTATCGCAACCCCCACACAAGTAGCCTAAGATTAGGGTATGCCTATTACATAACTAAACTATTGAATATCTTAAATTAACTTACCTCCTATAGACATTGCATTGATTGAATTTCTTGAAATGGATGTCAAACATCGTCTTGGAAACAGCGCTAAGGCCATATTGACATAAATTAAGAAACAAAATTACAAATTTTCTATCAAAGGGCCGACTGTCGACAAAAATTCTTCTTGTCGAGCTGTTGTCCAATATTGAATGTACCTATGGAACTGCACGTCTTCCGTTTGCATAGTTTCATTTATGTCTGTTCGAGACTTGGTTATATATATTTCATATATTTACATAAACCAATGATGATGTATAATTTTTATTAGATTTACATCTTATGATAATATTGTTAAAGGCATTACTTTTGTTCTTCTGCTTATTATGTTTAGTAATTTCTTAAGCTGCACTTTGGGTAGATTGTAGTAGACAAGTTACAGTTAATTCTGGCCTTAGAGGTAATGATAATTTTCTTTACAAAAGCAACGTCTAAAAGGCATTATCCAACCTTTCTTTCTACATTATTTATTTGAGGATTGAGAGACAAATTACAGGCAAGTGATACACCTAAGTCACGAACTTGACTATATATCGAGACCAGGTTGTCAATTTCATTTGTATGCCATCCAAGTTTCTTAAGTCGTTCCCTTTCCTATCATTTGCTGTTTAATTTCCATCCATTTCATGTCACTTGTAAAGACGGAGTATAAAATTTCAGCGGTATCATCAATGTCATTTACTTTACTTATACCTTTTAGGACTGTTTTCCTGGTCATACAACGCAACGTCTCACTACAGGACCTACAAGATTAGGTGTCGTATGTATTTTATCGTTATTTTTACTTGGACATCACCCAGCATAGTTTTTTTATTGTCACATCTACATTATCGAAGCACTTTGAAAGCCCAATTACCTCCCCCCAACATTGCCCTCTCTCGGAATATGAAAGAAAACATGTGTATGAGGGGTCATTTAAGACCCTTTACCCTTGAAGTTATTTAACAATGTTTCATATAATACTAATATGTCAAGTTTTTTCTCATTTATCAAGTCTCGAACTTGAATAGTTTTATTACCAACAGATTGAATATTTACATAGCGACAATCTATAACATGACGGTCCATATTTACTGCTATTCCCTTCAATTCCAAATTATAAGCTTTGCAATTTCTTAAATTTACTATATGGCTAACTGGTTTATTCAACTAAGTTCAGTTTATATATTCTATCTGTTGTGAGTTGTATTCCTCAGTGTCGTGATTTACTGAATATTTCCAACGCAACTTTATCATAAGTCCTGAAAATTGCAAATCTTTTCCAAAACATCCATAACATTTGACAGTGGTAACAGACGATCACACTGTTCTATTTCTGACAGGTATGATATAAGTACGCCATCGCAACAACTTTGTCACCATTATCACGAAAACACTTCGAATTTTAATATTACATTTATACAAATAGTGAGTAGTCCCACCTTCAGCACTTTTCTTGAATAACAGACTTAACTTCTGTTCTACATCTTTTAATCTGATCCAGGCAACAATTTTTTTTTTTTAATCAAAGCATTTAACACATTATCTCCATCATTGTATACATTGCATATCATTATTTCAGGTCAAAATTTCCCCGTCTCAGTGTTGGCAATCATGCTTTGAATCTTGTTTGCTACCTCATCTCTCATCTTCACAGCAGCAAAGTTTACATTTCGGTTTGAAGAATTAGTATATCCCGAAGTGCATGTTCAGTCTCATTTTCCTATCAGTGATTGTACTTCATGCTTGAGTTAATTTGATTACCAATAGGTTAATATATATATATATATATATATATATATATATATATATATATAATATATATATATATATATATATATATATGTGTGTGTGTGTGTGTGTGTGTGTGTGTGTGTGTGTTATTTTCTCATTTTGAGGCCATCAGTGTTTAAAGCGTTAATTAACTTGAGTGAATCCCCATTCGCTGGATATCCACTATCTCAGTAAGGACCATTTTGTTTTCGGGTTTGTACAGTAGTCTGAGCGTAATTTGCTGCATCTGCAGTAAGCGCAGCGAGATGATTTCTCAATTCAGCGATTCTGCTTGCTTGTTCACTTATATACGTGAGGTCCCAGCTCGAGCTTTTCTCAATTTTCAACTTATTCGTCATGGCCATTTTGGCTTCATCAATAGCCTACAACCAGGGCAAAGCAATTTCACTTTGTTTAAATTAACATCACTGGTATAATTAGTAATTAAAGAGGCAACTTCTTAACTGTGGTGAAATTATCCAATCCCCTCTTTGTCCTTTCCATTTGCAGAGCCACACTTTACTTGTTTACTTGTTTTGGGTTTAAATCCAACCCTCCACTGAAGTCGAGTGAACTACTTCTCGGGCGGGTCCATATTAATCATCTAACGAAACATTTTCATTATAACTTATACAATTCTTTGATTGTAGCATCTTCCAAATCATATGATCTTGTGAAAAGTAATGTTCTTTAGTTTCTTCTTAAATTCAATTGCTCCCTTTAGGTCCTTCATTTCAGTTGGACAGTTTATTATAGTGTCTAGGCGCACAGTAGCTAAAAGCCCTTTCACCAAATTTACTATTTGTTCTTGGTTTAGATAGCCTATGTTTGTCACTCATGTGTCTTGTGTTAACATTTGTTCCTAGTTCTAGTTTTATTCAGGCATTCTTTTAGATATTTTGGTTCATTTTGGTTCAGTATCTTAAACGTTAGTAAGAG
>NC_090730.1:27805279-27872779 GCF_036898095.1 Palaemon carinicauda
TACCCATGCCTATTTTTTTTTAGCCAGATATGGCGTATATATAAGTATGTGTTCGATTTCCTGTGATTGCCATTTTTTCGTTTTTTCCCATTTCTTTCAAAATTACTACGTACTAAGGAACTATCACAGAGTAATATTTCATTTATATGTTTATTTGTCGGAAAATATGCCTTGATGGTTTGCCTAGCACGTGGCTGAAATTTTTTTTTTCTGAAATGCCGTATATTAGAATGGCCATTTTTCCACGAGTGCCCCTTTTTATTTGTTTTGCATTTTTTTGCTTAGTCATGTTACCGTAAGGAATTGGCAAGTAGTGTCGCAAAACTTATAATTTTATAGTGTTGGAAAGTGTTTCTAGATGATCTGGCTACCCATGCCTATCTTCTTTTTTTAGCCAGATATGGCGTATATATAGGTATGTGTTCGATTTTCCTGTGATTACCATTTTTTCGTTTTTTCCCATTTCTTTCAAAATTACTACGTACTAAGGAACTATCACAGAGTAATTATTCATTTAGATGTTTATTTGTCGGAAAATGTGCCTTGATGGTTTGCCTAGCACGTGGCTGAATTTTTTTTTTTCTGAAATGCCGTATATTAGAATGTTAGCCATTTTTCCGCGAGTGCCCCCTTTTTATTTGTTTTGCATTTTTTTGCTTAGTCATGTTACCGTAAGGAATTGGCAAGTAGTGTCGCAAAACTTATATTTTTATAGTGTTGGAAAGTGTTTCTAGATGATCTGGCTACCCATGCCTATCTTTTTTTTAGCCAGGTATGGCGTATATATAGGTATGTGTTCGATTTTCCTGTGATTGCCATTTTTTCGTTTTTTCCCAATTCTTTCAAAATTACTACGTACTAAGGAACTATCACAGAGTAATGATTCCTCTAGATGTTTATTTGTCGGAAAATTTTGTTTACTTTTTTTTTTGATTGAATATCATCAAATTTTTTAGCTAAAATATTGTTTTACATTTTTTTTTTTCGATTTTATTTCCCTTCAAAAAAATTTTTTTGGGTTAGAATTTTAATTTTATAGTCGTAAAATAATTGACAATTATCCAGCAACCCACCATACAATTTTTATGCATATCCAATAATAATTAGATTAGTAAATAACACCTTGAAATTGACATACCCTTCCTACATTTCAAGTGGCAGATTAGGGAGTCTGAGTCAGTGTGGTTGGCGGCCATTTTGTGGACATATCCGAAGCGTAAGCTGCCCTATCTATATATATTCTTGTTCCCTATAGAATTTGTGATATTTTGGTATATTTTTACCTGCATAAATATCATATTATATATTAAATATATGTATTTTTTTACAAAATTTCTAAGTACTCAAAAAATTACCTTTAGATATGGCCCCTGATATAAATGTAATTTACAAAATAATGAAGATTTTTTTACATATTTTCTATTTTAGGATAACATATGTTTATTCCCTAAAAAAATTAGCCACTTCCTATTTCATTTGGGTACCCAAAAAAATTCATGAAATTTGGACAAATTTTTTTGGCCAAAAAAAGTTACCCTTTTTTTTCTCATTTCAGATCTTCACCTCCATGGGTCTGACTTCATCCAAAATACATCAAGATGTGTCCTAAACATTCAAGAATCAATTCCTAAAAGGATTTGTGTATATATGTATAAACTTTTTTTTTATGAATTTTTATGTCAGGTCTTTTTTTTTTTCTACTTAATTTTTTAAAATATTTATAATATATAGTTTTTCTGCAGATGAGTAGTATTTATCTTTACAGTTGTTTTAAGCATTCATTGAAGTTTTTTTTGGCAAAAGAAAAAAGGAGGTTACTGCAAAAACTGATTTTTCAAGAATTTTTTTTGGCGTCGGGGTCGTTCGCGTCCGAGTATACCCTTAAAGGGGTGTCCGAGGAGCGTACCTATCCAGGGTTAAGTAATATTTGATTTTTAAATATTTAACTTAGCCGGTGAATATATAATAGCTGAGCCTCCGGCAGCTCGACAGAAAAACACACAAAAAACTCGCGAGCGATCGCTATGAAGGTTGCGGGTGTGCCCACTAGCGCCAACTATCGGCCAGATACCGCATATACATGTAAACAGACCCAATTTTTCTCTGTCGGTCTGATCGACAAGACGTACCATTACTCGCTGTTAACCTGGAGTTTTTCAACAGTCTTGGTGAAGTACTTCCTTTTGGTTTGAGCTTTTGCAGTGCAGGTGTTTTATCTTCAACTTAAATCTTGAACTCGTTTTTGGATAGGTTTAATTATTGATGACTTTGGATTGTTTTTTTGGACTTTCTTTGACTTTTAAATGGCCGACCCTTCCCTTAGTACGGAAGTGTGTTTTAGGCTTTTTAGCAATTATCTTATCACGTTATAAATTGTTGTTGTTAATTATAGATTTTCCTCTATATATTTTATATCTCAACCGCCTTTATTAGGCCTCTTCGATTAGCTTTCCATTTATAATAAACATCAAGATAAATTTTAATGATTTGTTTATATGCGACCTTACCTATTCCTCCCCTAATCCGAGAGTAGGCGGTCCTAACTTGGAAACCGAAGTTAAACAACGTTGAGCCCTTTCAATCGTAAATAACTTTTACAGAGCAAATGATTTAAAAACTTATTAAATGAATATTTTTTAGTAGATATTTTATGAAAGATTTTCTTTGAATAGTCTTCGTACTGTTTCAAAGATGAACTAAAGTTTAGTTTATTTATGCTACGCAGTTTGCGCTCTATCGTTACGATAGAGAGAGAGAGAATCACGGTTTCACTTTGCAGAAAGAGTAAATCGAAACTGACGTTTTGTTCATTCTTCTTTCAAACTTAAATGTTTTAAATACTATTTTAAAGGAACTTGTTAATTGAAAAACCTTTCAGTTTTTTCCTTTGGTCAAATAACCTGTTTATTGACGAAAGGTAAGTGGGCTCTTCTCTTCGGTGCGAAATCAAGAGAGAGAGAGAGAGAGAGAGAGAGAGACGGAGAGAGAGAGAGGAAGAGAGAACGTTCCGATCTTTATTCTCGTCCCAAGCGAGTAACGTTGTTCTCGAGTCAGTTTTTTACTCTCGTCCCTAGTCTCTGTACGGTTTCACTTTGCAGAAAGAGTAAATCGATTCTGACGTTTTGTTCATTCTTCTTTCAAACTTAAATGTTTTAAATACTATTTTTCAATATTAAACTTACCCGATAATCATGTAGCTGTCAACTCCGTTGCCCGACAGAATTCTACGGGAGGGATACGCCAGCTATCACCTATACTAGAAGGGGGTGTACTCACAAGCGCCACCTGTGGCCAGGTACTACAGTACTTGTTGTTGTCGCCACCTCACTTTTTCCTCTGTCGTGCTTCCGGCTAGACGTTCTTGGATACGCTTATGATTTTGGAGTATTGTTCACGGTTTGGTGAAGTATTTCTCTAAATTTGCAGCTATTCGCTATACTGGAAACTTCTATGTTAGCTTAGCTAGCGTTTTGGAAATTTAATTTAATTTTTATGGTGACGAAGAGAGTATGAACTCTCTTTCACCTTTAAATGGCCGACCCTTCCCTTAGACGGAAGTGTTGGTGTCTAAGAGAGTATAGACTCTCTTTCTTAGTTTTGTTATAGATTTATTTTATATCTCTCCGCCTTTTATAGGCCTCTTCGATTAACTTACTTTTATTATAAACTTATTAAAATTAATTTTTATATTTGTTTATATTCGACCTTTCCTAATAGTAGGCGGTCTTTTCTTGGTACCGAAGTTAATTAACATTGAGCCCGTCATTTCGGTTTTACCTGTTAACATATTATGCTATTTAATGTCTTTGAAAGAATTTCTTTGATAGTCTCGTACTGTTTTCAAAGTTGAACTAACGTTTTGTTTTGTCTCTGCAGTTGTTGACGTTCAGAACGTTCAACTTGCGCTCTATCGTTACGATAGAGAAAGAATTTTCACGGTGTCACGTTGCAGTAAGAGTAACCGTGTCTAGCGTTTTGTTCATTCTTTCTTAACTTAATGGTTTTAATTCTAATAAAGGAACTTTTCATTTTGGGAAATATTTCAGTTTTTTCCTTTAACAATAATATGTTTTAACGATATATATGATTGGGCTCTTCTCTCAGGTTCTAAGTCAAGAGAGAGAGAGAGAGAGAGAGATAGAGACGGAGGGAGAAAGAGGAGGATAAACGTTTCATTCAAGCGAGTAACGTTGTTATCGTTTTTGCTCTTCTCCCTAGTCTCTTTAGGGGAAGAAGGTAAACGTTTCTAGAGTGATCTAGTGTTTAGTCTCTTTCCAGCCACTGAATTATTTATCTTTCATTAGATTTTTCTGTTACATTGTAATTCTGTTTTCGCAATTACTAACTTTTGAGAAAGGATAGAATTGCGTGTTTCAGGTACAAACCACTTAAAGTTTCGAGTTCAGTGAAATAAGTGCAAACAGAAAATCAAAGTGATAAGTGATTAGCGCAAAGTGTGTCAGTGTTGTGCGTGAGGGTACTTCTGTGCGTGCCAGTCGTCCTCCCAGTCCGGGACCTCTTGCAAGCTCCCAAGCCCAGGGGAGAAGCAATGTCGAAGGGCAAAAGGGTTCGGCAGGCCTTGATCGGCGCACAGAAGTATCCTCGGTGGTTGCGGGCGTGTCTTAAGAGACCGTCACTCCCACCCGCAGACGATTGAGCCCTTATTTTGCTCGTCTGCAGAAGAAATTTCGGGGAGAAAACGCTGGTCTCAGGTCTCAAGACCTCTTAAACGTAAAGTCCAGACCTATGCCAGACGTACGAAGTTAGAGTTCAACAACCCGGATGCAGTCATTGGGTTAGCTCTGACTCGCCGCAGTCATCAGTTGAATGCACTCCGCCTAAGAGGAGTAAGGTTCTGCCGCAACAGATCTCTGCTGTTAAGGCTTTACCTCAGCAGACCTTAGTGTCTGCCGACCCCAAGTTGACTCTACTGCAGTCCATGCAGTCACAACTTACGGTCTTGATGCGTGAGTGTCAGGCTGAGAAGGTTGCGCCTCCTCCTGCGCTCGCTCCGCCTGACCGCAGTACTGCCTGCCAGGCGTACGATGTTGAGCCACGTTCTGAGTTTACTGTTTCCAGTGGTGTGCAGCTCCCTCCGCCTTCCTTAAGGCAACCTCAGCAATGGGAACAGGAGGCTTATACCTCTCTTCCTCCGCTTCCACTTGCTGTTCCACCAGTGAGGCAACACTCGCTTGAGGTACAACAACCTCTCCCATCCATGAGTCAGTCTCCTCAGCTCTCGCTGCAGCGAGCTCAACCCTCCTCAAGGCAAGCACCTCAACACCTTAGCCTTGCGCCTCAGGAGCCTCAACTTGCGAGACATTTACTGCGTTCTGCGCAGCCACTACCTCATCGCTCTCAGCTCACACCGCAGGAACCTCAAACTCGTTCCTCAGGAACTTGCTACTGCGCATCCGCCAACCACTCAGCAAGCGCAACCCTTGAGTTCAGCCACTCATGCCAGGAGTCAGCCTCCTCCACCCATGCGCCTACCTTCTGCTACTTCTTTTGATCAGCCTTTGCAGACTGAGCCTCAGGTGTTCCCTCAACAGAGTCTTGAAGAGGAAACCACAACTATTGTTGTTCCAGCTCGTTCTGACTCTGCTGTTCAGCATACCTTACCTCCATTTTCAAACATTATGATAATGGAGGTTATTTGTATTACTTATTTAAAAATATATTTGTATTCCTTGCAATATATTTTTAACAAATCGCAAAATATGGCAAAAATCATGAGTTATGAAGTAAGGTAATATTATGTTGATATTAAACCCCTTGCAAGCATGCATGTAGTAATGCAGTGTTGCCAACAGGGCGAGTTTCCCTTTCCGGAGGTGAAGTAGATTATAGTACATTTAGTGTAGCTTAATTCTACGATTATCATGCCGGCTATCAAATTCATCAACAAAACAGTCTAAAATCAATTCCCTCGGCACGTGCACTTTCAATGGACGGTAATGCGATATTACTCACTCTAGCACTGGTCATGGAATTTCTGAGAAATGTTACACGCCATGCAACACGCTCTGCTTACCTTACAGCATGTTCTACATACAGCATGCTCTGCATACAGCATGCTCTGCTTACAGCATGCTCTGCATACAACAGGCTCTGCATACCTTACCGCATGCTTCTCAGTCACACATCTTTGGTTGTTGCCAACTCACTAGACTGTCAAGCAGTTTCTTAACGTTGCCTTCTAGTCTGCTGCGTTTGCACAGTGTAACCCTCACTGAGAGAACTTAGCTTTTCTCGGATATGGTCCCTGTAGATGAGAAAGTGCTTTTCTCCCTCCTTCTGATATTCCCTTGAGGACTCTGTCATTTGGAGAGGAGCCTTTAGCTGCGTAGCCTCCTATGGACTTTTATTTAAGCATAACATGCTTCCAGGGAAGGTAATGGTCCCACTTCAGTCGCTAATCCCGTCTGTTACCACACCTGCTCCCATAGTCCTTGAGCTGTGTTGCAAGACATGCAGTCCAAACTTAGTCCTTGTTAGAGGATTTTTTGTTTACGGAGTCAGTGTGTCACTGGGAAGACGTTCAACAACCAGCAGGAGTGACTTGTTGTGACGCAGTACGGCAACCTTAGCAACCCGATAAGGAGTTGTCTGTACGACCCAGACAGTCTAGACAGCTTCGGGTTGTCACTGTACTTCCTCGCTTCCCCATGGTTGACAGTTCACAGACTGTGCAGCAGTACCATGATCTTGTGTCCGGCTCCGTCAGACGACTGGCTTTTAGGAGCTCCCACAAGTCGTCGCTGTCTGGAGATTCTCAAATGGACTATGGATCTGACCAAGGAACTGGGCCTCCTGGTCAATTTTGAGGAGTCTCAGCTCGTCCCATCCCAGACCATTGTCTCCCTGGGTATGGATCTTCAGAGTCGAGCTTTTCGGGCTTTTCCGTCGGCCCCAAGGATCTTCCAAGCCCTAGAATGCATCCAGAGCATGCTGAGAAGGAACCGATGCTCAGTCAGGTAGTGGATGAGTCTAACAGGGACACTTTCATCGCTGGCCCTGTTCATCGTGTTAGGGAGACTCCACCTCCCCCCCCTTCAGTATCATCTAGCTGCTCACTGGATAAAGGACATGACGCTAGAGACGGTCTCAGTTCCTGTTTCCGAAGAGAGAAGGTCTTCTCTCGCGTGGTGTAAGAACAGCTTTCTTCTCAAGGAAGTCTACCTTTGGCTGTTCAGAAACCCGACCGCCGTCTCCTCTCGGATGCATCAGACACGGGCTGGGGTGCGACTTTGGACGGATAAGAATGCTCGGGAACATGGAATCAGGAGCAAAGGACACTTCACATCAATTGCAAGGAGTTGTTGGCGGTTATTCTGGCCTTGATAAACTTCAAGTCCCTCCAGCTTAACAAAGTGGTGGAGGTGGACTCTGACAACACCACAGCCCTGGCTTACATCTTCAAGCAGGGAGGGACTCTTTCGTGGAAGTTGTTCTAGATCGCAAGGGACCTCCTCATCTGGTCTAAAGATCGAAAGCTCACGCTGGTAACGAGGTTCATTCAGGGCGGTATGAATGTCATGGCAGATCACCTCAGCCGCAAGGGTCAGATCATCCCCACAGAGTGGACCCTTCACAAGAATGTTTGCAGCAGACTTTGGGCCCTGTGGGGTCAGCCAACCATAGATCTGTTCGCTACCTCGATAACCTAGAGACTCCTGTTGTATTGTTCTCCGATTCCAGACCCAGCAGCAGTTCACGTGGATGCTTTTCTGCTGGATTGGTTCCATCTCGACCTGTATGCATTCCCGCCGTTCAAGATTGTCAACAGGGTACTTCAGAAGTTCTCCTCTCGCAAGGGACACGGCTGACGTTGGTTGGCTCCGCTCTGGCCCGCGAGAGAATGGTTCTTAGAGGTACTGCAATGGCTGGTCAACATTCCCAGGACTCTTCCTCTAGGAGTGAACCTTCTACGTCTACCTCACGTAAAGAAGGTACACCCAATCCTCCACGCTCTTCGTCTGACTGCCTTCAGACTTTCGAAAGACTCTCAAGAGCTAGGGACTTTTCGAAGGAGGCAGCCAGAGCGATTGCCAAAGCAAGGAGAACATCCACTCTCGGAATCTATCAGTCTCAAGGGGAAGTCTTCCGTAGCTGGTACAAGACCAATGCAGTTTCCTCAACCAGTACCACTGTAACCCAGATTGCTGACTTCCTGTTATATCTAAGGAAAGTAAGATCCCTTTCAGCTCCTACGATCAAGGGTTACAGAAGTATGTTGGCAGCGGTTTTCCGCCACAGAGGCTTGGATCTTTCCACCAACAAAGATCTACAGGACCTCCCTAGGTCTTTTGAGACCTCAAAGGAACGTCGGTTGTCCACTCCAGGCTGGAATCTAGACGTGGTCCCAAGGTTCCTTATGTCATCAAGATTTGAACCTCTCCAATCAGCCTCTTTTTAGGACCTCACGTTAAAAACTCTTTTCCTCGTGTGCTTGACAACAGCTAAAAGAGTAAGTGAGATCCACGCCTTCAGCAGGATCATTGTTTTCACATCTGAAACGGCTACATGTTCCTTGCAGCTCGGTTTTTGCTAAACGAGCTTCCTTCACGTCCTTGGCCTAAGTCGTTCGAGATCCCAAGCCTGTCCAACTTGGTGGGGAATGAACTGGAGAGAGTACTTTGCCCAGTTAGAGCTCTTAGGTACTTTCTAAAAAGGTCTTAACCTTTACGAGGACTATCAGAAGCCTTATAGTGTGCTATCAAGAAACCTTCTTTTCCAAGTTCTAAGAACTCAGTTTCTTACTATTCAGGCTTCTGATTAGAGAAACACATTCTCATCTGAAGGAAGAAGACCTTGCTTTGCTGAAGGTAAGGACACATGAAGTGGGAGCTGTGGCTACTTCTGTGGCCTTCAAACAGAGCCATTCTCTGCAGAGTGTTATGGATGCAACCTATTGGAGAAGCAAGTCAGTGTTCGCATCATTCTATCTCAAAGATGTCCAGTCTCTTTACGAGTACTGCTACACCCTGGGACCATTCGTAGCAACGAATGCAGTAGTAGGCGAGGGCTCAGCCACTACATTCCCATAATCCCATAACCTTTTAACCTTTCTCTTGAATACTTTTTATGGGTTGTACGGTCGGCTAAGAAGCCTTCCACATCCTTGTTGATTTGGCGGGTGGTCAATTCTTTCTTGAGAAGCGCCGAGGTTAAAGGTTGTGATGAGGTCCTTTAGTATGGGTTGCAGCCCTTGATACTTTAGCACCTTTGAGTTGATTCAGCCTTCCAAGAGGAACGCTGCGCTCAGTAAGGAAGACGATCTTATTAAAGGCAGAGTAACGGTTCAAGTCGACTTCCTTACCAGGTACTTATTATTTCATTGTTATTGTGGATAACTGATTATATGAAATACGGGATACTTAGCTATCCTTTAGTCTTGTACACTGGTTTTTCACCCACCCCCCTGGGTGTGAATCAGCTACATGATTATCGGGTAAGTTTAATATTGAAAAATGTTATTTTCATTAGTAAAATAAATTTTTGAATATACTTACCCGATAATCATGATTTAATTGACCCACCCTTCCTCCCCATAGAGAACCAGTGGACCGAGGAAAAAGTGAGGTGGCGACAACAACAAGTACTGTAGTACCTGGCCACAGGTGGCGCTTGTGAGTACACCCCCTTCTAGTATAGTGATAGCTGGCGTATCCCTCCCGTAGAATTCTGTCGGGCAACGGAGTTGACAGCTACATGATTATCGGGTAAGTATATTCAAAAATTTATTTTACTAATGAAAATAACATTTTAAAGGAACTTGTTAATTGAAAAACCTTTCAGTTTTTTCCTTTGGTCAAATAACCTGTTTATTGACGAAAGGTAAGTGGGCTTTTCTCTTCGGTGCGAAATCAAGAGAGAGAGAGAGACGGAGAGAGAGAGAGGAAGAGAGAACGTTCCGATCTTTATTCTCGTCCCAAGCGAGTAACGTTGTTCTCGAGTCAGTTTTTTACTCTCGTCCCTAGTCTCTGTACAGGGAGAAAGGATAAAACGTTTTTAGTTTTTATTCTCGTCCCAAGGCACTGTACAGTGAGAGATTGAAAACGTAGTTTTGAATGAACTAGTGTTTAGTCTCCTTCCCAGCCACTGATCTTTTTATCTTAATATGTTTACTGTTTTTTGCTTGTATTAATGTGCTTACATTATACGACTTATTTCGCAATTATAACCTTTTGATGAGGGTAGAATTGCGTGCTTCAGTTAGAAATCAGTTTTATTCATGCCTAATGTGAATTGTTGAAAAATTCGATTTCAGTGAAGTAAGTGCAAAACAGAAAATCATAGTGATAAAGTGATAATTGCGCAAAGTGTTAGTGTTGCGACCGAGGGTTCGTCTGTTCGTGCCTGTCGTTCGCCTAGTCCGAGACCTCTTGCAAGCTCCCAAGCCCAGGGGAGAAGTAATGTCGTACGACTTATGGGTTCGAGAGGCCTTGATCAGCGAACAGACGTTCCCTCTATGGTTTCAGGCGTGTCTCACCAAGACCGCCCCTACCATAAGACGAGCGAGACGATTTTCTCCTCGTCATCCGAAGGCTTTTCGCGTAAGAAACCGTGGAGCAAGGTTTCGAGGCCCTTTAAGCGAAAGTCAGTCTTTTCAGGACAGGTCCAGCGTCCTGGTTGTAGCCCTTGGGACAGCTCTGACCCTATGCAGTCATCGGAAGACTGCTCGCCGCCTAAACAAAAGCGTAACACAGGCTCCGAGAGTCTTATTGTAGGCAAGGTTTTGCAGTCACAGACGTTACCCTCGTCTCTTACCGCAACCATTCCCGTTGATCCTAAATGGGTTGTACGGCAAGACATGCAGAATAAGCTTGCCTCTCTTATGGAGGAATTCTGTTGAGCAGGTTCACGATGATCCTCGCCACTTAGCTGATCGAGATCCTGGCCGTCAGCCTCCCAAACGAGCCTTTGCTCGTCCTGTTGACATTGACGTTACAAAGTCACGTCAATCGTGTTTTGTAGAGCCTCACTCGATGCAGTCCCGTGTTGACTCTCAGCCGCTTGTGGACGTTCAGCCGCTGCCGCTTGCTCTTGTTGACGTTCAGGACGTTCACCAACCAGCATAGTTGACTTGTTTTGACGTTGAGCGTCAAGCACCGCAGTCAAGAGTTGTTTTGACTGCTCAGTCTAAGCAGTCAAGGCAGTCTCGAGTTGACGTCGAGCGTCTTGCACCTGTTGTTGTTGCTGGTCAGTCCTTTAAGCAGTTACATGACATAGCGTCCTTGACTGCTACTGTTGCTCCTTTGCGTGTGGACTCTGCTTGTCAAGCATTGCCACCACGGCAGGTCTCTCCCTTGCTTGAGACTCGGCAATTGTCGTACAAGGTTCCTTCAGATGAGGAAGTTGCTGATCCCCCTCCTACTGATATTCCCTTGAGGACTCTGTCAGACGGAGAGGAGCCTAAAGCTGCTCAGCCCTCTATGGACTTTAAATAAATCATGCTGATTTTTAAGGATCTTTGTCCGGATCTTTTTGTAACTGCTGCTCCTCGTTCGCCTAAACGTCAGAGTTTACACTAGGCCTAGCTACTTTGAAGCCGTTGTTTTCTAAGCTAGTGCTCTCTCGCTCTTCTAAGAGAGCTTTACGTTTGCTAGGCGACTGGTTAATCACCACGAGGAGTTTGGGGGAGACAGCCTTTGCTTTCCCTACTTTTAAGCTGGCTTATAGAGCGAGAGTCTGATATGACACGGGAGAAGTTCTCGGCTTGGGAGTTCCTGCCTCTGCCCAGATAGACTTCTCAAACCTCATAGACTCTCCCTGGCGCCTGGCCATGAGACGCTCCAAGATTTTATGGTCGACTTCAGAGCTAGACCATCTCCTGTTAGGAGTTTTTTTTTTCGAGCGTTTGAAGTTTTGCTGTACAATTATGTCATGCATAAACAAGGCTATCAGGGATGGCTCCAATAATCTGACAGCCACGTTCTCTGCAGGAACAAGTCCCTCTGGGATGGCTCCAATGATCTGGCAGCCATGTTCACTGCAGGAGTACGTAAGAGGCAAGTGCGCTCAATGTGTTCATTGTCAAGACAAACTTCACGATGAAGTCTACCAGGCTGTCTTGACAGCATTAATGGAAGGCGACTGGATGGTCTCTCTCGACCTTCAGGAGGCATACTTCCACATTCCTATACACCCGGATTCCCAACCGTTTCTGAGGTTTGTTTACAGGAATGTGGGGGGTACCAGTTTCGAGCCCTGTGCTTTGGCCTCAGTCCTGCTCCTCTCGTGTTTACGAGGCTCATGAGGAATGTGGCAAAATCCCTCCATCTATCGGGAATCCGAGCCTCCCTGTACTTGGACGACTGGCTTCTCAGAGCATCGTCCAGTCTTCGCTGTCTGCAGGATCTACATTGGACGTTGAGTCTGGCCAGGGAGTTGGGACTTTTGGTCAACCTAAAAGTCCCAACTGATCCCATCCCAGATTATTCTATATTTGGGGATGGAGATTCGCAGTCCAGTTTTTTCGGGCTTTTCCGTCTGCCACCCGAATAGAACAAGCCCTGCTCGAAGTCCAACTAATGCTGAAAAGAGAACGTTTGTTAAGTCAGGAGTTGGAACAGTCTCGTAGGAACTCTCTCATCCCTGGAGCAGTTTGTCTCGCTAGGGAGACTACACCTTCTGCCTCTCCAGTTCCATCTAGCCTCTCACTGGAACTAGGACAAGACATTAGAGACGGTATCATTCCCAGTCTCCGAACCAGTAAAGGCATGCCTGAAATGGTGGGACAGCAATATCAGTCTGAGAGAGGGACTATCCCTAGCAGTCAAGAACCCAAACCACGTGTTGTTCTCAGACGCGTCGGATTTGGGTTGGGGTGCGACCCTGGACGGTCGGGAATGCTCGGGTCTGTGGACCTCAAGTCAGAAGAGCATGCACATCAACGGCAAGGAGCTATTAGCAGTCCACTTGGCCTTGATGAAATTCGAAAGCTTTCTTCGAAACTAAGTGGTAGAGGTCAACTCAGACAACACCACAGCTTTGGCGTACATCTCCAAGCAAGGAGGCACACACTCCTTCACGCTGCTCGAGATCGCAAGGGACCTTCTCATATGGTCAAGAAATCGAGGCATCTCCCTGTTGACGAGATTCATCCAGGGGGACTTGAACGTCTTGGCAGACTGTCTCAGTCGGAGGGGTCAGGTGATACCCACGGAATGGACCCTCCACAAGGACGTGGGCAAGAGTCTTTGGGCTACTTGGGGTCAACCCACCATAGACCTCTTTGCCTCCTCGTTGACCAAAAGGTTACCAATCTATTGCTCTCCAGTCCTAGATACAGAAGCAATCCACATAGACGCGTTTCTACTGGATTGGTCTCTTCTGGACTTATATGCATTCCCACCATTCAAGATAGTCAACAAGGTACTGCAGAAGTTCGCCTCTCACGAAGAGACAGGGTTGACGTTGGTTGCTACCCTCTGGCCCGCGAGAGAGTGGTTCACCGAGGTACTTCAATGGCTGGTAGACATTCCAAGAAGTCTTCCTCTAAGGGTAGATCTCTTACGTCAGCCCCACGTAAAGAATGTTCATCAAAGCCTCCCCGCGCTTCGTCTGACTGCCTTCAGACTATCGAGAGACTCTCAAGAGCTCGAGGCTTTTCGAAGGAGGCAGCCAGTGCGATTGCGAGAGCTAGGAGAGCTTCTACCTTCAGAGTATACCAGTCGAAGTGGGAAGTCTTTCGAGATTGGTGCAAGCCAGCATCTATGTCCTCTTCCAGTACCTCTGTAGCCCAATCGGAGATTTTCTTTTACATCTGAGAAATGTTCGCTCCCTCTCAGCTCCCACGATTTAGGGCTACAGGAGCATGTTGGCTTCGGTCTTTCGTCATAGAGGCTTAGATCTTTCCAACAATTAAGATCTCCAAGATCTCCTTAAGTCTTTCGAGACCTCTAAGGAACGTCGTTTGACAACTCCTGGATGGAACTTAGACGTGGTCCTAAGGTTCCTCATGTCAGACAGGTTTGAGCCATTACATTCAGCCTCCCTGAAGGATCTCACCCTCAAGACGCTTTTCCTAGTGTGCTTGGCTTCGGCTAAAAGGGTCAGTGAAATTCATGCCTTCAGTAAGAACATCGGCTTTTCTACAGTAAAAGCCACATGTTCACTTCAACTTGGTTTCCTGGCCAAAAATGAACTGCCTTCTCGTCCTTGGCCTAAGTCTTTTGATATACCTTGCCTGTCAGAGATCGTAAGCAACGAACTTGAAAGAGTGCTGTGTCCAGTTAGAACTCTTAAGTTCTACTTAGCTCGTACTAAGTCCTTACGAGGTGGATCTGAGGCATTATGGTGCTCAGTTAAGAAACCATCATTGCCTATGTCAAAGAATGCTTTGTCATATTTTATCAGACTTTTAATACGAGAGGCTCATTCTCACTTGAATGAAAAAGACCGATGCTTGCTTAAGGTTAAGACGCACGAAATAAGAGCTATAGCAACTTCCGTGGCCTTTAAGCAAAATAAATCTCTGCAAAGTATTATGGACGCGACCGTTTGGAGAAGCAAATCAGTATTCGCGTCATTTTACTTAAAAGATGTCCAGACTCTTTACGAGGACTGCTACACACTGGGTCCATTCGTTACAGCGAATGCAGTAGTGGGTAAGGATTCTACCACTACATTCCCTTAATTCCAATATCCTTTTAATCTGCTCTTGAAATGTTTTTTTAATTGGGTTGTACGGAAGGCTAAGAAGCCTTTCGCAGCCTTTTTTGATTTGGCGGGTGGTCAAATGTCATTTCTTGAGAGCGCCCAGATTAGGGGTTTGATGAGGTCCTGTTGTATGGGTTGCAGCCCTTAATACTTCAGCTCCTGGGAGTCTTTCAGCATCCTAAGAGGATCGCTGGGCTTCGTGAGGAAGACAGACTAATAAGGCAGATTAATCGTCTAAGTCAACTTCCTTACCAGGTACCTTTATATATTTGGGTTTTGTTATGATATAACTGTCAAAAACTCTAAGCATATACGCTGTAAACTTAATTAACTCTGGTCTCTACCCACCACCATGGGTGTGAATCAGCTATTATATATTCACCGGCTAAGTTAAATATTTAAAAATGATATTTTAATTATAAAATAAATTTTTGAATATACTTACCCGGTGAATATATAAATTAAAGGCCCCCCCTTCCTCCCCGATAGAGACCCAGCGGGATGAGAAAAATTGGGTCTGTTTACATGTATATGCGGTATCTGGCCGATAGTTGGCGCTAGTGGGCACACCCGCAACCTTCATAGCGATCGCTCGCGAGTTTTTGTGTGTTTTTCTGTCGAGCCGCCGGAGGCTCAGCTATTATATATTCACCGGGTAAGTATATTCAAAAATTTATTTTATAATTAAAATATCATATTTAATATAGTTTGTGATGCTGATGAAAAATGTAAACATCCATCTATAATAGTTGAAAGAAAAAGAAAAAATTCTCTCTCTCTCTCTCTCTCTCTCTCTCTCTCTCTCTCTCTCTCTCTCTCTCTCTCTCTCTCTCTCTCTCTCTCTCTCTCTCTCTCTCTCCCCCCCCAAAGGAAGAGCTACGACGTGCCTTAGCAAGGAGTAAGAAGTCAGCTCCTGGTGATGATGGCATCACCTATGCAGTCCTTTGCACACTCATAAAAATACCTGGCAACCCTCTCCTCCGGCTCTACAACCTCTGCCTCTGCTTGGGATATGTGCCCCTAGCATGGACTCATAGTACAATTGTACCTGTTCCCAAGCCTAGCACTGACAAATCTCGTCCTATCTCCCTCACCTCCTGTTTCTGCAAAGTATTTGAACGTATTCTCCTCTCACGCCTTATGTTCCGGCTGCAAGATAAGCTTTCGTCTAGAATATACGGCTTCCTACCCCAACGAGGAACACATCATTGTCTCATGGAGCTCTACACTCGTCTCTCCCCAACCAGTGTTGTAGCCTTCATTGATTTGAAAAGTGCATTTGACGTTGCAAATACAGACATTATTTTAGACCAGCTTATTGATTTTGGAATCAAGGGAAACCTTTTGAGGTGGATACGTGGATATCTTCGAAATAGAGTTTCTCGTGTGCTGTTTAAGGGAGCATTGAGCACTGCAAAGGAACTTGAACTTGGTACTCCACAAGGGGGAGTACTTAGTCCATTTTTATTTAATATCCTCCTACATCGACTTCTTTCCTTACTTCCTGATACAGTGATGCCTCAGGATACGAAATTAATCCGTTCAGGATGCGGTTTCGTATCCTGATATTTTCGTATCCTGAGTCGTGTTTTACATGTAAATAGCCTAATCCGTTCCAAGCCTTATAAAAAGTCACCCTTTCTTTCATAAACACGCTAAACTGTAGTAATAAACATGCAATGCAGCCATTTCTATCATTCAATAATTAACACAACCGTTAAAAACAGCCTAATCCATTCCAGAAACCACTATGAGATTATTCAATAATGTAGTTATAGCCAAGTTATCCCCCCCAAGCCCAAAGAAAACGGTACGTTTTCTTTACTACTGTATAAAAGTTACGGTACTGTATGTACGTAAAGCATTTAGATCAGTGAAGGTGTATTGTTACCTGTACGTACACCTAAATTAATGATTGATACCTTTACACTCTGAAAAAAAGGTTACAGTTAATTAGTGTAACAAAAAAGTTGAAACTTACCTTTTGATTGAGACGATGTCCGATAGCGAAGTCGCGGCAGAGGAGGATGGCATAAGGCAGAAAACGTAACAAGTGACAGACTACGTACAGTAATTTACACACTTAACACATTAACACTTAAACTTTACGAAATAAAAAAATGGAAGAAATAATTAACACTTAACATTACGTATGGAAAACTATAAAATGAAAGAAAAAATTACTTTTAACACTTAACGGTAACATAAAACTTAAAATTGAATTTTTTTTTTTTGCTTTTTTATAACTTTACGTTTTTCTTATTTTCTAAATCTCTTCTACTTCTTCATCACTTTCTTTTTTCTGTTTCTTTTCTTTACTTTCACCTTCTAATTCTTCATCCCTTCCTCTTTTCTGTTTCTTTTCTTCACTTTCACCTTCGTCTTGGCCTACTAATACCGCTGGCCTCTTTAATAAGAAACTATCCATTGAAGCTTGTTTCTGCCTACTTTTCAACACATTTCTAAAATGCGTTAGGCAAATGTAATATAATACACTACGTAACAAGTGACAGACTACGTACAGTAATTTACACACTTAACACATTAACACTTAAACTTTACGAAATAAAAAAATGGAAGAAATAATTAACACTTAACATTACGTATGGAAAACTATAAAATGAAAGAAAAAATTACTTTAACACTTAACGGTAACATAAAACTTAAAATTGAATTTTTTTTTTTTTTGCTTTTTTATAACTTTACGTTTTTCTTATTTTCTAAATCTCTTCTACTTCTTCATCACTTTCTTTTTTCTGTTTCTTTTCTTTACTTTCACCTTCTAATTCTTCATCCCTTCCTCTTTTCTGTTTCTTTTCTTCACTTTCACCTTCGTCTTGGCCTACTAATACCGCTGGCCTCTTTAATAAGAAACTATCCATTGAAGCTTGTTTCTGCCTACTTTTCAACAATTTCTAAAATGCGTTAGGCAAACGTAATATAATACACTACGTAACGTTATATACAGTCTATGTATAGTAAACACTAATACAGTACAGTGCACAGTAACGAATGTTTATTAACGATAACACGTGGCGTACGAATGTACTGTATATTAACACTAAGTCAAACAAGCGAAAGCACACAATGTCTGTTAACGATACCGCGGTCGGAACGAAAAGAGAGAGAGAGAGATGAACGCCCATGCGTAGGCAAGCTGGGATAGTTGCCGACCAATAGGAAAGCAGGATCTTATGGCGTCAGCTAGCGTCTGAGTAGGGAGATAACCAATGGGTGAGCGGGAGGCTGTAAGTGAGTCTACCCAAGTTAAAGTCAGGCGGCGCGCGCTTTTTAAAATTACTCTCGGCGAAGAGTTGGGATCTCGTAAGGTTTTCGTATCCTGAAATTTTATCCGTATCCTGGGGCATAAAAATCTTCGAATCACTTTTCGCATCCTGAATTTTTCGTAAGCAGAAACTTTCGTATCCAGAGGTATCACTGTACTGATAACACAACCATCACTGGCTACGCAGACGATATTTGCATTCATTCAACCTCTCCAGATCACTTGCAACGCTTCCTTTCTTCCTTCTACGAATCGGCATCCTCCTGTGGTCTTATCATCTCCCCAGGAAAAAGTAGAATCTTCTCCCCAAGGCCAGCAAGGAATCTACCAGAATTTACTGTGGGGAACAATGTTGTACCTTTATGCACATAATATATTTACTTGGGAGCGCCAGTGCGAATTACACCATCCATTCCAGCGAGACAGAGAGTACATCCCATTGTTCAAGATCTGCTGGCCCGGTTACGGCGACGCCTGACTCCTCTCAAGTGGCTTACTAATTATTCTGCAGGAGTATCTATCCCAGTTGCCAGAACCATATATATTGCTTTCATCCGCTCAGTGATAGATTATCTTTCCCCTGCACTATGTCAACTCTCCAGATCAACTCTACAGCCGCTTGAAAAATTCCAGAACCAAGCAATGAGACTCATTCTAGGTTGTCCAGCCTCCACTAGAATTGTAAACATGCAACACGAACTCCGTCTTCCTCCACTCGTTGAGAGAATATACTCCAATGTCACCTACTTCAGTATCAAATGCCTATATTACCCTCACCTGTCTCCTCACTATTCAAACATCATCAGAACTTCTCTCGATCTAGATGCACCTCATCCACAACTACGCCAGGGGGGACGTACACTAGTTAGTACTGTCTGTTCAAGCATTCGGGGGCTTGACATCAACATCGTGGCAGAGAATGTGGATTATGGCCTTGCACCCTGGCAGACTCCTGTGCCAGCAATCTCTTACACTCCAGTCTCTAAGACTGACTTGCCTCAACTTCAACAACAACGTGCATTGGAGACCATCGACAGACTATCCTCGTCCCTCAGTGTAGCCCATCACCTCTACACAGACGGCTCCCTACAGCAGGATGGCAGTGCTGGATGTGCTGTTTTCTCCCCCACTTTGGAACCCCCGCCAGAGGGCTGGACAGGCTGTCGCCTCCCAAAGTCATCAAGCTCCACGTATTGTGAACTACATGGACTTCTAGATGCAGTTATTTTAATCACACGGACCAGAAACAACGGCTTGATCATCTGCGACTCGCAACCTGCACTCCAAGCCCTTTCTTCACATAAGCCAGCATACCAGTCCCTGGTTACACAAATACATAGGCAACTAGATATGGCCAACATGAGCTCACTGGTAGTGCACTTCCTATGGATTCCCTCTCACGTGGGTCTTCTGGCTAACAACACCGTTGACCATCTCGCAAAGGCTGCCTGTCAATTGGATCCTCCAGATGTTGATGCTCCCAGTCCATCTCTCCTGTGCTGCAGAAAAATGGTGCGCCAAGCTGCTCGCTCACCTACTCATCATCGTAGTAATGCCGAGAGAGCCACCAGTATATCAATACAGCATTATGATCACTTCTTTCCTCACCAACACAAATATCGCCGCAGTGGACTCATGGTTCGTCAAAATAACGTGGTTTGTGCGCGTCTTCACCTGGGTTGGCGACCAGTTTGGCAGGTGGCTGAGCAAGATGGAGTTCCTCACTTCTCCTCCTGTAGGTTATGTGACGCACCCAACGCCAACACCCTGGAACACTTTTGCCTGGAATGTCCTCTTGTTAGTGACATATTACCCCAAAGACTCACAGTAGTTGATACATGTAAAAGATTATTGACAGATAATGATTTGCTCGATGAGATCCTCATGCGCCATCCTCACTTTGGTGGATATTGAATAATCAGCTGTTTTGTAATGTTAATTAAAGATAGGTACAACCTACCTATGAAATCAAACTAAATTTAATTTGTATTCCATATGAATTCATTTGCATAACCATAAATATATAGAAATGAGCAATATTATTTTTAATATGTACTAAATATCTGTCTATACTTTATTTTGTATTCATTTGTATAACCTTCATTATATGCTATAGATGTAAACAATACTGTTTAAATATGTACTTAAATGTCTGTATATACTTTTTTTTTATTCTTTAGGTATAACTGAATTACAATGTAGATGTAAACAATATTACTGTATAACCATGTACTCAAATGTCTGACGCCAATGGGCGCAATAAATTGATTAAAACAAAAAAAATCTCTCTCTCTCTCTCTCTCTCTCTCTCTTGGCATCAATGACCTTCAATGTAAGGAAGCCAGAGAACTTCAAGTCATTTTCTCTCTCTCTCTCTCTCTCTCTCTCTCTCTCTCTCTCTCTCTCTCTCTCTCTCTCTCTCTCTCTCTCTCTCTCTCTCTCTCTGAAAAATGTAAAGATTTTGAAATTGGATTATTTTTATTTAACTATGTATACTTGAATAATTTTCTATTTGAAAAATTCTTATTTCAATGAAGAAATTTAAGGAAATTAAGAATTTATCAAGAATTATTGATAACTTCCTTATTTGTTAATAGAAAAATTTACACTTTTTTAAGATAAATCTTTATAGAATTACCATCACGTGATATGAAATTTATTCTGTTATAATTATTTTAAGTTTTGATAAGTAACTTTAATTCACCAGATTAAATAGAAAATTCTGTCAACCTTTAATGGCGGCTGTCAACTTTTTCCTTCCGTTCTGACCATCGATAAATAATCAACAAATTGCAGGGGACTGGAAATTATGGTGGGATATTATTTTATGTTCTTATCCTATACTATTTGAGAACTCTTTTTTTAAAAGATGAAATTTTTTATTAAGGAATGAGAGAGATAGAGGAAAACATTTCTTTGTAAATCAAACAAATAATACTAATTGTATCTACTTTCAGGCCAGGTTTCTATTTACGTATTGAATGGGGCAAACGGAGAATTTTACTTCTATGTATAATTTACACAGCTTGAATATTCTATTTCATTGTATGTACATATTTAAGATAAAATGCATGTATTAATTTATTATGCAGGAAGGTATCAAATATTGTTAAGAGGAAATATTAAGGTGAAAATAATTAGATAAAAAGGACGAAAAGAAGGTATATGATTAAAATTTAATGTGAAGTGATGGTGTTAATTTACATACATTTAACATAAGGTTTTTTAGAGAGAGAGAGAGAGAGAGAGAGAGAGAGAGAGAGAGAGAGAGAGAGAGAGAGAGAGAGAGAGAGAGAGAGAGAGAGAGATTTTACTGCTAGAATTTTGTAAATGTTAATGATGTTTAAGAGCCATTTTTTAATCTTATTTTTCCACTTGTTGAAGGATGAATATTTATACGTTCATTGAAAAACAACTACTGACACTATTCATAGTATTATAATGCATACGAAACCTTAAAACATGGAATTTAATTTCGTCTGCGCAGATAACTATTTTTAGGAGACATTATTGCATTCTAGAAAGTCATAACTGAAAAAGACAATTTTCTGCTTTCGTTTTCAATTTTTGGTGGATTTCAACCATCAACTATTTGTGACTTTTTTACTCAACAGTATCAGTGAGTGTTGTTAGATACAAACACGCTATGATTAATTCATACAATCAGCTGGTCAGAGATGTGTACAATAATCCATGTAAATGACTATACCTTAAGAAATATTCATCATCATCATCTCCTCTTACTCCTATTGAAGCAAAGGGTCTCGGTCAATACTTCTCCACTCATCATCTCCCACTTCACGCTTCATAGTTCTCAGCCATGTAGGCCTGGGTCTTCCAACTCTCCTAGTGCCTCGTAGAGCCCAGTTAACCAATCTTTCTTGATGAGTGTGAAGAGCATGCTTAAACCATCTCTATCTACCCCTCACCATGATCTCATCCACATATGACACTCGAGTAATCTCTCGTATAGTTTAATTTCTAATCCTCTCCTGCCATTCAACTCCCAATATTCTTCAGAGGCTTTGTTCTCAAAACTGTTAAATCTGTTGGAGATTGTTTCATTGTAAGTCTGTTGATTCTACTTATTCTCATTATATGCCCTGTCCATGTCCATTTCTTTTTCTTACATGTTAGAATATCCACTACTTAGTTTGCTTTCATATCCATGTTGCTCTTTTTCTGTTTCTTAGTGTTATTCCCATCATTATTTTTTCCCTAGCTCATTGAGTTGTAACTAGCTTATGTTTTAAGGCTTTAGTAAGACTCCAAGTTTCTGATGCCTGAGTTAATACTGGTAGGACCATTTGATAACCAGCAGTGGACTAGAAACAGCTGCATTTGTTGTTGGTGTGTTGTTGTTGTATACAGTCAGCCTGCGCTTTGCATGAGTTTATACTTCTCGATTTCACCACCTATGTGAATATATATATATATATATATATATATATATATATATATATATATATATACTGTATATATATATATATATATATATATATATATATATATATATATATATATAATGTGATATATATTTAAAATATTTATATGTTGATGCATGTTAATATGTGAATCAGCAAGGAATTTTAATCATGTATGAGTAACTAGGATAAGACTATCTTTAAAGTAAAATAGGTTTTTGTAATGCTTACATTATTGGTACAGTGTATTTCTTTAGTGGTTAGTCATGTGACCAACTTTTACAGGATTGAGTTGTTTACATCTGAGGTGGGGTCAGCTGGGTCCTTATCCAGGCTCTTCACACCCTTTCAATAAAGGAATAATGATGAAATTTGGATGAGTATTGGAATAAGAATATTTTTAAGAAAAAAGTTTTCTTGATATTTTTAAGGGGAAGGACATTTATTTAGCTCTTGTAATGGCTTAGTTTTCATCATCATAGAAAGGGATTTGGCACTGATAGTTCAAGAGTGCTGTACAAGTTTGTTTATTATTTCCTTTGTTTTCCAGGCTAAAAGAGGAGGCATGCTTAGATGGGGTCACATTGAAATGATTCGAATGACTATTGCACGAAAAATAGATACCAAAAGAATGTTTGCAGTTTGGCGAATAGATTCACCTTGGCTACCTAGAACGAAAAGAGGACAAGGAAAGCGCATGGGTGGTGGTAAAGGTCCAATTGATCACTATGTTTCTCCAGTAAGGGCTGAGAGGATCATCATTGAGGTCGGAGGCAAATGTTCATTTGAAGAAGTAAGTACCGGTATTTAAAAAGTTACTAAATAGTTTTGGCGTTTTGCATTATAGAATTTTCCTAATAATTTTGCAATGTCAGAAAAATCTCATCAAATATTCATATGCCCATATATTTCAAATGCTACCATTTGGAAGGAAAAAATGGAAACTAGAGAGAGTTTAGGGGCCAAAATCATTTTTTTTACCGGATAGAAGCAAGAGAATCCTCAGGTCCACAGATCTGATAGTCATCTTGATCTGAGCAGGACAGCATTAAGGAAGGCATTGACCCTTGAGGAGCACCGAAGAGCTGATCAATGCCAAGGTTCTCCCTGGAGGCGGAGCCATGGTCAGTTCCCTTAGTCTATTGCAGTCACAAATGAGCGCAAGGCCATTCGCAAAGTAACACTCTGACTCTGGATTCTCTGCCTCCGTCACTACCAGTGTTAAGATTCAATACCTTATGGGTAGACAAATGCTGAATATCCTCATACATAGTCAAGGTAGAGGGTCTGGCAGGTTGCTTTGGGGATTCATTTTCCCCACCACAATTACAAGCACTGTACCCCAAGGACAACATCAGCAATGTAATTGGGGCTGATGATGGCCGACAAAAATGGGAGAAGAAACCCTGGCATTTATCACAGCAGAGACAAAAGGAGTAGCTCTTTTTCTACCAGGGCAGGAAGAAGGCCACAGCTCTTCTGCTGCCAATTCATGGTCTTCCATTGCAGGATTCCACTGTTTAGGTAGGAAGACTGAGGGAGGCCGCCGGAGCTCCTCCGTTACGTGGGCAAGGTGAATAGGGCCGTACACTTCCACCACGGCTGGGTACTTGGGGGAAACCTGGGCCAAGGCCCCATGGGCCATGATACAAGATCCCAGCCCTATGCACCAGTCCTAAGGGTATTAAACATATGGCCGGGGCTCTGAGAAACCACTCGAGTGTCGTCCAACCACCACCATGAGAGAGTTAGTGTGGTAAGTAGTATTTTCCTTATTACTACGACTAGTCTTCATGGACTTCTCTTTACTAACTTCATAGAAGAAGGAGAACAGTCAGAAGCTGAAGAGGAGTTTGAGGAGGAAGAAGATTGGGCACGTTTCTTCCTCTTGCCAATCTTTATTTCAGGTTCTGTAAGTAGAGGAGTTGAGGTCTTAGCGACCATCGATGATGATGTTCCCTTTAGAGGAGAAACCTCACTGGATGCTCCAAAAGAAGCCAAAACACTGGGAAACACTTTCACAGGGGACAAGGGAGGCCCCATTACTAGGGCTTGCAACACTGCAGGATCTAGAGTCTCAGACTAATACTGGGAACATCATTGGGGTCACACCAACTACGCCCTTAATCATGGCATCACCATGAGAGACACTGTCAGAGGACACGGAGGTGAGGTGGCATTAGCTAACAGCTCCTTTAACTAAATCATAGAGGGCCTCCCTGTCGGGCCTAAGGAGACGAAGATCCTTCAATCTTCAGTAGGATGCGGCAATCATTGGGGGAACCTCATGTCACCAACACCTGAAAAGCCTGCTGACGTAGATCAGAGGTCACCACCTTACCCCTGACGCATACTATCTGTGGACTAAGCCAGAGTTGTACGCACAGAGGTGAAAGACTTCCTAGGTGTCTTCTTGGGTGTTGTCAAAACTGACACCAAAAAGGGTTTAGAGCATTCTTTCTCCCCATCGTAGCATAAAGCTGCTAAGAAAACCATGACCTACACTTGGCACACGGGGATCATTGCAAACAATCATGCCCTCTACAAGACACTCAGAGTGAGTGTGAATCTACAGTTGTTTTGTCATAAATCAGTTGCAATATCCACTCTTTCCCTGGCAAGTGCAAATCTGCTACACGTCCATAGACACAAACAGCATCAAGCAACATTCACTTTTGCAAAAAAAAGATCAAATTGTCAGAGTGCAACAGCACGTCGGAACTCGTTGCAGCCAAAGACGAAAGTGAAGAGCTTCCGACAGGAAAACAGGTCTTCTCACCTGCACTCACCGCTTGTCATTAACTATGTAAACAAATTCTATGACCATTCTAGCTCAGCTGAAGACATTTCCTTATTTTAAAGAACGAAAGGTTTGTATACGTTTAGGGACAATTTTTTCTGTGTAATATCAATATAAGTCATCTTTCAAGAACAAGCAATTTTCAATATTAATCTTACCCGATGATCATGTAGCTGTCAACTCCGTTGCCCGACAGAAATCTAAGGTCGGGATACGCCAGCGATCGCTATACAGGTGGGGGTGTACACAACAGCGCCATCTGTGAGCAGGTACTCAAGTACTTCTTGTCAACAAGAACTCAATTTTTCCTCTGTCGTGCCACCGGCAAGACCTACTTGGATACGCTGTTGATTCTGGAGTTGTTTTTCACGATTTTGGTGATGTATTCGCTCTAGATTTTAGCCTTCGCTATTCAGGAATCTTTATCATTAGCTTAGCAAGCTTTTTGATTTAATTTGGATTAATTGTTAACGAACTTTGCTAGATTTTGGAATTCCCCCTTGACTATTTCTACAATTCAAGATGTCTGACCAGTCTCAAGTCCCTAAGTACAGGCAGTGTAGTGTTAGGGCTTGTACTAGGCGTCTTCCGAAGGCCTCCATAGATCCTCACACCGTTTGTTCCAATTGTAGGGGTAAATCCTGTCAATTGGAAGATCGATGTGAGGAATGCGCTGGGCTTTCGGAATTCGATATTAACGAATTCCTTAAAAATGCACGTAGGCTAGAGAAGGATAGGATCAGGAGGAGTTCTTCTCGCTCTTTTGATTTTTCCTCTCCCCATGCCCCTCAACCTATTCCTTCCCCTGTAGTGGTGACTCCCGACCCTGCTACTAGTGCTCAGCCCTCCATGGCGGATATGATGCGTGCCATTCAGGCTCTTGGTGACAGAGTGGAGTCATTGGCTAATGACCGTAATCAGCTTTTGGCAGATGTCAAAGAGCTGAAAGCGCAAAGTGCAGTGGGAAGTGTTGTGAGTGCAAGTGAAGTGAAAAGTGTCAGTGTCAGTGTTGCGCATGAGGGTACATCTGTTCGTGCCAGTCGTCCTCCCAGTCCGGGACCTCTTGCAAGCTCCCAAGCCCAGGGGAGAAGCAATGTCGAAGGACCAAAGGGTTCGGCAGGCCTTGATCAGCGTACGGATGTACCCTCAGTGGTTGCGGACGTATCTGTCAGAGATCGTCCCATCCACAAACAGACGAATGAGCCCTATCATTCCTCGTCTGTGGAAGAAGTTTCGAGGAAGAAACGTTGGACCAAGGTCTCACGACCTCTCAAGCGTAAGGTCCCTTCCGAGCGAGTCCAACGGCCCAGGTGTAGCCACTGGGTCAGTTCGGACTCGCCGCAGTCTTCCGAAGACTGCACACCTCCCAAGAGAGGTAGAGTGGTTCCGCAGCAGGCAACTTCTCCGTCTGTTGCCGCACCAACCACGGTAGATCCTAAGTGGTCCATGCTGCAGACTATGCAGTCTCAGCTTGCTTCCTTTATGCAGGAGTATCGTGCTGAGAAGGTTGACACGGCACCAGTTAACCTACAACCTGCCACGGTTGTGCGCTCAGCAGATACTGCGGCTGCCTGCTCCCACACTCCACCTGTGAGAGCTCCACCACTGTTGCGCAGTCCACCCTGCCAGACGCATGTTCATGCTGCACCCTCCGTTGACATGCGTGAGCTACCGCATCAGCAGTGGGAAGGTGCTGTAGAGCTGCCGTGTTTTGACACAATGCGGCATGCTCCGCAACCCATGCGGCATGCTCCGCATCCCATACGGCATGCTCCGCTACCCACGGCAGTCCCTCCCACGCACCAGCACTCTGCTTTTGTTGTTGCCAGCTCGCAGACTGACCAGCAGCGGCATGATGTTGGATCCGCAGCAGCTACGCATGCACCCGTGCTGCCGGATTCAGCCGTTCAGCTTTCTGCTCCACCTTTGCCACTTCCTACTCAGCTTTCGGATGATGGAGTATCGGATGACGAAGCTGCACATTTGGACGAACCGCACTCCGACTTAGAGGGACCCAAGTCTACGCCTCCCTCCTTAGACTTTCGGAAAGTCCTTGCCTTGTTCAGGGACTTGTATCCGGAACAGTTTGTGTCTGCAACCCCTCGCTCTCCTCCCTCCGAGTTTGCTCTGGGCATGCAGTCAGCAGCTCCTGCCTTCACCAAACTTGTCCTCGCACGCTCATCCAAGAGAGCTTTGAGGGTTATGGGAGAGTGGTTGCAGTCCAAGAAGCAACTGGGGAAGACTGCTTTCATCTTTCCGCCTACCAAGCTTGCTTCCAAATCTAGCGTCTGGTATGCCACGGGAGAGGAACCCGGCTTGGGAGTTCCTGCCTCTGCCCAGGGCGACTTCTCAAGTCTGGTTGACTCTCCCCGCAGGCTGGCTATGAGACGATCTAAGATTTGCTGGTCCTTTTCTGACATGGATCATCTGTTGAAGGGAGTCTTTCTTGCTTTTGAGATCTTCAACTTCCTCGATTGGTGTTTGGGAGCGTTAAGCAGAAAGACTTCCCCTTCGGATAAGGACTCTGCCATGCTTATCATGTCTAGCATGGACAAAGCCATTCGGGATGGGTCTGGTGAGCTTGCGGCTTCGTACGTGTCGGGAGTGCTTAAGAAGAGAGAAAATCTTTGCTCCTTCTTGTCCTCTGGGATCACTCCTTGCCAGAAGTCGGAGTTGTTGTTTGCTCCTCTCTCCAAGTGTCTCTTTCCGGAGGAGCTGATCAAGGGGATGGCTGCCTCGTTGATCCAGAAGGATACCCATGACCTGATGGCTTCTTCCGCACGTAAGGCTAAAGCTTTACCTTCCGTGCCTAGACCTTTCCGTTCTGCCGCAGTGGACACACCAGCAACTAGGTTCATCCCGCCCTTTCGTGGCAGAACCTCCAGCAGAGGAGGTACCCGTGCCGACAGTCACCGTGGCAAATCGAAGAAGGGTTCCAAGTCCGCAAAAGGCAGAATCTGACTGCCTTCCTCTCCAGACAGCAGTGGGAGCCAGGCTCAAGAACTTCTGGCAAGCTTGGGAGAGCAGAGGTGCAGACGCTCAGTCTGTGAAGTTGCTAAGGGAGGGGTACAGAATTCCGTTCTGCCGCAGTCCCCCTCTAGCAACGTCTCCCATCAACCTCTCTCCCAACTACAAGGAGAAGGACAAGAGGCTAGCGTTGCAACAAGAGGTGTCGCTCTTGCTACAAAAGGGAGCGGTAGTCATAGTCCGGGACCATCAATCCCCGGGCTTCTACAACCGTCTCTTCCTGGTAGCGAAGAAGACAGGAGGTTGGAGACCGGTGCTGGACGTCAGTGCTCTCAATGCTTTTGTCACCAAGCAGACGTTCACGATGGAGACGACGAAGTCGGTCCTAGCAGCGGTCAGGAAGGAAGACTGGATGGTCTCGTTAGACCTGAAAGACGCGTACTTTCATGTCCCCGTCCATCCAGACTCCCAACCTTTCCTAAGGTTCGTCTTTGGAAAGGTCGTGTACCAGTTCCAAGCCCTGTGCTTTGGCCTAAGCACGGCACCTCTTGTGTTTACCAAACTGATGAGGAATATTGCCAAATTCCTTCACTTGGCAGACATCAGAGCCTCCCTCTATTTGGACGACTGGCTTTTAAGAGCTCCGTCAAGTCGTCGCTGTCTGGAGAATCTCAGATGGACTATGGATCTGACCAAGGAATTGGGCCTCCTGGTCAATATAGAGAAGTCCCAACTCGTCCCATCCCAAACCATTGTCTATCTAGGTATGGAGATTCAGAGTCGAGCTTTTCGGGCTTTTCCGTCGGCCCCAAGGATCAGTCAAGCCCTAGAATGCATCCAGAGCATGCTGAGAAGGAACCGATGTTCAGTCAGGCAGTGGATGAGTCTAACAGGGACACTTTCATCGCTGGCCCAGTTCATCGAGTTAGGGAGACTCCACCTCCGCCCCCTTCAGTATCATCTAGCTGCTCACTGGAGAAAGGACATGACGCTGGAGGCGGTCTCAGTGCCTCTTTCCGAAGAGATGAGGTCTACACTGACGTGGTGGAAGAACAGCATTCTTCTCAAGGAAGGTCTACCATTGGCTGTTCAGACCCCCGACCACCGTCTCTTCTCGGACGCATCGGACACGGGCTGGGGTGCGACACTGGACGGACAGGAATGCTTGGGCACGTGGAATCAGGAGCAAAGGACACTTCACATCAACTGCAAGGAGCTTTTGGCAGTTCATCTGGCCTTGATAAACTTCAAGTCCCTCCAGCTAAGCAAGGTGGTGGAGGTGAACTCCGACAACACCACAGCCTTGGCGTACATCTCCAAGCAAGGAGGGACTCATTCGAGGAAGTTGTTCGAGATCGCAAGGGACCTCCTCATTTGGTCAAAAGATCGAAAGATTTCGCTGGTAACGAGGTTCATTCAGGGCGACATGAATGTCATGGCAGATCGCCTCAGCCGGAAGGGTCAGGTCATCCCCACAGAGTGGACCCTTCACAAGAATGTTTGCAGCAGACTATGGACCCTGTGGGGTCAGCCCACCATAGATCTATTCGCTACCTCGATGACCAAGAGGCTCCCGATGTATTGTTCTCCGATTCCAGACCCAGCAGCAGTTCACGTGGATGCCTTTCTGCTGGATTGGTCCCATCTAGACCTGTATGCGTTCCCTCCGTTCAAGATTGTCAACAGGGTACTTCAGAAGTTCGCCTCTCACGAAGGGACACGGTTGACGTTGGTTGCTCCCCTCTGGCCCGCGAGAGAATGGTTCACCGAGGTACTGCAATGGGTAGTGGACGTTCCCAGGACTCTTCCTCTAAGAGTGGACCTTCTGCGTCAGCCGCACGTAAAGAAGGTACACCCAAGCCTCCACGCTCTTCGTCTGACTGCCTTCAGACTATCGAAAGACTCTCAAGAGCTAGAGGCTTTTCGAAGGAGGCAGCCAGAGCGATTGCCAGAGCAAGGAGGACATCCACTCTCAGAGTCTATCAGTCAAAATGGGAAGTCTTCCGAAGCTGGTGCAAGGCGAATGCAGTTTCCTCAACCAGTACCTCTGTAACGCAGATAGCTGACTTCCTGTTACATCTAAGGAATGTAAGATCCCTATCAGCTCTTACGATCAAGGGTTACAGAAGCATGTTGGCAGCGGTCTTCCGCCACAGAGGCTTAGATCTTTCCACCAACAAAGATCTACAGGACCTCCTTAGGTCTTTTGAGACCTCAAAGGAACGTCGGTTGTCCACACCAGGCTGGAACCTAGACGTGGTTTTAAGGTTCCTGATGTCAGCAAGATTTGAACCGCTTCAATCAGCCTCTTTTAAGGATCTCACATTAAAGACTCTTTTCCTCGTTTGCCTAGCAACAGCTAAAAGAGTCAGTGAGATCCACGCCTTCAGCAGGAACATAGGTTTTACATCTGAAACGGCTACGTGTTCCTTGCAGCTCGGTTTTTTGGCTAAAAACGAGCTTCCTTCTCGTCCTTGGCCCAAGTCGTTCGAGATCCCAAGCCTGTCCAACTTGGTGGGGAACGAACTAGAGAGAGTACTTTGCCCAGTAAGAGCTCTTAAGTACTATTTAAGACGTACAAAGCCATTACGAGGACAATCAGAAGCTTTATGGTGTTCTATCAAGAAACCTGCTTTACCGATGTCTAAGAACGCAGTTTCTTACTACATCAGGCTTTTGATTAGAGAGGCCCATTCTCATCTGAAGGAAGAAGACCTTGCTTTGCTGAAGGTAAGGACACATGAAGTTAGGGCTGTCGCTACTTCAGTGGCCTTCAAACAGAACCGTTCTCTGCAGAGTGTTATGGATGCAACCTATTGGAGAAGCAAGTCAGTGTTCGCATCATTTTACCTCAAAGATGTCCAGTCTCTTTACGAGAACTGCTACACCCTGGGACCATTCGTAGCAGCGAGTGCAGTAGTAGGTGAGGGCTCAACCACTACATTCCCATAATCCCATAACCTTTTTTAATCTTTCTCTTGAAATGCTTTTTATTGTTGTTTTTGGGTTGTACGGAAGGCTAAGAAGCCTTCCGCATCCTGGTTGATTTGGCGGGTGGTCAAATTCTTTCTTGAGAAGCGCCTAGATTAGAGGTTGCGATGAGGTCCTTTAGTATGGGTTGCAGCCCTTCATACTTCAGCACCTAGGAGTCGCTCAGCATCATAAGAGGATCGCTAGGCTCAGTAAGGAAGACGTACTTAAAAAAGGCAGAGTAATGGTTCAAGTCGACTTCCTTACCAGGTACTTATTTATTTTATGTTTGTTATTTTGACTAACTGCTAAAATGAAATACGGGATACTTAGCTTCTAATGTTAACATGTATGCTGGTCTCCACCCACCACCCTGGGTGTGAATCAGCTACATGATCATCGGGTAAGATTAATATTGAAAAATGTTATTTTCCTTAGTAAAATAAATTTTTGAATATACTTACCCGATGATCATGAATTTAAGGACCCTCCCTTCCTCCCCATAGAGAACCAGTGGACCGAGGAGAAAATTGAGTTCTTGTTGACAAGAAGTACTTGAGTACCTGCTCACAGATGGCGCTGTTGTGTACACCCCCACCTGTATAGCGATCGCTGGCGTATCCCGACCTTAGATTTCTGTCGGGCAACGGAGTTGACAGCTACATGATCATCGGGTAAGTATATTCAAAAATTTATTTTACTAAGGAAAATAACATTATTAACATCAGCTTAGTTTAGAAATGAAATTACTCCAATTCAAGTTTTGTTGAGCATGACATAAGTTTATTTTATTTATTTTACTTGATTGTTTTTGTTATTTCTCACATACGGTTGATTCTTTACTTCTATATTTATTATTATGTACTTGGCTGGTTGTTTATTGTTGTTCTTAGGTTTGTAGCCTTCTTCTCTACCAAGTAAGGTTACAGCTTAGCATGTAATAATAACAGTAATAACTCAATAGTTCATACTTCTCTTATGTTAAACCTTACAAAACATTCATACTGTATTACATTGGTGTAAGGTTGTAAAATTGAATCATGGTGCTAAACTTTTTTGTTTTTGTTAGTTGGTTTTGTAGAAGTGGAGATATTTGGGTACCCTAAACACATTATGTTTCATAAGGCTTAGCTACTTAATGTTCTTTGTTCAGTTTCTGACATTAACCAGAGTACTGCATGATACAATTTTATAAATTTTAATGAAAGTTGCCAAGATATTTTTTTAACAGATTTGATACTTTTCTAGTGCTAAAAAGCATGTGTCATACATAAGTTACCTTTACTGAATATCTCATTCTCTACAGGTGTATCCATTCATGAAAATTATTGCTGACAATTTACCTTTTCCTGCAAAAGCTATAAGCAAAGAAATGCTTGAGGCTGAGCGTGCTGAGGAAGAAAGGTTGGAAAGAGAAAATATCAATCCATTTACGTTCAAGTATATCGTTCAGAATAACATGACTGGTTGTCAGATATGGTTAAGAGATATTGATAGAAAATACTTTGGAAAATACCCAGTATAAATTGTGTTTTAAATGTAGTTGTATTGTTTATAGATTTTTGATTATGTAAAAAACTGATAAGTGAATAAAAGCAGAGGATTTATCGTAATATTGTACTTTATTTGGTTAAGCCCAAGGTGTCAGCATAAACTGTGCCAGAAAATAGTTTTTTCTGAGACAAGGAATAATGATGATGAAGAGGACCTGTGTTTGATTTTTTGCATTTGATTAGTAAGGTGACTGATATCCACTTACCTTAGTTATAGACTTTTTTAGCATTGTTACAATATTGATATGTAGTATGCTGATGTTATTAAATAGCCTTTTAATTGGTAGATTATCAGATTTTCATAATTTGACATTATATAAGTAAAAACCTCTAGTAGTAAACAGCTGTAAGCTATTCAACAATTGGGACTGATGAAAAAAAATACATCTATTCTGTATACTGTATATTTACTCTTAGTTTGAATATCTTTAACAAAGCAAGCTTACTCATGGCTATATTCTAGAATACCATTATAGTAGTAAAACTGCCTAAAAATGCATGTAAATGAATTCTAGAATGTATTTATTTATTTCTATACTCACCTGATATTCATATTGCATCTTCTCCAAAAGCCCAGTTTAATCAACTCGTACTTATAAAATTTTCAAAATTCTAAAATTTTCCCATTTTTCTATTGCTTCAACAAATATATGCCCTTAGCAAAGGAATAGAGCCCTCTAATGATAAGTGGTAGGGAGCCCAAGTTCCAGCATTAGGTATTAGAGTGTTAAGTTGACAACATCAACTGGCAATGATTAAATGCTCCTAAATTGTTTACATACTGCATTTTAGGATTCCCTTCCCTTGGTTTAGATTTCTGAATGTATGCTGTGCTCCAAAGATTCAAAAGCCTCACACAGAGCATTGAAATCTTTACATATTTCAGTTCATTCTGCTGCTAAACCCTCGCAATACCACAATTCTAGTCATTGTATAAGACTAAACTAGATTGTGAGGTAAAAGACCAAATGAGTTGTTTTGATCCCAAATCCTTCCATTCATATTATTTACTTTATATGGCTGGTGTCGTGTATCATACGATTCCCTTAAATTCTGAGAGGTGAATGAAGTTTGAACTAATTTGGATAATTTTCATCATGTTTCTAATGACAGTGTTCGCCGTTCACTTGCAAGCTTAGCCGCTAGCTCATTTCACATAAAGTTAACCTGGTTAATATAGGCGCTAGTAAATCTAAATCTAATACGAGTTTACACGTACTCGCTGCTATCCCTTTTCAAAGGGTAAACAAACCGAAAAATCAGCTATGTTCATTGGAATTATCCTGCCAGAGTCAGATGATGAAAGTGAGGAAGTATTGCCTTTTCAATATTTGCATAATCTTATTGTGGAGATTTACCATAGTACCTGTACTGTAAATGGTTTAAGATAATTTAGGAAGTATCTTATCCCACCAAATCAGAAAAAGTGGCTACAGTACTTCCAGGTCAGTTTACACACCTCAATTCTCTAACTTCGTCATGAATAAATTCAAAGAATTGTCGTCTTGGGTTCAGAGAAATACTGGAGATTTGGACAGTGCTAATCATCTGGTCAGCAAAGCTAAGCAACACTGGGTCTGGTTAGTACTTGGATAGATGGTTGCCTGGGAACACCAGATGCTGTTGGCAATTATATATAGTACAGTACAGTAGTTGTTTTTTGGTATATAGGGTAGATAACAATATGACATGCCATGCCCGCTTTCCAGCTAAGTAAGTGGTCAACCTATTTAGTTTTCAACTTATTCAACTTTTTTTGTTATTCTCAAAGACCAGTGAGCCTTCTCTTGTGGGTGGTAAGTTTGACTTGCCTGCCTTGTTTGTTTCTAACCTAACTTCAGTAGTCAGGTTTAGTGGTCATAATTACTTAGTGTTCCTTGAGTAAGGGTTCTGAATGTCCACTGCGCTTTACAGAGTTGAGTTCCGTCTCGATTTCTCATTTTATTTTCTTCCTTTTGCAGCTTGACCCTTGCATTACTGTACTGTAATTCTAGGTACTCTATATGACATCTAGATTGAAAGGGAGAAGACCAAATTGGGTAGCTGGATCCTTATACAGTATCCCATCTCTTGCTAAAGTAAGAGTGTTTGAACAATTTCTGTTTAGTTTGGGATATGACGTATCACATTGTTGACACTTTAAAAATTTTGTTATTGGTGATGTTCAGCTCAATTAGTAGGTAGCCTCACTTAACCATACTGGGTGATTCGTTCTTATACAAGCTTGGCCTCCTGTTCATCACAGGTTTACTATAGTGTGGTAATTTCTTACTCTCATGTTTATATTACCTTTACAAGTCTGGATGTAAAAAGAGGTATGAATATTATATTGGATTCTCTGTATTTACATTTCTGCAATTCTAGTCTCTCTATATGACATCTAAATTAAGAGACAAAAGACCAAGTTTGGTAGCTGGATCCTTACATCCCACCTCTTGCTAAAGTAAGTGATTTTAAACAATATAATTTTAATTTGGGAAATAGCAGTTCATATCGTAGATGCTCTTTAAGAATTATTATTATTGTTGTGTCAGCTCAGCTGGTTGGTTACATCTCGTGTTCACTTCAGTTAAGAGTATATTTTCGTTCAATTACATTGTAGGCTTCTAGTTCATCACATGTTTACTTTAGTGTGGTAATATCTTACACTCAGGTTTTTATTACCATTATACTGAGTCATGAAAAAGAAGACAAGATACTATACTGTATTGGATTATGTATACTGTATTTAGTGAAGAATTATAATTGATAATGATAAAAGGTTAATTTTCAATATTAATCTTACCCGATGATCATGTAGCTGCAACTCTGTTGCCCGACAGAAAAAACCTAAGGTCGGGATACGCCAGCGATCGCTATACAGGTGGGGGTGTACAACAACAGCGCCATCTGTCGAGTAGGTACTCAGGTACTTCTTGTCAACAAGAACCAATTTTTCCTCTGTCGTGCCACCGGCAAGACCTACTTGATACGCTGTTGTTTCTGGAGTTGATTTCACGCTTTTTGGTGATGTATTCTCTCTAGATATTAGCTTTCGCTGTACAGGAATTATTATCATTACCTTATCAAGCTTTTTTGATTAGTTTTGGATTAATTGTTGACGACTTTGATAGATTTTGGATTCCCCCCTTGGATAATTCAAGATGTCTGACCATTCTCAAGTCCCTAAGTACAGGCAGTGTAGCGCTAGGGACTGTTCTAGGCGTCTTCCGAAGGCCTCTATAGATCCTCACACCGTTTGTTCCAATTGTAGGGGTAAATCCTGTCAATTGGAAGATCGATGTGAGGAATGCGCTGGGCTTTCGGAATTCGATTTTAATGAATTCCTTAAGAATGCACGTAGGCTAGAGAAGGATAGGATCAGGAGGAGTTCGTCTCGCTCTTTTGATTTTTCCTCTCCCCATGCCCCTCAACCTATTCCTTCCCCTGTAGTGGTGACTCCCGACCCTTCTACTAGTGCTCAACCCTCGATGGCGGACATGATGCGTGCCATTCAGGCTCTTGGTGACAGAGTGGAGTCATTAGCTAATGACCGCAATCAACTCTTGGCCGATGTCAAAGAGTTGAAAGAGAAAAGTGCAGTGGGAAGTGTAGTGAGTGCAAGTGCGGTGAAAAGTGTCAGTGTCAGTGTTACGCATGAGGGTGCATCTGTTCGTGCCAGTCGTCCTCCCAGTCCGGGACCTCTTGCAAGCTCCCAAGCCCAGGGGAGAAGCAATGTCGAAGGATCAAAGGGTTCGACAGGCCTTGATCAGCGTACAGATGTACCCTCAGTGGTTGCGGACGTATCTTGCAGAGATCGTCCCATCCACAAACAGACGAGTGAGCCCATTCATTCCTCGTCTGTGGAAGAAGTTTCTAGGCAGAAACGTTGGACCAAGGTCTCACGACCTCTCAAGCGCAAGGTCCCTTCCGAGCGAGTCCAACGGCCCAGGTGTAGCCACTGGGTCAGTTCGGACTCGCCGCAGTCTTCCGAAGACTGCACACCTCCCAAGAGAGGTAGAGTGGTTCCGCAGCAGGCAATCACTCCGTCTGTTGCCGCACCAACCACGGTAGACCCTAAGTGGTCTATGCTGCAGTCTATGCAGTCTCAGCTTGCTTCCTTCATGCAGGAGTATCGTGCTGAGAAGGTTGACACTGCACCTGTTAACCTACAACCTGCCACGGTTGTGCGCTCAGCAGATACTGCGGCTGCCTGCTCCCACACTCCGCCTGTGAGAGCTCCACCACCGATGCGCAGTCGACCCTGCCAGACGCATGTTGACGTTAGCCAACGTGCGGCTCCCTCCGTTGACATGCGTGAGCTACCGCATCAGCAGTGGGAAGGTGCTGTCAAGCTGCCGTGTTTTGACGCAATGCGGCAGTCTCCGCAACCCACGGCAGTCCCCACCACGCACCATCACTCCGCTTTTGTTGTTGCCAGCTCTCAGACTGACCAGCAGCGGCATGATGTTGGATCCAGTGCAGCTACGCATGCACCCGTGCTGCCGGATTCAGCCGTTCAGCTTTCTTCTCCACCTTTGCCGCTTCCTCCTCAGCATTCGGATGAAGGAGTCTCTGATGACGACGAAGCTGCGCATTTGGACGATCCGCACTCCGACATAGAAGAACCCAAGACTACGCCTCCCTCCTTAGACTTTAGGAAAGTCCTTGCCCTGTTTAAGGAGTTGTATCCGGACCAGTTTGTGTCTGCAACCCTGCGCTCACCTCCCTCTGAGTTCGCTTTAGGCATGCAGTCAGCAGCTCCTGCCTTTACGAAACTCGTACTCGCGCGCTCATCCAAGAGAGCTTTAAGGGTACTGGGAGAGTGGTTGCAGTCCAAGAAGCAACTTGGGAAGACAGCCTTCATCTTTCCTCCGACCAAGCTTGCTTCCAAATCTAGCGTCTGGTATGCCACGGGAGAAGATCCCGGCTTGGGAGTTCCTGCCTCTGCCCAGGGCGACTTCTCAAGTCTGGTTGACTCTCCCCGCAGGCTGGCTATGAGACGCTCCAAGATTTGCTGGACCTTTTCGGACATGGACCATCTGTTGAAGGGAGTTTTTCGTGCTTTTGAGATCTTCAACTTCCTGGACTGGTGTTTGGGAGCGTTAAGCAGAAAGACCTCCCCTTCGGATAAGGACTCTGCCATGCTCATCATGTCATGCATGGATAAAGCCATTCGGGATGGGTCTGGCGAGCTTGCGGCTTCGTACGTGTCTGGAGTTCTTAAGAAGCGAGATCACCTTTGCTCCTTCTTGTCTGCGGGGATCACTCCATGTCAGAAGTCGGAGTTGATGTTTGCTCCGCTTTCCAAGTGTCTCTTTCCTGAAGAGCTGATCAAGGGGATTGCCGACTCGTTGATCCAGAAGGATACCCATGACCTGGTGGCTTCATCCGCACGTAAAGTCACAGCTTTACCTTCCGTGCCTAGACCTAGGATGGACACACCAGCGTCTAGGTTCATTCCGCCCTTTCGTGGCAGAACCTCCAGCAGAGGAGGTACCCGTGCCGACAGTCAACGTGGCAAAAAGAAGAAGGGTTCCAAGTCCTCAAAAGGCAGAGTCTGACTGCCAACCTCTCCAGACAGCAGTGGGAGCTAGGCTCAAGAACTACTGGCAGGCCTGGGAGAACAGGGGTGCAGACGCACAGTCTGTGAAGTTGCTAAGAGAGGGGTACAGGATTCCATTCTTGCGCAAGCCCCCTCTAGCAACTACTCCCATCGACCTCTCTCCCAGGTACAAAGAGGAGGACAAGAGGCTAGCTTTACAGCAAGAGGTGTCTCTCTTGCTACAAAAGGGAGCGGTAGTCATAGTCCGGGACCATCAATCCCCGGGCTTCTACAACCGTCTCTTCTTAGTAGCGAAGAAGACAGGAGGGTGGAGACCGGTGCTGGACATCAGTGCTCTCAATGCTTTTGTCACCAAGCAGACGTTCACCATGGAGACGACGAAGTCGATGCTAGCATCGGTCAGGAAGGAAGACTGGATGGTCTCGTTGGACCTAAAGGACGCGTACTTTCACGTCCCCGTCCATCCAGACTCCCAACCTTTCCTAAGGTTCGTCTTTGGAAAGGTCGTTTACCAGTTCCAAGCCCTGTGCTTTGGCCTAAGCACGGCACCTCTAGTGTTTACCAAACTGATGAGGAATATTGCCAAATTCCTGCATTTGGCAGACATCAGAGCCTCCCTCTATTTGGACGACTGGCTTTTAAGAGCTCCGTCAAGTCGTCGCTGTCTGGAGAATCTCAAATGGACTATGGATCTGACCAAGGAATTGGGTCTCTTGGTCAATATAGAAAAGTCCCAACTCGTCCCATCCCAAACTATAGTCTATCTAGGTATGGAGATTCAGAGTCGAGCTTTTCGGGCTTTTCCGTCGGCCCCCAGAATCAGTCAAGCCCAAGAATGCATCCAGAGCATGCTGAAAAGGAACCGATGTTCAGTCAGACAGTGGATGAGTCTAACAGGGACGCTTTCATCCCTGGCCCAGTTCATCGCGTTAGGGAGACTCCACCTCCGACCCCTTCAGTTTCATCTAGCTGCTCACTGGAGAAAGGACATGACGCTAGAAGCGGTCTCAGTTCCTATATCCGAAGAGATGAAGTCTGCACTGACTTGGTGGAAGAACAGCATTCTTCTCAAGGAAGGTCTACCACTGGCTGTTCAGACCCCCGACCACCTTCTCTTCTCGGACGCATCGGACACGGGCTGGGGTGCGACACTGGACGGACGGGAATGCTCGGGCACGTGGAATCCGGATCAAAGAGCACTTCACATCAACTGCAAGGAGCTACTGGCAGTCCATCTGGCCTTGAGAAGCTTCAAGTCCCTCCTTCTAGGCAAGGTGGTGGAGGTGAACTCCGACAACACTACAGCCTTGGCGTACATCTCCAAGCAAGGAGGGACTCATTCGAGGAAGTTGTTCGAGATCGCAAGGGACCTCCTCACCTGGTCAAGAGATCGAAAGATATCGCTTGTAACGAGGTTCATTCAAGGCGACATGAATGTCATGGCAGACCGCCTCAGCCGGAAGGGTCAGGTCATCCCCACAGAGTGGACCCTTCACAAGAATGTTTGCAGCAGACTATGGGCCCTGTGGGGTCAGCCCACCATAGATCTGTTCGCTACTTCGATGACCAAGAGGCTCCCAAATTATTGCTCACCGATTCCGGACCCAGCAGCAGTTCACGTAGATGCCTTTCTTCTGGATTGGTCCCATCTAGACCTGTATGCATTCCCCCCGTTCAAGATTGTCAACAAGGTACTGCAGAAGTTCGCCTCTCACGAAGGGACACGGTTGACGTTGGTTGCTCCCCTCTGGCCCGCGAGAGAATGGTTCACCGAGGTACTGCAATGGCTAGTAGACGTTCCCAGGACTCTTCCTCTAAGAGTGGACCTTCTGCGTCAGCCGCACGTAAAGAAGGTACACCCAAGCCTCCACGCTCTTCGTCTGACTGCCTTCAGACTATCGAAAGACTCTCAAGAGCTAGAGGCTTTTCGAAGGAGGCAGCCAGAGCGATTGCCAGAGCAAGGAGGACATCCACTCTCAAGGTCTACCAGTCAAAATGGGAAGTCTTCCGAAGCTGGTGCAAGGCGAATTCAGTTTCCTCAACCAGTACCTCTGTAACGCAGATAGCTGACTTCCTTTTACATCTAAGGAATGTAAGATCCCTATCAGCTCCTACGATCAAAGGTTACAGAAGCATGTTGGCAGCAGTCTTCCGCCACAGAGGCTTAGATCTTTCCACCAACAAAGATCTACAGGACCTCCTTAAGTCTTTTGAGACCTCAAAGGAGCGTCGGTTAGCCACACCAGGTTGGAACTTAGACGTGGTTTTAAGGTTCCTGATGTCAGCAAGGTTCGAACCGCTTCAATCAGCCTCTTTTAAAGATCTCACTTTGAAGACTCTTTTCCTCGTTTGCTTAGCAACAGCTAAAAGAGTCAGTGAGATACACGCCTTCAGCAGGAACATAGGTTTTACATCTGAAACGGCTACATGTTCCTTACAGCTTGGTTTTTTAGCTAAAAACGAGCTCCCTTCTCGTCCTTGGCCCAAATCGTTCGAGATCCCAAGCCTGTCCAATTTGGTTGGAAACGAACAAGAGAGAGTACTTTGCCCAGTAAGAGCTCTTAAGTACTATTTAAGACGTACAAAGCCATTACGAGGACAATCAGAAGCTTTATGGTGTTCTATTAAGAAACCTGCTTTACCGATGTCGAAGAACGCAGTTTCTTATTACATCAGGCTTTTGATTAGAGAAGCCCATTCTCATCTGAATGAGGAAGACCATGCTTTGCTGAAGGTAAGGACACATGAAGTTAGAGCTGTCGCTACTTCAGTGGCCTTCAAACAGAACCGTTCTCTGCAGAGTGTAATGGATGCAACCTATTGGAGAAGCAAGTCAGTGTTCGCATCATTTTACCTTAAAGATGTCCAGTCTCTTTACGAGAACTGCTACACCCTGGGACCATTCGTAGCAGCGAGTGCAGTAGTAGGTGAGGGCTCAACCACTACATTCCCATAATCCCATAACCTTTTTTAATCTTTCTCTTGAAATGCTTTTTATTGTTGTTTTTGGGTTGTACGGAAGGCTAAGAAGCCTTTCGCATCCTGGTTGATTTGGCGGGTGGTCAAACTCTTTCTTGAGAAGCGCCTAGATTAGAGGTTGTGATGAGGTCCTTTAGTATGGGTTGCAGCCCTTCATACTTCAGCATCTAGGAGTCGCTCAGCATCCTAAGAGGATCGCTAGGCTCAGTAAGGAAGACGTACTTAAAAAGGCAGAGTAATGGTTCAAGTCGACTTCCTTACCAGGTACTTATTTATTTTATGTTTGTTATTTTGAATAACTGCTAAAATGAAATACGGGATACTTAGCTTCTAATGTTAACATGTATGCTGGTCTCCACCCACCCCCCTGGGTGTGAACCAGCTACATGATCATCGGGTAAGATTAATATTGAAAAATGTTATTTTCCTTAGTAAAATAAATTTTTGAATATACTTACCCGATGATCATGAATTTAAGGACCCTCCCTTCCTCCCCATAGAGACCCAGTGGACCGAGGAGAAAATTGGTTCTTGTTGACAAGAAGTACCTGAGTACCTACTCGACAGATGGCGCTGTTGTTGTACACCCCCACCTGTATAGCGATGGCTGGCGTATCCCGACCTTAGGTTTTTTCTGTCGGGCAACAGAGTTGCAGCTACATGATCATCGGGTAAGTATATTCAAAAATTTATTTTACTAAGGAAAATAACATTTTTTTAAGTGAATGCATTAATATCCCTCTGCTGTTACAACCCTTGGGAGGTGCTATTACATGGACATCTACAGTATATCCCTTTGGAGGTGCCGTTATATAGACATATATATCTCTTGGAAGGTGCCATTACATATGGTTGACATTTCAGCCATAAGCTTCAGCACGTGCATAGCACTAACTTTCCAGTTGTAAACATGATCAGTGTAAGGCCTTAGTGTGCTAGAAATTTTACGATAGATTATCTTACTATGTTTTTAAAGTACATTCTGATGCGATATTTTCATCAAAGTATTCAAAGATACCTGTTTCTTAACTGTACAGCTTATACAGTACCTCTTAATTACTTCATTTTGTGGTGGATAAGACTAATACAATAACTAATTTTTGGGGAACTCAGAAATCAACTTTGTTCTAGATTCAGAGTAATATTTCGGGCCTAACTTACCCAGTTTCACCCCTACCCTAAATGTTCAAGTAGTGGGTGGCGCTCTGTTGGATTTAACGTCGGCTAAACTATAAGTGAATTGCAATTGTTGCCGTTCAAAGTAGGCTTTAGAAATACAATATGATCTTGTCTCTTTTATCTTCCTTTATGGCTAAAAATTGCAAATTTTGGAATATAATTCATGTTGGAGGTGTTCCTGCGAGGTTGGGAAAGAAACACAATCTTGAAATTAACATAAGTTCTATTGAGAAGGTGCAATACAAGAATTAAATACAACAGGCAGGAAACACTTCTGCCTTGGGTGACGAACGATAATACAAGCACACTGTGTGATGCCCCAAGGCTGGGAAGTACATTGTTGCCATAGGTAGTAGGTTGGCCAGGGCACCAGCCGCCTGTTGAGATACTACCTCTAGAGAGTTATGGGGTCCTTTGACTGGCCAGACAGCACCACATAGGACCCTTCTCTCTGGTTACGATTCTTTCCCTTTGCCTACACAGACACCGAATAGTCTGGCCTGTTCTTTACAGATTCTCCTCTGTCCTCTTAGACCTGACAACACGGATTGCCAAACAATTCTTCTTCACCCAAGAGGTTAACTACTGCACTCTAATTGTTCAGTGACTACTTTCCTTTTGGTAAGGGTAGAAGAGACTCTTCAGCTATGGTAAGCAGCTCTTCTAGGAGAAGGACACTCCAAAATCAAGCCATTGTTCTCTAGTCTTGGGTAGTGCCATAGCCTCTGTACCATGGTTTTCCACTGTCTTAGGTTAGAGTTCTCTTGCTTGAGGGTACACTCGGACACACTGTTCTATCTAGTTTCTCTTCTTGTTTTGTTAATTTTTTTTTATAGTTTATACAGGAAATATTTATTTTAATGTTACTATTCTTAAAATATTTTATTTTTCCTTATTTCCTTTCCTCACTGGGCTATTTTCCCTTTTGGGGCCCTTGGGCTTATAGCATCCTGCTTCTCCAACTAGGGTTGTAGCTTAGCATTTAATAATAATAATAATAATAATACAGTAATAATGTCTTCGGGGCGTTGCCACACTTAATAATATAATGGATATCTATGCATAATAACATTGTAATATGATGCATATACACATATGAGTACATAGGGGGTGTATTTATTTACAAGACATATGTAATATATGGGAAACATAATACATTGCTTCAGGTATGATTATATGTTAACGTCAGTTAATGTAACAGTCTCACATTTTATATATCTACAATTCATACTTTTCCTAACCATGCAAACCTGAATTCTTTAAATAGGATAGATATCAGTGAAGCTGGAGTATTCGGCAGTATTACTTTCATCACGAGTTGTACTGGCCAGGAGCGCACAAGCTCAGCCTCCCTGCTTGCTCACTGAGCAGGAATTTTAATTGCGGTCGGGACTTTTAGCCGGGTAGGTGATGGCGGGAAAATTTGATTAAATACCTTAGGTGTGTTTAGGGAAAAATACAAATTATTTTCCAAAATTTGCAGTTTGTTCCTACATTAGTACAAACCTTTGTCCTTTAGATAGAAGACTCATCCTAAGGTGGGGAGAAATTCCTATTCCAACTGGCTGGATACTTACCTACTTATCCTGGGACAAAAAACTTGGACCCTTATATGTGGTGCAGAGATAAGATCTATGGCCCATGCAATAAAGGATGTGGAGCAGAAAATCTGTGTAGTAAAAATTAGGCATATATTTATCAGTGGGCGGATACAACAGGACTGGAAGAGGAGGCAATTGTCTTGGAGTCTTTATCAGTAGAAGCAGAAGGTCTGGGTACCTTTCTATTGTGGGCCATTTTGAGGGTACTAGTCATATTGAGATTGAAAGTGGACAGGACTTGGTTTAAGACACTCCTTATCAGGCAGAACAGTGGAAAACCATAGACATCAAGGCCATCCTAAGGGTGTTGAAAGGCGCTCTCAAAAGCTGCTTCTGGGTCTGGCACCTGTGAGCAGTATAATATATCGGAAGCTTTCAATATCAAGATGTTGCAAGCAGGTCGACTGTCGGAGTACCCCATAAAGTCGGTATACTGTTCGCTGTCTGAGGATACAAAGACCATTCTGACCCAACGATCTGCAGCCTCCTTATTCATCTTGTCTGCCACAATGTCACAATGTTCTTGCCAGGAATAAAGCGGTCTGTAAGAGTTATTGAGAGGAGCACAGCCCACATGAATTTTTATGGATAGTTGGCAAAGCCCACCCCACAAAGTCTGTATACTGTTCGCTGTCTGAGGATACAAAGACTATTCTGACCCAATGATCTGCACCTTCCTTATTCATCTTGTCCGCCACAATGTTCATACCCTGGAATAAAGCGGTCTGTAAGCGTTATTGAGAGGAGCACTGACAACTTGTGAATTTTTATGGCTAGTTGGCAAAGCTGCAGAATACCACCACAGTGGTGTTGTTGCTCATTAACACCAACAAGTGGCCAGTCAAAAGAAGGCAAAAGTGTTGGAGCACCAGATTTAAAGGTTTAAAGGTCACTCATGAATGGCAGAGGCAAGGCACAGTGACATTGCCATATCAAGCAGGACAATGCCCAAACACCCTCTCCACCCAAGCTAGGACCAAGGAGGGACAGGAAATGGCTGCTGATGACTCAGCAGATAGACCTATAGGCTTCCCCTATCCCCCCATCCTTAGCTCACAAGGATGGTGAGGTTGCAGCGACCAAAGGAACTAACGAGTTTGAGAGGGACTCGAACCCAAGTCTGGCAATCACCAGGCAAGGACGCTACCACCTGGCCACCACAACCGATTGAAGTTCCATCGACATCACTGGTTGGTCCATTGTCCCGATGCTCGCTGTTGTAGGAGGCGAGCTCCCCATCCTTCCTTTGATACTCCCATGAACAACTTAAGTTCTGGTGGATGTGACAGAAGGGGTGAACCCTTAAAGGTTTGTATCATCCAGCCATCATTCCAGATCCAGATTGTGTCTGGAATCCTTCCCTCTCAGAACTAATGATAGAGGGGGTCACTGCCTTGCGACCAATGTCTCTTCAGCTCCCATTGAAGAGACCACAAGTGGAGACGATCTTTCGGAACGAGAATGAGAAAGAAAATTAGACTATTTGTAAGTGTGAAGGGATGAAAGCTTTGAAAGAAGAATTAAAGAGGAGGAAAGAATGTGAAATGAAAAAGAAAAATCTAGGATGCTAGTGAGAGGAGTAGAGAAAAGTGTGAAATGTCAGTTGGGGATAGAATGAAGAAAACGATGATTGAAATAGTGAAGATGATGTGGAAGGAAAAAGAAATATATCAACTCCTGTGGCAGTGCCCAAGAGAGTAAATAATGAAACTAAAAACATGAAGAGTTCCGGGAAATGTAATACAGTATTGTGATAAAAGGAATAAGTTCAAGAAATGGCTTGTGATTATTTTATTGAATGAAAGGGAATATGAAGAAAAGGGAATATAACATTCAAAGATTAGTTTGTATTTTTCCTAGCGATACAAACATGAGTCCTTTATAATATGGAAATGTCTTCAACAGAGCTGGAGCTGCCGTTAAGTTTGTTATTATTATTATTATTATTATTATTATTATTATTATTATTATTATTATTACTGTAATTGCTAAGCTACAACCCTAGTTGGAAAAGCAGGATGCTACAAGCCCAGAGGCTCCAACAGGGAAAATAGCCCAGTGAGGAAAGGAAAAAATGAAAATAAAATATTTCAAGAAGAGTAACATTAAAATGAATATCTCCTATATAAACTATAAAAATTTTTTAACAAAACAAGAGGAAGAGAAATAAGATAAAATAGTTTGCTTGAATGTACCCTTAAGCAAGAGAACTTTGAACCAAAGACAGTGGAAGACCATGGTACAGAGGCTATGGCACTATCCAAGACTAGAGAACAATGGTTTGATTTTGGAGTGCCCCTCTCCTAGAAGAGCTGCTTACCAAAGCTAAAGAGTTCCTTCTACCCTTACCAAGAGGAAAGTAGTCAGTGAACAATTACAGTGCAGTAACCCCTTGCATGAAGAATTGTTTGATAATTTGTGCTGTCAGGTGTATGAGGACAGAAGAGAATATGTAAAGAATAGGCTAGACTATTCTGTGTCTGTGTAGGCAAGGGGAAAATGAACCATAACCAGAGAGGAGGATCCAATGCAGTACTGTCTGGCCAGTTAAAAGACCCCATAACTCTCTGGCGGTAGTATCTCAGCGGGTGGCTGGTGCCCTGGCCAACCTACTACCTTTAAGGTAGTTAACAGCAGGTGGTGAGTGTGGTCAAGTATGTCTGGAGCTCTTCATTTTTTACCTTTGCCTCAGGACTGAGAAGGTTGATTGAGGTGGGAAGTTTAACTTTAAAGGACTCAGGTTTTTATAACTAGAGAAAATATGAATTACCCCTGAAATTTTGAAAGATCCCTACTTGTGCATATATACAGTAAACATAAAAACAATTAGAGTAGCGCCAACATTATCCCTGCGTGTCGTAAGAGGCGACTAAAAGGGACGGGACGAGGGGGCTGGGAACCCCCTCTCCTGTATATAATCCTGCGAGACGTCAAGAAAGAGATGGAGCTGGGGGGAGAGTGACTGCTCCCCGCTCTCTAGTTTTGGGGTGTTTGAATGTGCGTGGATGTAGTACGATAGAGAGTAAAAGATGTGAGATTGGAAGTATGTTTAGGAACAGAAGGATGGATATATTGGCCTTGTGTGAGACAAAGATGAAAGGAAAGGGTGAAGTGATGTTTGGTGAAATGTCTGGTAGAGTGTCTGGGATTGAAAGGGTAAGAGCGAGAGAGGGTGTGGCTTTATTGCTGAGTGAATGGATGACAGGTAAAGTAGTGGAATGGAAGGAAATATCATCTAGGTTAATGTGGGTAAGGGTTAGGTTGGGTAGGGAATGTTGGGAGTTTGTCAGCGCGTATGGGCCAGGTTGTGAGAAAAGTGAAGAAGAGCGGAATGAGTTCTGAAATGAATTAACTAGGTGTGTAGAAGGACTGTGTAGAAGGAATTATGTAGTTATCATGGATGACTTAAATGCAAAAGTGGGCGCTGGAAAGGTAGAAGGTGTCATTGGGAAGTATGGCGTACCAGGTGAAAATGAGAGTGGTGAGAGACTGGTAGATATGTGTGTTGAACAAGAGATGGTAATAAGTGCTAGCTTTTTCAAAAAGAAAGATAAAAACAAGTATACATGGGTAAGAGTGGCAAATGGAAGAGTAGTAGAAAGGGCATTAATGGATTATGTGTTGATAACTAAAAGAATGTTTGGAAGATTGAAAGACGTGCACGTGTTTAGGGGTATGGCTAACGGTATGTCTGATCATTTTTTGGTGGAAGGAAAATTAGTCGTAGCAAAAGAGTGGAGGAATAGAGTAGGTGGATGTAAAAGGGAGCTAGTGAGGGTTGAAGTGCTAATAAAACCGGGGGTAAAAAGTAAATATCAGGAAAGGTTGAAAATGGCATATGACGAAGTGAGAGTAAGAGAAACTGGTAATTTAGAGGAGGAGTGGAAGTTAGTAAAAGAAAATTTTGTTGGGATTGCAAATGATGTGTGTGGCAAGAAGGTTGTTGGAGGCAGCATGAGGAAGGGCAGTGAATGGTGGAATGAAGGAGTGAAGGTAAAAGTGGAAGAGAAAAAGAGGGCTTTTGAAGAATGGCTGCAGAGTAATAGTATAGAGAAGTATGAAAAATATAGAGAGAAAAATGTGGAAGTAAAGCGCAAGGTACGTGAGGCAAAGAGGGCAGCTGACCTGAGGTGGAGTCAGGGATTGGGTCAGTCATATGAAGAGAATAAGAAGTTTTGGAAAGAAGTGAAGAGAGTAAGGAAGGCTGGCTCAAGAATTGAAGAGACAGTGAAAGATGGAAATGGAAGGTTGTTAAAAGGAGAGGAGGCAAGGAAAAGGTGGGCAGAATATTTTGAAAGTTTACTGAATGTTGAGGTTAATAGGGAGGCAGATATAATTGCTGTTGCAGGTGTTGAGGTGCCGGTGATGGGAGAGGAGAATGAGAGAGAGATTACAATAAAGGAAGTGAAGAGAGCACTAGATAAAACGAGAGTAGGAAAAGCATCTGGTATGGATGGTGTGAGAGCTGAAATGGTGAAGGAAGGGGGTGTGACTGTACTTAAATGGTTGGTGAGATTGCTTAATATGTGTTTTGTGTTGTCAATGGTACCAGTAGATTGGGTTTGTGCATGTATTGTACCACTAAATAAGGGTAAGGGAGATGTGCATGAGTGTTGTAATTCAAGAGGTATTAGTTTGTTGAGTGTAGTTGGAAAAGTGTATGGTAGAGTAATGATTAATAGAATTAAGGATAAAACAGAGAATGCAATCTTAGAGGTACAGGGTGGTTTTAGAAGAGGTAGGGGTTGTATGAATCAGATTTTTACAGTTAGGCAGATATGCGAGAAATATTTAGCAAAAGGTAAGGTGGTGTATGTTGCGTTTATGGATCTGGAGAAAGCGTATGATAGAGTTGATAGGGAAGCAATGTGGAATGTGATGAGGTTATATGGAGTTGGTGGAAGGTTGTTGCAAGCAGTGAAAAGTTTCTACAAAGGTAGTAAAGCATGTGTTAGAATAGGAAATGAAGTGAGTGATTGGTTTCCGGTGAGAGTGGGGCTGAGACAGGGATGTGTGATGTCGCCGTGGTTGTTTAACTTGTATGTTGATGGAGTGGTGAGAGAGGTGAATGCTCGAGTGCTTGGACGAAGATTAAAACTGGTAGACGAGAATGACCATGGATGGGAGGTAAATCAGTTGTTGTTTGCAGATGATAGTGTACTGGTTGCAGACACAGAAGAGAAGCTTGACCGACTAGTGACAGAATTTGGAAGGGTGTGTGAGAGAAGGAAGTTGAAAGTTAATGTGGGTAAGAGTAAGGCTATGAGATGTACGAGAAGGGAAGGTGGTGCAAGGTTGAATGTCATGTTGAATGGAGAGTTACTTGAGGAGGTGGATCAGTTTAAGTACTTGGGGTCTGTTGTTGCAGCAAATGGTGGAGTGGAAGCAGATGTACGTCAGAGAGTCAATGAAGGTTGCAAAGTGTTGGGGGCAGTTAAGGGAGTAGTAAAAAATAGAGGGTTGGGCATGAATGTAAAGAGAGTTCTATATGAGAAAGTGATTGTACCAACTGTGATGTATGGATCGGAGTTGTGGGGAATGAAAGTGACGGAGAGACAGAAATTGAATGTGTTTGAGATGAAGTGCCTAAGGAGTATGGCTGGTGTATCTCAAGTAGATAGGGTTAGGAACGAAGTGGTGAGGGTGAGAACGGGTGTAAGAAATGAGTTAGCAGCTAGAGTGGATATGAATGTGTTGAGGTGGTTTGGCCATGTTGAGAGAATGGAAAATGGCTGTCTTCTAAAGAAGGTGATGAATGCAAGACTTAATTGGAGAAGTACAAGAGGAAGCCAAGGTTTGGGTGGATGGATGGAGTGAAGAAAGCTCTGAGTGATAGGAGGATAGATGTGAGAGAGGCAAGAAAGCGTGCTAGAAATAGGAATGAATGCCAAGCGATTGTGACGCAGTTCCGGTAGGCCCTGCTGCTTCCTCTGGTGCCTTAGATGACCGCGGAGGTAGCAGCAGTAGGGGATTCAGCATTATGAAGCTTCATCTGTGGTGGATAACAGGGGAGGGTGGGCTGTGGCACCCTAGCAGTACCAGCTGAACTCGGTTGAGTCCCTTGTCAGGCTGGGAGGAACGTAGAGAGTAGAGGTCCCCTTTTTGTTTTGTTTCATTTGTTGATGTCGGCTACCCCCCAAAATTGGGGGAAGTACCTTGGTATATGTATGAATGTATCTTTTAAAATAGGGAAACTCACTGATTGGTGGATCAAAAATCATCCTAGAACCAAACTGGTGGATTCTTTTTCATCCATGGAAATTTCAGTCTGCCTGGTCCCATATAGCAACCCCCTATCTGTCTAACATAGATATATATAGCTCTGATAGAGCATGACCTGTATAAGAAGATTGGTATGTAATCACAGGAGGGACCCCTTTCCATGAACGAGATAATATACCTAAAGCATGATGATTAATAAGATATATATTTCATCATCCTCCACCTCGTCTAGGGAGGATGGGGGTAGATACTTCGCTAGATTCTAAAGAATGGAACTCAGAAGTGTAGTTTACCAGCATCGCCAAATTCAGTGTGTAACGCTTCAACCACTCCGTCGAAAGATAGAGGAAAAGGGAAATTAAGGAGAAGAGCCAGTCATTCTATCTTTCATTCCAGACTTACATTTACACATTACCATAGATAAGATGCTTGCTGTCTTGTGTTAGAGCTGAGCTAGCTAAGCAACTACTTGAGCTGCCACCAAAGGACCAATCGCAAAGGTGCTGAGGGACTTGTGGGTATACTCCCATAGGTAGAAAGCCATGAAGGTTGTCTGGCGTATCTACACTCCATCCTTCAACACCTGACTGACTGCGAGATTCCTCTTAAAGGCTAGGGTAGGGCTTATATCCCTGACTTCGTGAACCCTGATCCTAGCTGGTACCTTGTCCCTCTCAGCAGTCGAGGAGTACACGTTACAAAACCAGAAAGAGATTGTGTTCCTTAACACCTATGTCTTCGTTCCTCCAGTGCAGGAAGAGAGGCTGACACTAAGCCCTGAGATGAAGAATACTCTTCAGTTAGTACAGCAGAGCCTTCACAGGACACTAAAGCATCTCTTGACAGCTACCCAATGCTTTATAGAGAGGGGATGGAGAAAGTCTCCAACCTCGGGTTGTGCATCGGCACAAAACTAAAGGAGACTTTCTTTCACCTCTCAGCATCGGCGACAAAATAAAAGAGACCCTGCAGCTCGCCTACTCTTCGCTAATGCTAAGGCTATCAGAGACAGTCTTGAGAGTCAGATCCCCATATGATGACCTTCTCAAAGGCTCCAACCAGGTATGGGTAAGCTCCTTTAGAACGAGGATCACCTCCCACTCCAGGCCCTGGGGAAGACTACTCGAAGCTCCTGATGAGCATAGACAACTCCCACGAGGAGCAGAGGCTTATATCCTTCAGTCGATAAATCATATTCATGACTGAGTTGTAGCATTTAACAGTTATGACTGAGAGGATCCCCTATCAGCAAAGGAAGATGAGGAAATCTGCGATCTGCACTATAAATTATCCTATCGAAGAAGTATCCCATCTACAAAACCAATGGTAGAAGATGGCTCACTCTTCCTGGTAGATAGCTGCAGAAGAATGTTGCAGGTATCCAGATATTTACTGTGCTGTGCCTCATGAAAAGCCTTTGGCTCAGAGGAGGTACTGGATAGTCTCCAACTGTGAAGTTCCAGTTACTTCCTGGATAGGTGGTACCTCTGTAGATGCAGCTGACAGAGAGGTGCTGACCGTTGGAGTAATTCTCTTGGGACCTCGACTAGAAGTGGTGACAGATCAGGATAGCGGACATCTGGGAGCCACCAGGGTCATCCCAAGTCCTGAGATAATCAACACTTGGTTGATCAACAGGCAGATAAGGCTGAGTGGAGGAAGTGTGTTGGCATCCAGGTGATCCCATGGCTGTTGGAAGGTGTCTTCAAACACATCTTATGGATCTGTAACAAGGGAGAAAAACATGAGGAGATTCCTGATTAGCCACATAGCAAACAGGAAAGCACAACACAGGGATTTTCCATTTTAGCTGCGTGGCGAAAGGGTTAATCCCCGGTGAACCCAACAGAGCAAGAAGACTTTCCACTACGTAATAATGTGGGGACCACTGTGACCCTACAAGCGCCCCTGGCATCTGAGTGTGTTTGCTAGTTAATTCCTCTTTCCTGGAATATACATTGCTGATAACTCTATGGTGTAGAAGGGACGCTTGTTGACATAAGCCACTATGGTGGTGTTGTCAATCCTCAATACTACTAAGTGCTTTCTCAAATGTATTTGCAATGCTTGCACCGCTACAAATGCTGCGTGCATTTCTATGATGTGGGTGTGCAGATGTATTTCTTCTGACCACACCCCTAAGAAGACAAGGTCACCAAGGCGTACTCCTCACCCTTCCTTCAATTTATCTGAGAACATTTGCACATCTGTAGGCAGGGAATTGAGCCTCCTGATCCAGTGGAACAGGAAGTTAAGTGTGATCCCTGGTGTCTGACTAGTGATCCTTCAAACATCCCTGAAGATATCTCTGATGAAGGTGCCTATGAGGAACGAGCTTCTCCAGCAAGGAATGGTCTCACTACTACCTTGAGCTTGTTGATTCGAGCATCAGACAGATAGAATTTCATTGCTGTCATGTTTATTAGCATTCTCAAGTACTTAAACCTCTGCTTGAGTATGAAATTCGACCTCTCCCAGTTTAGTACATTGCCCAGATTGTAACAAAATCGAGAAGTCAATCTAGGTCTTGTTGCAACTGCCTCACAGAAGAGACCAGGATCACCTGATGGTTGAGATACAACAACAGACATCACTTGTGAGTGAGCCCAAGCTACTAATAAGTGAACACCCGTGGAGCAGTACACAGTCTGAAACATAGAGAGAGGCTGGGGTACTTCCAAGAGGACTGATACATGAGTACTTGAAAGTGCATGTCCTTCAGATCCACGGAGAGAAAGAAATCTCCCTTTTAGATGGAATTCGGCACAGGACATACTATTTCCATTCAAGCCTCAGTAGACTTATTTACGAGGAAGTCATCTGTTACTCATGGAGACTAGTCTCAAATGACTTCGAGTGTGTGTTTTTTTTTTTTTTTCAAACATACTTCTACCTCTGTCCGTGAGGCTAGGGCTTTCGATGATTTTGGAGGATCATACAAGAACACTATTGGTATGTTCGATGGAGAGGCCTGACAGTCCGGAAAAGGTTGTAAATAACCATCCCAGAAGACATTCACTATCCAAAGTCCGGCCCTATGTCTCTTCAGGTTGCCCAATGGTAAGACAATTATCAACACTCCCCTCATTCTCCCTTTTTCCCCATAGACCACCTTCGTGGAGGGAGCAGCGTGAGTAACTCGAAATTGTTATACATGCACAGGTTCTTTTTGGGAAGAAGTTGCCGGTGGTCCTGATCAGGGTTGTATTTTTTTTTTTTCAATTACATTCTTTTGAATATAATATTGTTTTTTTTTTTATCTTCCATTTACCAATTTTCCACAATCCTATCTTCTTTTTTTCAAGAAGGTTGATGTGATCCAATTGTTGTGGGTAACTTTCTATTACCCAATTCTGGTTTTGAGACACCAGACATGGTGAAGTGTTTCCTAGTAACTGAGAAGCTGATGAAGGGAGATAGATAAGCGTTATCAAAGAGTAAGATAGAATTTATAGAAAGGAATACTGTAGTATAATCACACTGATAGTAAGATAAATAAAGCCTTGTTTAGTAATTAGAAGTAAAGCCAACAATAAGAATAAGGAGGTGGGTTTAAATGAAAGTGGCAGTGAAGTAGAGAAAACTTTATCCAGGGTTAAAAGTAAAGAAAGCTGTACGAATAAAAACTAAAATTTGTAGTAGCCTACAGTTATATATTAAAAAAGAGGGGGAGAGTAGGTGATTGATTGAATAGATTATATTAGGAAATATTTTTTGATGCTTGAAGACTGGCATTTTTGTGGAAATCAGTATCATGATATTTTTGGGTGATTGTGTTGTGCATTGTATTTACCAGTGGAATAAAACCCTACGAGAGCAAACAATATTCTTATATTTTGGGTGATTATGTTGTATGGTATGGTAAAATTGACCTGACTTTAAGGTGGAGCATGGGTTCTAGTGTTGGCAGCAGGGCTGGATTTAGAAATTGGGGGACACGGGCCTTATGTTAAGTGAGGCCCCCTCCCCAAAAAGAAATTGAATTATCTATAAAGAAGAAAGCTTAATTAATACTTTAACGCAGAAATGGGTAATGTAAGGTTTTGAATGAAGTTTTATTTTTCAATTCTTACGATATCCTAGACTAAAAATAAATTTGGTCCACATTATTCAATTTATATCATATGGCAAATTATTATTTGTGATCGAGAAATGATATGGATTATCATGGTGCATATATTTCCTCAATTTGTTCAGTTACTGTTAATATTTTTTACAGTGCCTGCAGAATTCTCTCCTTTTACACCTTACCTGAGTAAATTCTGACTAAATCCTCAAAATGTATCTTTTTATAACACTGCTTTCTACATCTAACAAACATAAAGCACTTAGCCTTTCACTAATCATTGAGGACCTAAGGGGATTTTTTATTAGTGTCAATTTGCTAAATAATCTTTATCCTCAAGAATTAAAAATCATGTTAAATTATATCTTAAGGGATACTTTAACATTTGGAAAGCTAGGCTATCAGCAAGCCCCTCATCACATAACAAATTTGCCTGTTGAGATGGAGTGACACATAATCTGAGCTTGGCAAAAGCTGCAAGTTGGATAATTTCTTCAGCAAGCAGCTATTGTCCCTGAAATTGTTAGGAAAAGCACGGACAAATTTCTCAACACCTATTTTAATCACATTATCAGATAAAGTACATAAATTAACTACTACTTTGAATCTGCCATACACAGATTGATATGCTAACCTCCGTCGTTGTAAGGAAACAGACAATTGATCTAAAATGACATTGAAAGTTTCACATCTGAATTTTTCTCTAGGGGAAAATATACTTCCTTTGAGGCTGAAGTTGTGTTTGTACCATATCACTTATTTCTCTTTCTCGGCCTTTCTCTAGTTGATTTGTATTCTGTGCTGCCACATAAATTCTTGGCCTCTTGCTCCAACTCTTCATATCTTTCTTTGAGTGATTTTAGAAACTTTTCGAGAAAATAAGAAAAATCAACAACTTTTTTCAGGTCAACATCGATGTCTTGAAAATCTTTACTCGTTTTGTTGAGCCGTACAAGTATTATATTCCTGATTTTAGCCATCAAAGCTGTCTCAAGGCTGTTCAATTTGTTCCCCAGTAGCCTACTCGAGCTTCATGCCTTACTTCAGGTGTATGCTCCGAACCATTTTCAATATCTCTTAGAGCATTTAAGAGATAGAATTGCATCCATCTACAAGGACTTCAGTAACATCATGTCCTGCTGACTAACGAGTGTTGAAAGAGACTTCAAAGTTAGTACTAGTTTCTTACCAGCCAAAGGCTGTATTATATTTGGCCATCGTTGTGTAGATGCAGAAAAAAAGGTTGTAAGCTATAAGCTGTGCGTAAAGCCAAAATAACCAAGTGCTCCTACACAGCCAGAGGATGAAGATATTAGCAATTTTGAATTACAAATGATAATCATGCATATTATGCTTCATCATATATTGAAGTTTGTCTAAATGTCTGTTACTTTAACTTAACGACATTAATGGCATCTTTTACATCATTAATAATTACAATTTCTAGAGAAAATAGAAATAAATAAATAAAAATTTTCTCGGTAGCCTATGTTACAGTGGCCCCCCTTACTAACATCTTACCAATTTCCCAACTATTTGATTTTCTTAGTCGCAGGAGGGGCCTCAGTCAGTGGGGGCCAGGGACAATTGTCCTCTATGCCCCCTACAAATCCCGCCTTGGTTTGCAATCCATTTGAAGAGATAAGTACTATATTCATTTGTATGAGGCGATATGAAAACATCGTAATTTTCAGTAGAAAGTGGGATGAAAACCATGCCTGGTCGTCAGAGGAACACACAAGCTGGACCATGATGGTGAGATGAGATGGGATGAGTGATGTCAAAATCACTCAAGAGCTGAAAATTACAACGTTAGGAAGTCTGAGGCTGAAGTCTAAGGGTGCCAGCATGCAGGTTTCACATACCCTAAAGTCACTGTCCTTCTTCGGTCCTGCAGAAATGTTTCTTTTCTTATAGAATGTCCGCACTGAATGTAATCCAGACAGAAAATATATTGTTTTGTATGGTATTTGCCCATGGAACAAAACTCTACATGGAAAGAAAACAATATTGTTATTTTTTTGGGTGGTGATTACCCTATATTCTGCATGGTATTTGCCAGTGGAATACAACTCCATACGGAGAGAAAACAATACTTTTACATTTTAGGTGATTAAGTTGAGCATGGTATTTCCTAAATCTAAATTTTTCGCTAAACCTTCCAATGCTTCTGGAGTCAGTAATTCTTTTATTTAAGTTAATGAACCATAACCTAAAAAGAACAGTAGTGCTCCTAAACCTAAAATTAGACCTGCTCAAAACCCCTTCATTATTAGTGTTGCAACTAACCCGAGATTATCTCATGAGCCCCTTAAAGCTCCTACTACTGATAGCGCTATTCATGGCAAGTGTGTTTTCCGTGGCCATACTGACCACACAGAAGTTAAATGTCCCCATTACCCCGACCTGGCCAGTCAAAAAGTGAGATTAAATCAGTTAAGGCATTGCAATAAAGGTTTCTCTATGTAGCATGCTAGCCACCAGTGTAACACTAACTTTACATGTTTAAATTGTAGACAACCTCATAAACTACGTTTGTCCAAAGGTCTTATCAGAAAATCATCAGTTTAATAGTTTTGTTACAGTTCCCCCAATTATTAAATCTTCATTTTCTAACACATCGTCATTAGTGCTGCCTTCAGTAGTGCGTCCTAGAGGAAGTACCAATCAGTTGACCACTATATGGTAATGCCCCTGTTACTAACCTTAATCATATAACCTGTTTTCATGAAGGAAAAAATCCCAGAGAAGTTAATACCATCACAGACAAGAGGAAAATTAAATCACCCTCTGAATTAATATCGAAAGATTGTCCAGCATCCATATGCTTATAAAGAATTAAACCTTAATTCCATAGTTACAAAAAAAAAAAAAAAAAAAAAAAATCCGCACACATGACCAAATGTTCTAAGGCCGGCAGTGATCTACACTTATACAAATTATGTCTTCTCTAAGATGGAATGTGATCACATATTGACACATTTTCACCTCATGTATTTTAGATCCCAAATGACCCAAGTGCATTCCAGTCTGCATGCTTGGTAAGGTCAACCCTTAATTCCTTGGGCCTGACCTCGAGACCCCTCTTGGAACTGGCGAAGTCAGGATAAAGGAGCACCGGTCGCTGCTATGGCTTCAAGGGGGTTCTTTATCCTCTGGATGCATGAGGCGGTGGGGGCGGATCAGGTGCTCATTGAGGACGGGCTATATGGGTCCCCGAGGGCTCGAGCCCTTGGCTTGACCTATCATCATAAATTAAAGCAATTTGTAAAAGGGAAATGCTATTTGGTGGTTTTCCCGAGCAGAAGTAAGACATCATGTGTCCTCGTGGTCCTACCCCGGTCTTGAGGTAGGCCCACCATACTGGAATCTGGAAACAGGATTAATCTCTCTGTAGAAAAAGAGGTCTTGAAGGATAACTATATACCAGGGGTAATATACCTATGAATAAAACCATAAATGTTTGGCATATACCTAGGGGAACGCACAGGATAGTACAGTCTGGGAGGATCTGAATACAAAGGAGAGTCAGAATTATGAAAAAAATTATGCAACGTGCACAAAGAACTATGTGAATGACGGTGTCAGAGATTATTATAAAAATCAAGAACAAGAAATTGAATAGGCTGTAACTTTTTGTCCAAATAATTAAGATGAGTGTTAACAGCTGAAGACCAGACGGGCGAACAATACTTGAAACAAGGTATTGTAGAATGAAAGAAATAATTCACCAAGACTTTGATCTCAGAAAATCTTTAAAAAAACCTTCTCAATAAGTTAATTTTGTGCATTTTGAAGAAACAGATGGGATGTGTTTCTGAAAAGAAATTTCGCAATCAAGAATCACACCCAAATTTCTAACGGCATCTCATATAGTTAAAGAAACATTATCAATGCAAAGGTTAGTTGTTTAAACTAAGGAAATAAATATGTTAAATGTAGTGAAAAACAAGCACTTTAGTCTTTGTAGTAGTTTCCACAATTTTGTCTCCTTTTCCGGGATGGTCAGGGAATCCAATTTTGTTGGGGACTTTCTTTCCACTTGCTAGTTTTTGTGAGTCCAGTGCTGATTGAATTGTACTTGATCGTAGGGGCTTCGATGTTGAAACACAAAAGGAAGTTTCATGTGTTTGTGTCTGTCAGGATATAAGAATAGTGCAATATGTAGCTTACAGACCATTATTGGCACTTTTGAACATTGTAATAACATTGATAGTAAGGTTGATAAATCTTTGAAAATCTTAAAAATCAAAACAGTCATTAAGAAAGAAATTTAGGAGTAAATGAAAGTTACAGTGAAATAGATTGAATACGGTACTGTATTTGCACAGATATTGCTGATTCTTGTTGGTTGAATATTGTAACGTTTTGTTGAAAATATTATTGCGAAGGACACCATTCACCCTTTCATCGAATAAAGACTTTCTACAACGAGTTAAAATCTTCCTATGTATTGACAAAGCAATAGTATTTGTACTACAGTATTAATCTATGATACACATTAGCCGGTGCTACTATAGTGTGAGGTTTACCGCCATATGTCATCTATAGAGGCTTCCCCCAAAATCACTTGGAAGGACAGTCAGCTATGCCAGTGAAGGAGGGAAAGAAGTTAATAAAATTTAGGGAGATAAATATGTGCGACTTGTTAAAGGTTATGAGAGAGATGAAGAATACATATTGTGGAAACGACCCTTTCCCAAACAGTTCAATAAGTGAAGCTCCAAACAAACAAGTCGTATATAACATTTACCTGAACATAATTAACCTAAGTATATCGCAATCCTGTTTTCCTAGCTGTGAAAAAACTGCGTTGATCAAACCAATTTACAAGGGGAAAGGTGATGTAAACGAGCTAAATTCATATAGGCCCATTTCAAATTTATCCTACATGTCAAAGCTTATTGAAAAAGTCATAAGTGAGCAATTATGGGCGCATATTGACGAGTTAGAGGTATTCCCGGAAAATCAATCGGCCTACACAGCTAATCATTCTACAGAAACTACTTTGTGCTCAATAATGAATGATATGATAGGTCTTCTTGATGGGGGAAAGTGTGGAATTTTAATTATGTTAGATCTTAGTGCTGCCTTTGACACTGTTGTGCACGAATACTTACTTGACGACTTAAAGTCTATTGGAGTGACTCAGGAAGCACTGAAATTTTTGCGAAGTTACTTAGTGAACAGGAAGACTATTGTAGAAGTTTCTGGAAACCGATCCAATGAGAGAATACTTATGAAGGGTGTACCACAGGGTAGTGTCCTGGGCCCTATCTTGTTTAACATGTATACTATCGAGCTATCACACATCTTGAAAAAACAAAAAGTGGGTTTTAAACTATATGCAGATGATACTCAGTTTTACCTCTCAATTTCAACAACACAAGATACAGGGAAGAAAATTGATGAGATAATGACTGAAATAAAAACATGGATGCAGAGGAAAAAGCTCAAATTAAATGATGATAAAACAGAATGTATGTTCTTTGGCACAAGGGTGGCTTTGAAGAATTACCAGTTAATTCAAAGTATAAAAATTGATGATGCTGATGTTGGGATTGTGCCTGTTGTGAAAAATTTGGGTGTACTGATAGACTGTAATTTGTCAATGAAGGACCAAATTGTGAACACAGTGAAAGTGTGTAACTATCACCTGAGAAACATAGCATTTATTAGAAAATATTTAACAGAGGGCAGTACAAAAATTTTAGTGATGAGTCATGTAATATCAAGGCTTGATTATTGCAATTCTCTGTACTACAAATTGCCCAATACACTACTAAGGAAGCTTCAAAATGTGCAAAACCGGGCGGCTAGACTGATAAAAGGCATTAAATTTCGGGAGAGAATAACTCCTGCACTGATCGATCTACATTGGTTACCTGTTAAGGCTAGGATTGAACTTAAAATTTGCTTGTTGACTCGCAAAGCACTTACAGGTGATAAGCCTAAATATCTTGGTGATTGCTTGGTCCCCTACCCTGAAGCTACCAGCGCCACTGTAAGAGTTAGACATGCAGATGACCCACATAGACTATTCGAAATTAGTGTGAATCATGCAATAGGAGGAAGAACGTTCAGTTATGCTGCACCGAGACTCTTTAACGACCTTCCACTCGATGTCAAGAATAGCACAAATGTGGCTGCCTTCAAGAAAAACCTGAAGACTTATCTTTTTAGAAAGTGTTATAATAGTGACCTGAAAACTATTAAGCCTGAATACAAATGCTAGCGAAATAACTGATAACGATACAGAGCAAAATATTAACTGGAAAGGAATTATTTTTTCATACACCAAGGCCCGCCTGAACAGACCTTTAGTGTTTGATGGAGGGCGAGAAATAAACCTCTAAAAGTAAAAGTAAGTAGTACCCAGGTGGAGGGTGAGGTCTACCGCGTGACCAGCATCCCAGAGCCCCGCACCTAACATGTGAACTGCCCAAATCCATCAAAAACGTGACCTGCCCGTATAAAAGGAAGCAAATTGAGCCCCTAAATCAGTTTTTCCCTCGGCCTAAAAGAGATATCATCGATTGGACGCTAAAACGATGACTTTGAAGAGAATGCGAGGTGTTGGTCGTCAGCTGTTCCAGTCTCATCTTGATAATTTTTGCTGGAAGGTGATGAGAAAAAATTCCAATGATCTATTTGTGTCATACTTAGAAGATTTACGAAGTGTGTATCGCTAGAATAAATGTATGGAAATATATGATAACCTGTTTGATGAACGAAGAGTGTATCGCTAGAATAAATGTATGGAAATATATGATAACATGTTTCATGTACGAAGAGTGTATCGCTAGAATAAATGATATCATGTTAATTTTTACCTTTATTCCTTTTTTAATGTAATTAGAAATCCAATTATCTATTTAAGACATTTCTAAGATATGTTTAAATAAAGTGTTTATTGCTTAAACAAATGTATGAAATGTGTTTTATCTATGAGGGACGAATAATTCAGCAGTAGATCTCATGCTATAGTGTGGTAGACCTCACGCTATAGTAGCACCCATTAGCCTATATATGTTTACGTTGTTTGTTTGTTGTACTTAATCAAAACTTTTAGTGTTAAGATTGTTAGATAATGATTTGTAATCGATGATATTGTTTAGTTCATGGTTTAAAGTACGATTTAAGATACAACTGACAATGTATGTGTATGTAATAAATAAAGTAAAATATAAGAAGACGTGTGTTTGATTCTGGTATATAGCCTACAGTATAGTAGTAAGTCCACGGCACCGTCTTTAATTAACATCATCTTATAGACACAACTTTGTTTAATAATACTGCAATTTATGTAAGTTTTTAGTAAAACAAAGTTTAAACTAGCAACATAACACCATGATTATAATACTGTACATACAAAGTAATAGGCTATTATTAGAAACAAGAATAGTGATAATGGTGATACAGCACATCTGAGGTGCATAAAGTGCAATATAAGATAAGAAAATAGAAGACAAATTAATATCAGGATAGTTATAGTGACATCATAATTACGTTTGAATATTATGGTAGAACAATTGAAGGAAAATTTAGCCTGAAACTAGAACAAGTACACTTATTTCATGAAATTCCATTTATCACAGATGGTCCCAAAATAAATTTGATCGTATGCCAAACATTATGAGAAACCTGTTCACTCTAGTCTGGAAATACTTTGATACCAATTCAATAAAAAGAATAAAATTTCCGTGTTTAAAGACAAACTAGGCAGGTCTGCCCTTTTAATCTTTATGACGTAACGGACACTCGCTTGTGCACAAGAAGAAGAGCTTAGCGCTATCAGCTGATTATTGTGTACACCGACCTTCGGTGGAAAGGTTACCTGTCTCGTACTGTCGTACAATATACCTGTATGCTATCATAACGCCACTGTCTTCTTAGGGTCACCTGGTAGGCTATACGTTTGTTGCAAAAATTTGATTTTCAAGCCAATTAATCCTTCCTTTTTATCATGTTGATCCATTTACAGTAGTTTTCCTCAACCTGACCCTAATAGTGGTCATAGTCTGGTTTTTATGTAGCTTGCAGTAACCTTGGTGTGGGATTTAATACAATTTCTGGATATGCTTAATGGCCTGACAATTGTATTGCCTAGTATTATATATTTGTACAATAATTGGTTATGATATGATGCTTCAGTTTTTTTCGCCAAATACATAAAAATTATATTTTTCAAGTTTGCTTGTATTCTGTGTATCCTTGATATTATTGTTGGTGCATACCACTTTTATTTGTATTTCTGTATTAGAAAACCCAGGTTTTTGGTGGTAAAATAGGAAAAAAGTATATTTATACCATACATTATTGATAGATATACATATATCACATTAAAACTAGTTGGAGAAATGCCTAGGTCATGTGATTCTTGGGGAACTGTGGTTTTTTAAGTGTTGGAAAACCATAATCGAGTTGAAAACATAATTTTTAACAAACCCACACCAATTTAACCTAACCTAGAAGTCAGGACCTTCTCTGTAAATACTGGGAGGCGGATCTTTTCCCCAACAGCCAATCTACTATTGTAGACCTTATATAAGACTCTGTAATTCTCACTTAGCTTAAATACCTTGTAAATAGATTTTTTTCCACCAACTACATGCATAGCTATCATTTAGTTAGTGAAGAAGCTGGAGTAGTTGTTACAGAATACGTAGATACATTGAATTCCAGTCAAATACTTCATTCTCACATAGTTGCCATCCAGCTACTGAGGAGGATGTAAAGAATGTCCGAAGTATGAAAATATCTGAGGACGCCTACATAAGAACTTTGAAATTTGTTTTTATCATAGTTCTATTCAAACAACATTTTCTGATAAAAAAGAATGTTTTTCCTATAGGAAAGTGCTTGATTATGGTGTATGTGCAATGAGACCCCATCACCTTTCCAAATGCCTATAAATGCATTAGCTTGAAATGCTGCGGTAATGTTTACATTTTTGTTGCTTTATATGCAAGTTATTTTTCACTTACCATTTTTCATGCCAAACAAAACCTGTCAAAGTGACCAGCATTACATCCAGTTCTTATGGTTAATTATGTGTAAGCAAAAAGTAAAGTATCGTATATTACCATTATCTATTTCGTCGAACAACAGTCGTTATATAATTTTCAGACGAAGGAAACCTTAGTCGCGTAAGGAACTGTAGGTGCTAGTGTAGTTTGTATCCTACTAGATTGAGGTGGGAAAAGGAAAAATATGTTGTGTATAAATCTTTTTATTTAAAGAGTAAGTACTTCTTTGGGTTGGAAAAGGGGAAAAATATACAGTATTATAGTTGTATAAATTTTTGGATACATTTCAAAAGGCACAAAACCTAACACACTCCACTTAACCTAACCTAGTAATTCCCAAGTCACAGGGGCAGGTGGCAAACCACCTGAACCCCTCTTCCCAGGTCACAGACCGAGCTGGGGGCAACCCCCTGGATTCCCGCTACCCAGATCACATGAACGAACAGGAGCGAATACGTGTGAATCGTAGAATGTCAGTTGTAAATATCTCGCGAGCATAGGATGCTGATATTTTGCGTAATTTTGCAAGTATTTATTATGTGTCCCAGAGAATAATGTGTAGAGAAGAAAAGGTTGTTTTACCATTATTTATCGATTCCCCAGTAAGTTTCCCCCCGTTCCCCATAAAATTTGGATAGGATATAAGTTACACTTGGTAGGAACAAGAAGTATGGGTTGTATACAAGCTACATTAGCACCAACAAATTTATTAATTTTCTATCATTTATTATCCTTGTATACAATACAGTGTTTGGAATTTGTCCACCATCTGGTCCTATGAAGATAAAAACATATCTTTCTATGTGAATACAAACAATCATCATTTATATGGTTACACTATTGCTGTTTTGCTAGAACAAAAATTAAGGAAATCCAGTGGGTCATGCAATATTGTATGGTTACCCGCTGTTCCCACTTACATTGGGTTGGTGCCATAAGAGCCTGTGGCTCAATAATCACTTCGTTTTTGGTCGCTGTGATGAACGGACATCTGTTTGACTGCTGTCCATGCTGTGCTTTTGTGGTTTTCCTTCCAGTTTCTTGTGATCATGAGTGCTTCTCAAGTATACATGAAAACCTGCCCGGGCCTTGAAGGTGGTCCTTGTTGCACCTTCATGAGTCTGGTGGAGGTAGATCATCATGCATGTTGAGGTGAGAGATGTTCCATATCTTCCCCTTGTGACATTTGAAGGGAAGGGTCATCTTCCCAACTAGAGAAATTCAGCAGCCCTCGTAAAAAGAAAGCAAAAAGAGATCGATCCTCCTCTGCTTTATCCTCCAAAAAGGGCAAGAAACAGAAATCTTCTCTTATAAGCACTGAATTTTCCCTGTTCGACCCTTTGTTATCGAAGTCCCCAGAGATGTTGATAATAAAGGATGGCGGCTATTTGATCAAACAGGAATTCGTAGATGAATTATCTTAGTGAGGTGGAGAATACTCGGACTGATTTTGATTCTCTGGCTTCAGAAATTAACCAACCAGAGCAGGATTCATTACAGGAACTGCTTATTTCTCTAGAGTTTATGAATCCTAGCAGGTCAACATCCCCACTAACAAGTGTACTAAGCTTGGGAGAGCAGTTTTTTTATTTCAGATGTAGGAGAGAAAAGAGCTTTTGCTCCATGATTCAGATTTCTCCTGTTAATGTAGACCATTTACCCACAAATAACGTGCCAATACGGTCCTCACAGCGTTTGGCAAAGTGGCATCAGGTATCTCCAACCGCTATGACTCTAGGAGAGTTATATTTTCCCCACTGAGATCCCATAGTGAGTTGAGACTTAAGATTAATGCCCGAAGGTCCGAATGGTAAGTTAGTAATGTTTCCCTTGGAAAAGCATCAATACTTCCAGACTCTTCATGAGGGGTTAAATAGCAAAATGAAGAGAAAGATTAGTTGTATAGTCATAATGCGAGTGCAAATCTTTCTCTGTATCCGCAGATGCGTCCTTAGATAAGCAAATAACCTGTGTGTCCTTAGATACGTATAAAACCCTTGTGTCCTTTTCCCCAGAGGGGTATAGAAAATGTCTGCTAATCATGGCACAAAACGGGAATGCAAAAGCTAGGTCACGAGTAGCCTGAACTTGGTGCTACAAGCATGCATCACACTATTACTTTTGCAACTGTACGTGCCTTAAATAATATGCGTCCAAGAGCAGAATACATGTCCGCCATTTCAAGAACATGCCCGAGCGTGTATGAGACAAACTCGTCGACTAGGTCGGTTTATTCCTTTTCAGATATCAGAGAAGTAAACAATTCATCCTAATTCTAAAACCGTGAAACACTTTTCTAATTTCCAAGTAAAATCAGTGATCCCACATGAAAGGAAAAGGGCTGCAGAACCATATCTGCCATTTCCTCACTTATATCCTCCCTCTATCTATTAGGAACAACATACTTTTAAAAGCAGAGATCTGATTCCCCCCCATATTACTCTGCTTATAGGTACTGTGTATGGAATCTCGGTGGGATACGCACGAGCAGTATTCTGTGCCAAAGAGGGAGACAAAGCCTTTCCTCATATCTCCTTCTCATTATGAACGTGAACAACTGGCTCATAAAGAGGCTTTTACACAGTCAAGCAGTTCATCAAACCTGGTTGTTCAACCTGCCTGTCAAACAATTTGAAGTGTCAGGCAGTAAAACCAAACGTACATCAAACCTCAGTCCTCGCTTCGTTTGTGAAGCTATGATAAGCCTCTCACCTAGGACGGTTTGATTGCCATTGGCTTAGCGGTGTTCCTAAGGAAAAAAAGATCAAAGTGGACAAAGGACTGGCTGTTAAAAAGAGATCAACTTTCTCCTACCAATTTGCTTGTTGATTGAAGTTCGAGCGAGATGACTGGTTTAATTATTTGAGGATGAATGAAGAAACATATATAGATATACTGAGGGGTGTTTGATATTTGATGCTTGTTCTCTCATGGAAACGATTTGTGGATGAATGAAGCCCCACCAGCAAAAGTCAAGCTCAGTCTAACTTTCTTTAAACTGTTTGACTAACGTGTTTTACAACCAATTGTACCCTGTTCACATGTTCAAACATCACTTCAAGGACGTGTTTGTCAAACTGAGTGACAAACCGTTTGACTGTATCAAGCCCACTTAAGAGAGTTGATAGCCATTCTTACCCTTTAGCTTCTGCATGTGTATTTGGAGCAAGGTGAGAGATTAAAGATATTCAGGGGAGAGTTATAAACTCAAGAGGCCAGACCATCAGTGCAGTCTTAGAACCAGATCCCCAAATCTGGACCTGATTGTTATTGGAGATTCCCCGGTCCTAACAGCCAAAGTGACAGTAGAGGGAACAGGTGTTGCTCCTTTAGAGATTTCATCATTGGAACCGGTGGAAGCATCTCGCTTCCTAATGATCATTAACCTCATTCATCGTATAGATTGTTTAGGGGAACCACCTCATGCCCAAGTAGCAGGAAGACATCTTCCCAGAACCATAAAATGCTTGCCACAAGTTAAATGTCCCATTATCGAACCAGGCAAAAGACACTTTTGAGCTTATTAATAAGCAGATCTCAGGTGCAGAGAACTTCCTAAGATCTAATTGGTTGTCCAAACTAGCATTCTTGGCTTTATCTAGACACAAGTTTTATGTGAACACGGCCACATCCAAGTCTGATTCCAATTGACCCGGACATTTCAAACTTGACAATAGGTAGGCCTGGTGGGAACTTAATTTACCTTCTTGCTTCCCTTTCTGTCAGGGTTGCAGAATTAGCAGGCAGCAGCTATATCTGCTTTTCAGGCTTGCTCTTGGCTAGGACATTGGTCAGAAGCAGTGTCATACTTTGCAGTATCAGAAAATCTCAGAGTGATATGAGGAAACAGTATGAAGCCCTTATCAGATCGGGGTTGGAAGTATTATACAAGTACCTGTACAGTAGTTCGTTCTCCATCAGAGGGGAGTGTTTGGCGTCGGTGCTTTGAGGATGCACGGCTTGCGGGTTTGTCTGGGTGTGGCGGACCGCTATTGGGGCATGTTCATGTACAGTTCCCTCCAGGAATTTCGAGACACAGCATATGACTATATAAGATACACGCACTAGGAGTATTATGGTAATACTGTAAGTGGGCGTTTCCATTTATATGGGGCTATTTTGTTTTGTTACAACGAACTGGATTGGCTGTAGGTATTTCTCGATGACAGTTTGTTGTCTGAATTCTTTCTATTTCATTCATCACAAAGAATG
>NC_090730.1:27877779-27882779 GCF_036898095.1 Palaemon carinicauda
TTAAAAATCAATCACATTAGCGTTAGAAACGCTCGGCACACATGTCTGAACTTATGCTAGGTTCACCTTTGAAAGAAGGAACAGTCTATATGGGCACTTGGTGCCCTCATTTAGTTTGTAGTACAGTATGTACCTACACACTCACCCTGGACTTAATCGTCCCAATTAAGACCACTGTTCCTCGCAGAGTTAAACAGTAGGGTTAACTACACGACCCACTGCTACCACAGATCTCTTAAGTTCCTCTACTTGCTTCGCATAGTGGCGAAAGAACACCCTGGAAGACTTCCAGCCCGTGTATGAACGGAGATGTTCAAAATCCATACAATTAAAGAAATTTAGGGATGAGGCAACTTTCCTCGGATCGTGACCTGCGGGTGTACTGTCAGGATCCGCTCTGCGAATAAAATATGTGATTTTCGCTCTGAGTTGATTCAGAGATAAATTTGAGCCTGTTGTTTCTCCCCTGAATAGTTGACCACCCTTGAGGTCTGAAGTTCTACGAAGATAGACCTTTAGGCATTCTACTGGACATAGAGATGCATCTTCTTTCAGAGGGCAGATTCTCCAGGGACCCCACCTGTTGGTGGGTAACTCATTCTTGGCGAGAAACGTAGGATCCGGAAACAGGTTCAGATCCCCCCCATCCAGGAACTGAACACGACCTGCCTCTCTCGAGAGGGCTACGATCTCACTAACCCTGGCCCCGGATGCGAGTGCAAATAGGAAAATAACTTTTTGCGTCAAATCCTTTAACGCTCATTCTTCATTGCTCAACAGGGAGGCGAAATGAAGAACTTTGTCTAAAGACCATGAGATGGGCTTTGGAGGTGCTGAAGGTCTGAGCCTAGCGCAGGCTTTCGGAACTTTATTAAAGATCTCGTTACCTAGGTCGATCTAGAAGGCAAATAAAATGGGTCTCATCAAAGCAGATTTACACACTGAAATCGTGTTAGCTGCCAACCCTTGGCCATGGAGGTGAATGAAGAAAGATAAGCAGAAGTCTGTTGAGATCTCCTGCGGATTCTTTGCCTTTACAAAGGCCACCCATTTTCTCCAAGATGACTCATATTGCCTTCTAGTCGATTTGCACTTATATTCCTCTAGGAAGTCTATGCTGGCTTTCGAAATCCCGAAACGCTTTCTCACCGCAAGGGCGAGAAAATCATGAGCTGCAGGGTCCGGGTTTTCTGTAATGAAGCGCAGACAGTCGACTTCTGGACTCGCTGGGTCAGAACTGGATGTGGTAGCGGCACGAACTTCATCTGTAGTTCCAACGCCAAGGGGAACCACATACTGTTCGGCCACTTGTGGGCCACTATTGCCGCTACCCCCTTGAAGGATCTCAGTTTGTTGAGGACCCTCAACAGAAGGTTGTGAGGAGGGAACAGATAAATCCTGGACCATCTGTTCCAGTCGAGGGACATTGCGTCCACTGCTTCCGCTAAGGGGTCCTCGTACGGGGACACGTACAGGGGCAACTTCTTGTTGTCTTTCGTCGCAAAGAGGTCTATCTGCAGTTCTGGGACTTGATTCAGAATGAAGGAGAATGATCCTGCGTCTAAGGACCATTCCGACTCTATCGGTGTGAACCTGGATAGAGCGTCCGCTGTCACATTGCGGACTCCTTGAAGGTGAACTGCCGACAGGTACCACTTCTTCTTTTCCGCCAATCGGAAAATGGCTAACATCACTTGGTTGAGAGGTGGTGACCTTGACCCTTGTCGATTCAAGCATCTCACAACCACCTCGCTGTCCATCACCAATCTTATGTGGATCGAGTGACGCGGGGAGACTTTCTTTAAGGTAAGGAGCACTGCCATAGCTTCTAGAAAGTTTATATGAAAGGTCCTGAATAGCTTGGACCAAGTCCCCTGGACTTTTTTCCGATGAGAGTGGCCTCCCCATCCCTCCTTTGAGGCGTCTGAGTGAATCGTCATCGACGGGGGAGGTGGCTGAAGAAGAACCGACTTCTTTAGATGTCTGGCTTGGGACCAAGGTCTGAGAAGAGTACGTAGCCGAGGCGGCACTGGTCTTCTCAGATCTCTTCGCGCGTTTGATGCATACCTTCTCCAAACTCCGGTTGCATCCTTTAGCTGTGCTCTTAGCACTGGGTCTGTCACTGAAGCAAACTGGAGAGAGCCTAGTACCCTCTCCTGTTCGCGTCTTGATATCCTTTCGGAATCTAGAAGTCTCTTGACAGAGCCCGCTATCTCCTTCCTTTTCTTCGTCGGGATGGAGAAACTGTGTGACGAGGTCCCAGTGGATTCCCAGCCACTGGAACTTTTGGGATGGAGAAAGTCGAGACTTTTTTCTGTTGATCTTGAAGCCTAGGTACTCTAGGAACTGGATCACCTGACTGGAAGCTTGCAAGCATTCGGTCTCGGATGCTGCCCACACCAGCCAGTCGTCCAGGTAGGCTACTACCTGAATTCCCTTTAGGCGTAATTGTTTGAGAGCTGCGCTCGCAAGCTTCGTGAAAATCCTTGGGGCTATGTTTAGCCCGAATGGCATGGCTCTGAAGGCGTATAGTCTCCGTTGTAGCCTGAACCCTAGGTAGGGGGAGAGTCGACGGCTGATTGGAATGTGCCAATAGGCGTCTGACAAGTCTATAGAGACTGAGTATGCCCTCTTGGGCAGTAAGGTCCTTATGTGTTGCAGTGTTAGCATCTTGAATTTGCAATTCACTATGAACTTGTTGAGTGGCGACAAGTCCAGAATGACTCTGAGCTTTTCCGAGTCTTTCTTGGGAACACAAAACAGCCTCCCTTGGAATTTGATGGACTTCTCCTTTCGGATCACCTTTTTCTCCAACAGTTCTTGAACGTACTCCTCCAAAACGGGGGTGGAGTGTTGGAAAAACCGAAGGTACGGGGGTGGAGTGCTGTACCAGCTCCAGCCCAGTCCATTCTTGAGTAGGCTTTGGGCCCAGGGATCGAAGGTCCAGCGATCCCAAAATTTCATCAGTCTCCCTCCTACCGGTATCGTTTCACTTGGACTGCCGTCCTGAGGTCTTGCCTCCCTGACCACGACCACCTCTGAATCCCCTTCCCCTTGAGGGGCGCCTAGACGAGCCTCTGGCTGCTCCTCTAGGTTTTGCACGAAAGGAAGAAGACTGTCCTTCGAACGTTGGGGTGAATGTGGTTGACTGACCTGGCACAGCCTGGGGTGCCCACTGAAAAGTAGTCGGGGTTTGTGCCACCATCTGGGGCACTGGAGGCAATGGCAATTGCAGTTGCTGTTGCTGTCTATAAGGCTTGGCTGGCCGAGACGGTAGCCTAGTCCTCATATTCTTCCTCTTTGGTTGAGGACCCTCATCCGGGGAAGATTTTCTTTTGATAGCCAGGCCCCACTTCTGGAGAAGGTTTCTATTCTCCACGGCGGCCTTATCAACAACCTCTTTGACCACATCGGTAGGGAAAAGATCTTTTCCCCAAATGTTGGAGGAGATTAACTTCCTTGGCTCGTGTCTCACCGAAGCCCCGGTGAACACGAACTCCCTGCAAGCTCTCCTTGCCTTGACGAAGCCATAAAGGTCCTTCGTCACTGTGGCTAGGTGAGACTTAGCCACTACCATGAACATTTCATGGACCTTGGGGTCACTTGCCATCGTCTCAAGAGTAGTCTGATGAGACATTGAGGCAGCCAGTCTTTCTTTTGTCTCGAACTCTCTTCGTAAAAGAGAGTCGGACAGCTTGGGGAGGTCCTCGCCGAATTGCTGTCCGGCAATATCAGCCTCCAACTTTCCCACTGAGAATGTCAGATGGACATCCTTCCAGTCTTTGTGGTCCATAGTCAGGGCCAGCGACAAGGGTTTACACTCCTCCAGGGAGGGGCAAGGCTTGCCGGCCTCGACTGCCTTTAGGACAGCCGCAAACCCTTTCTGTAAAAAGGGGAAGGCTCTATAAGGAGAGGACACAAAAGAAGGGAGCTTCTTGCTCAATGCAGCTACCTTCGAGTTAGAGAAGCCCCTCTCTTTCATCGAGGATGAAAGTAGGGCTTGAGCCTTAGCGTGGTCCATAATAATGACCTCCTTCGGCTCTGTCTCCTCCCTTGAAGCTGGTTCTTTTCTCAGCCGGACATAGCAGTCCGGATATGATGCCTTGCTGGGCCAGAATTCTACCTCCTCTAGGGGAACTGAACCCAGCTTATCCGAGATGACGATCTTTCCAGTCGTCATCGGCATGTGCTCAGCATACCTCCATGGGTTAGCATCTGAGCATAAGGGAAGGTCTTTCACATTGAGCCTTTTCCGGGGCCCATGTGATTCTGCCAGGGACTGCATACGCAGTTCCATTGCAGCCGCCTTCTCCTGATTCTCCTTCTGCATTTGTTGGATCATTCCAACAATCGAAGAGAGGGCCTGTCCCAGTTCTACTGGGAGACCAGCCGATGTTGAGGGGATAGGCTCCGGAATCTGAACCGGAATAGCCGACACCTCGTCGACCTCATCCTCTACGACATCCGGGGTTTGAACTTCATCCTGACCTTCTGCCAGGAGGTCTTCTTCCAAACGTTCGTCCAGGTCAGACATCCTGTCATCCAACTGGATGTCTTGCATCGCGACTGCGACTTCCACGTCCACCTGGACTTGATCTTGAGAGATCTCCTCTTGAGGCTGGGGAATCACTGCATCAGCTGATGCCTGGGGAAAAAGATACGCCCTCATCTTCTCACTTGGAAGATAAGGGCCAGAGGTGTTCTTCTTGAAGCCCCTTACCCAAGTACGAAGCTTTTCCCTTGCTATATCCCTTGATTCCGCTGTTCTAGGGGAATCAAAAGCCTCAGTAATCAGGTTAGTGCATACAGTACATACCTGAGGGTGCCAATACTGGAGATCATCCTTGGAGACAGCGCATGATGTGTGTCTCCTACAACACTCATGTCCGCAGAGGTTCTTGCTGCGGACATTGCAGAAAACATTTCCGCACTTCGGAGGGTCCTCCTGTAAAGAGAAGAAATTTCCATGAGTATCAAGTGAACTATGTATCACTGGATAT
>NC_090730.1:27887779-27945279 GCF_036898095.1 Palaemon carinicauda
TCAGTACAAGCACGGGCATCTTTATTCTTATTATTCTGAGCATGCTGACTCTTTGGGGACCTTCAGTAGATGTCCTCGCCAGTGTGAGAGGTTGTCCTTGCATGGGAGTCCAGCTCCTCAGAAGTGCCTGCGTTATTCATCGCCAACTCGCCCTAGCTCTTCATAGCTGAGCTGTCCGGAGCTTGTGTACAATCGCTCTTGCAATTATCCTACAGCCTAGTGTGTCTCCCAGTGTGCCACTGTGGCCTTGCAAGATTCGTGTCTGTGTTAGCTTGCCAGATGCGATTGTTATCGCGCTTGTCTGGCTGGGTTGAGAGCGCAGTGCGACATCTGCTTTCACACACAACTCTCCCACCTATGCTTAATGCTTGCTCACACACTGTTGAACCTGGCCCACTTGACAAGGTAGAGTACGCAACGCACTCTCATGTTCGCTCACTTGCGGTCGCGTGATCAGCCTAACCTTCTTTAGCTCGCGCGTGCCCCACGATCAGATAAGCCTGTCTTGCCAGTAGAGTTAGTGCTCGCTCTCCTCTAGCGCAAGGCTTGCATTCCACTCGTGAGCCATCATCTGTCTTGCGAGACGCACTAGTTGCAGGAAGTCTTTAAAGTGGCTTCTACTACCCTACCTTCTTTAAGAGATCCTTAATGGCATCCTCTCAAACTTCAGATCAAGCTCCCTTGGACCCAAGGCTACGTTGCGCTGCAGGACATTCCTGTTAGTATGGCCGCCCCAAGTAGCATTTTGGTGCCAGCTCCTGAGCTCACTCCTTCGGAACATGTGTCCAGGTTGCAGCAGCACCTCAAGACAAAAGTTCAAACCAAGAGCTGCTGACCTCGGTCCCTTTTGGGAACACTTAGAGGTTTACTCCATTAAAGTGACTCAAGAGGTGTTGTAAGCTAAAGAGGCAGGTAATGCTGCCGCCAGGAGACACGTTCTGCCCCAGGACCTACAGGGAATCAAGGTCTCAGAGATCTCGTTCATCGACTTTTTTATGCTGTCATCTAATAGGTATGTAGAGATGGCTCCTTCCACTGCAGCCTTGCAACTGAAATAAATTGTGGTTCAATCCCCCACTATGTCTGTGGAGGCTAAGGGGCAGAAGGAGGAATCCAGTATTTTCTCTTCCTTCACTAACAAGGCATGAGAAGGGAAGGACACAAAATTGTTTCTGAAGAATTTGGCTTCTAAGCTTTTGGAAGACCACAATTTTCATAAATGAATACAGAGTATAGTAGCCACCCTGACGACTCGTAAGACAGTTTACAAACCTCCAAGGTCTCGCTCCCTTGTGGTATTACCCGATATTGACGACAAACCACCTCAAGCCAGGCTGGGTACGAGCTTTGAGGTGGAAGATGATTACGATTTTGACACTTTGTTAGGTGTTCTTCCAACTCTAGCTTGCCCTAAGGCTCTGGATACTCAGGAAGTCTAGTCTGAGTAAACTTTCCTGCAAGTTCTCTCATACCTTAGAGTGGTCAGTGTTCTCAGTTAGGCTCCGTAGACATTCTGTGCTCTGCTCCTAGAGTCAACAGACCAAAACTTAGAGCTACCATGGTTGAAGTTGACTTCGGGGTCTATTACAAAGGTTGACTCGCAGATATTTGTAAGGGAGGACTCCCTTAGGGCTGGGAAATTGTCGAAGCTTCTTCCTCTGCCTTTTGTTATACTGTATAAAGGAAGTACCGGTCAGCCCCCGTTAATCACGATACAGAGAACTGTATAACCTACTAAATAAAAAATAACGTATTTGCGGTTTTGCGATAAGTACTCTCATGGCCTGACGATTTTAAACCGACCATACTGCTTTGCACCTTGGATGTTTTGTACCATTTCCTTATCCACAGCACAGCACCCCATCACTTGCTGACTCGACCTCTGTACCCGCATTGTCTCTCCTCATGTGTGCATCTCCTGCTTTAGTCCTTTTTGTTGAGAATCGCATTGTGATGTAAAAAAAAATTACATATCCAGTGTGTTTATAGTAATTTTAGTATAAAATGTGATATGTACATTACCTTAACATGCCAAACAGTCGATGGCGTGAGAGTTGCGTCAAGTTTCAGACTCACAGCGTAGAACCTTGTACGTAAATGGTTAGCGGTGGTGTACTGATACTCCTTCTGTTAATTTTTATTGTGTTGGTGTATATAGGGTACAGTATATTACACTTATTGTTATATTAACTACAGTACAGTGCTTTAGAGTAGTAATGTAAATATAGGCGACGTGTACTGTGGTGTGAGTCGACCTGCCCGAAACAGTTATCACTTACGTGAGTTACCTTAGCTCATCAAGCTGTACTGTACATATTTTACAGTATTAAACACTACAGTATCAGCGAGTTTTGTTGGATAGGAACACCAGTATTTTATTGTTACTGTACATATTACATGTACATATAAGTGTGGCGATGACCAGTGTTATGTGTGCCGTAATTTAGTCGTGTACATAGTACATGTGTTTTCATGAACTTTACACTTACTGAAGTGTGTTAATTCATTAGGACGATACTTACACTGTACTCTGATAGAAACCAAGTAGAAATAATTTGAGGCAGTACAGTGGGTTACTTAGTGTTAGTCGACTGCTCATAGACAATGGACAGTGAGTTTGTAGGTTAGGAATGAACCCACCCTAGGGGAGCAAGTTATTGCAGATTCTCCCCTTTTGTGCCTGCCTCTATTACCTAAGCCCCACAAATAAGGTGTAGTGCTGGCAGTACACTCAGTGGTGTTTTCTGCTGCTGGTGTTGTGAACAGGGAGAGGATGGTGAAGGCTATTCTTCAGGCCTCCTCTTAGATGGACCACTGATCTAACATAGAAGACCTCTCAGACTGAGAAACGCAGTCTTTAAGAACATTGTCCTTACATGTGAAAGGGCAATGGAGTTCTTAACCAATAATGTGGCGAACCAGTTGGTCAACTGGATTCTGAAGAGGCGTGACACTGTTGTCCCCAAGTTCCAGAGGCAGGTATGGCATTAGGATATTCTTCATATCAAGAATTCCTGCATTAAGACTTCGTCCTTGTTCCCTCTCGAGTACATTGAGGCGGTGACTAAGAATGGAGGAAAGCAGCCAGGACTCTCTCCTCCACCGAGCCCTTATATCTAGGCTTACTTCTTCGACTCCTGCTTTGCCTAAGGTTCTTCAGTTGCAAGACAATCCCATAAAGCCTTCAAGGAGGGTCCTTGGTAGTCTAACACCTTTCAGGGAAAGAAGGTTAGAGGATGAGGGGGTGAAGGCTGGAAGACATGGACAACGTCCCTGCTTGGGGAGGTAATCTTCCACAGTACCATCAGTGGGGGGATGCTTGAATCTCGGATGGCAGAGCTGGCAGTGCCATGGGGCTTAGCCCTGGACAGTTGGTGGCCTCCATTCAGGTTACGTCATCCCGTTCATTGGCTCTCCTCCTCCCCTGATTCGTCCTCCAACAAAATCATTGTCCTTCATGAAGGGATCAGCGAAGGACTATTAGACCTTTGGGCAAAAGTCCAGACAATGCTAGAGAAGGGTGCTCTCCAAAAGGTCCTCAGCAAGCCTTAAGGCTTTTACAGTTGACTCTTTTCATGGAGAAGACATCTGGAGGCTGGAGATTGATCATCAACTTCTTGGCTTTGAACGAGTTTGTTCTGCAGACTCCATTCAAAATGGAGACCGCAGCCATGGTCAGATGGGCAGTAAAATAGAGAGACTTCTTAATCACATTGGATCTACCCTATAGGATGTGTACCTCCAGATCCTCAATTGTCCATCCTCAAGGAAGTAGCTTCCATTTGTAATGCACAATAAGGTACATCAATATAGGGTGCTGTGCTTTGGTCTGTCAACAGCCCCTCAAGTGTTCATAACAGTGTTCACTTTAGATTCAGTCTGGACACATGCCAATGCAATTCATCTTCTTCGTTATCTGTTTTGCCTCAATCTGGGATCGTGGTAAAGAGGGAGAAGTTGAATTCAGAAGCCAAACAGAACCTGGTATATCTTGGGATGCAAATAGATATTTTTCGATATTAAACTTACCCGATAATCATGTAGCTGTCAACTCCGTTGCCCGACAGAATTCTACGGGAGGGATACGCCAGCTATCACAATACTAGAAGGGGGTGTACTCACCAGCGCCACCTGTGGCCAGGTACTACAGTACTTCTTGTTGACACCTCCTCAATTTTTCCTCTGTCGTGCTTCCGGCAAGACGTTCTGGGATACGCTTATGATCTTGGAGTATTTTCACGGCTTTTGGTGAAGTATTTCTCTCAGATTTCGGCTGTCGCTTTACTGGAAAACTTCTATATTAGCTTAGATAGCTATTATTTAGTTCTGATTAATGGTTAACGATCTTTTTGCTTGATTTGGAATCCCCACTTGGCTAACTCTTTGATTCAAGATGTCTGACATTTCACAAGCCCCACCCCATAGACGATGTAGGTCTTGTAATAGGCGTATTCCGAAGGCCTCGGTAGATCCTCACACCGCTTGTTCTGACTGTAGGGAAAGACCCTGTCAGTTGGAAGATCGATGTGAGGAATGCGCCGGACTTTCTGAACTTGATTTTGTCCGATTTCTTAAGTATTCAACCAAGTTAGAGAGAGAGAGAGTTAGGAGAAGTTCTTCTCGCTCTTCACTTTTTTCCTCACCTCATGATCCCCTACCTTTTCCTCCCCCTGTAGTGGCTACCCCCGAACCTACTATTTGCCCTCAACCTGATATGTCTGTTGTTTTGCGTGCCATTCAGGCTTTAGGTGACAAAGTGGAGTCGGTGGTTAGTGATCATAAGTCTCTTATGGCCGAAGTCAAGGAACTTAAGGTCAAGAGTGCAGTGGGTGGTAATAGTGCCAGTGCTGTGACGAGTGCTAGTGTCAGTGCAGTGCCAAGTGCTAGTGTCAGTGTCAGTGTGGTGCGTGAGGGTACTTCTGTGCGTGCCAGTCGTCCTCCCAGTCCGGGACCTCTTGCAAGCTCCCAAGCCCAGGGGAGAAGCAATGTCGAAGGGCAAAAGGGTTCGGCAGGCCTTGATCGGCGCACAGAAGTATCCTCGGTGGTTGCGGGCGTGTCTTCCAGAGACCGTCACTCCCACCCGCAGACGATTGAGCCCGTCTTTTACTCGTCTGCTGAAGAATTGTCAGGGAGGAAACGTTGGACTCAGGTCTCAAGACCTCTCAAACGCAGAGTCCAGACCTCAAGAGCTCTACAACCTGGCTGCAGTCATTGGATCAGCTCTGACTCGCCGCAGTCATCAGTTGAAGGCACTCCTCCTAAGAGGAGTAAGGTGCTGCCGCAACAGATCTCTTCTGTTAAGGCTTTGCCTCAGCAGACCTTAGTGTCTGCCGACCCCAAGTTGACTCTACTGCAGTCCATGCAGTCACAACTTGCGGTCTTGATGCGTGAGTGTCAGGCTGAGAAGGTTACACCTCCTCCTGCGATCGCTCCGCCTAACCGCAGTCCTGCCTGCCAGGCGTACGATGTTGAGGCTCCTCAGGATACCTTACCACGTACTGAGTTACCAGTTTCCAGTGGTGTGCAGCTACCTCCGCTTTCCTTAAGGCAACCTCAGCAATGGGAACAGGAAGCTTATACCTTACTTCCTCCGCTTCCACTTGCGGTTCCACCAGTGAGGCAACACTCTCTTGAGGTACAACAACCTCTCCCATCCATGAGGCAGACACCTCAGCTCTCGCTGCAGCGACCTCAACCCTCCTCAAGGCGAGAGCCTCAACACCTTAGCCTTGCGCCTCAGTAACCTCAACTCGCGAGACAAGTTATGCGTTCTGCGCAGCCTCTACCCCAACTCTCGCAGCTCACACCTCAGGAACCTCAACTCGTTCCTCAGGAACTTGCTACTGCGCATCCGCTCACCTTACAGCAAGCGCAACCCTTGAGGCAAGACACTCATGCCAGGAGTCAGCCTCCTCCACCCATGCGCCTACCTTCTGCTACTTCTTTTGACCAGCCTTTGCAGCCTGAGCCTCAGGTGTTCCCTCAACAGAGACTTGAGGAGGAAACCACAAGCGTTTTTGCTCCAGCTCGTGCAGATTCTGCTGTTCAGCATACCTTACCTCTCACTTCGCTACACTCTGGTGATGAGGTTTCTGATGATGAGGCTGCACACCTGGACCCCTCATCAGACGTGGATGAGTCCAAGTCTTCTCCGCCTCCTATTGACTTTCGTAAGGTCTTGGCTCTTTTCAGAGAGGTATACCCAGACCATTTTGTCTCTGCTACCCCCCGCTCTCCGCCATCTGAGTTTTCGCTGGGCATGCAGCCAGCCAAGTCAACGTATACTAAGCTCGTCTTTGCAAGGTCCTCTAAGAGAGCGTTAAGGATTTTAGGGGAGTGGTTGCAGTCTAAGCAGCAACTAGGAAAGACTTCCTTTATGTTTCCTCCGACTAAGCTCACTTCTAAAGCGGGCGTTTGGTATGCCACAGGAGAGGAACCAGGCTTGGGAGTACCTGCCTCTGCCCAGGCTGACTTCTCAAGTTTGGTAGACTCTCCTCGTAGAACAGCAATGAGGCGCTCTAAGGTTTGCTGGACCTTCTCAGATCTTGATCACTTCCTAAAGGGTGTATTTAGAGCCTTTGAGATGTTCAATTTCCTAGACTGGTGCCTGGGGGCCCTTAGCAAGAAGACCTCCCCTGCGGACAAGGACTCAGCCATGCTCTTAATGTCCTGCATGGATAAGGCTATTAGGGATGGATCTGGCGAGCTTGCTTCGATGTTTGTGTCAGGAGTGCTTAAGAAAAGGGAGCAGCTTTGTACCTTCCTTTCCTCCAGCATCACACCTTGTCAAAGGTCTCAACTCCTTTTCGCTCCGCTCTCTAAGTTCCTGTTTCCCGAAGAGCTTGTTAAGGACTTGTCTGCGGCCCTGATACAAAAGGACACCCATGATCTTGTGGCCTCATCAGCTCGTAAGACTAAGGTTGCTACCTCAGTCCCCAGGACTTATCGCACCCCAGTGGCTGATACTCCTGCTACGAGGTTTATTCCGCCCTTTCGTGGTAGAGCCCCCAGCCGAGGAAGCTCCCGTCCAGACTCTTCCAGGAGCAAGTCTAGGAAAGGTTCCAAGACTTCTAAAGGCAAAAACTGACTCTCCTCATCTCCAGACAGCAGTAGGAGCCAGACTCAAGATCTTCTGGCAAGCCTGGGAAAAGAGAGGTGCAGACGCCCAGTCTGTCAGTTGGCTGAGGGAGGGTTACAGGATACCATTCTGCCGCAAACCCCCTCTGACCACATCTCCCATCAACCTCTCTCCCAACTACAAAGAAAAGGACAAGAGGCTAGCGTTGCACCAGGAGGTGTCGCTCCTTTTACAGAAGAAGGCAGTGGTTATAGTCCGGGACCATCAATCCCCGGGCTTCTACAACCGTCTCTTTCTGGTGGCCAAGAAGACAGGAGGTTGGAGACCGGTGCTGGACGTCAGCGCGCTCAATGCTTATGTCACCAAGCAGACGTTCACGATGGAGACGACGAAGTCGGTCCTAGCAGCGGTCAGGCAGGAGGACTGGATGGTCTCGTTGGACCTGAAAGATGCTTACTTTCACGTTCCTATTCATCCAGACTCCCAACCTTTCCTGAGATTCGTTTTTGGAAAGGTTGTCTACCAATTCCAAGCCCTGTGTTTTGGCCTAAGCACAGCTCCTATGGTGTTTACGCATCTGATGAGGAATATAGCAAAATTCCTCCACTTATCGGACATCAGAGCCTCCCTTTATTTAGACGACTGGCTGTTGAGAGCCTCCACGAGTCGTCGCTGTCTGGAGAGTCTCAACTGGACTTTGGACTTGATCAGAGAACTGGGTCTGTTAGTCAATCTAGAAAAGTCTCAGCTCATTCCCTCCCAATCCATTGTGTACCTGGGAATGGAGATTCGGAGTCAGGATTTTCGGGCTTTTCCATCGGCCCCAAGGATAAGCCAAGCCCTAGATTGCATCCTGAGCATGCTGAAGAGGAGCAGTTGCTCGGTGAGACAGTGGATGAGTCTCACAGGGACCCTTTCATCGTTGGCCCTGTTCGTCGAGCTAGGGAGACTCCACCTCCGCCCTCTTCAATTCCATCTTGCAGCTCATTGGGACAAGGGTTTGACGCTCGAAGCAGTCTCTATCCCAGTCACCAAAGAGATGAAGACCACTCTCTTGTGGTGGAAGACCAATCTCCTTCTCAGGGAGGGCCTATCGTTGGCGATTCAGACCCCCAATCTTCATCTCTTCTCGGATGCATCGGACTCGGGCTGGGGCGCGACCTTGAACGGACAGGAGTGCTCGGGAACGTGGAACGAGGAACAGGAAACGCTCCACATCAACTGCAAGGAGCTACTAGCAGTTCATTTAGCCCTATTGAACTTCAAGTCCCTCCTGCTAGGCAAGGTGGTGGAGGTGAACTCCGACAACACCACAGCCTTGGCTTACATCTCCAAGCAAGGAGGGACCCATTCGAGGAGCCTATACGAGATCGCAAGGGACCTCCTCATTTGGTCAAGAAGTCTAAACCTCACCCTAGTTACGAGGTTCATTCAGGGCAACATGAACGTCTCAGCAGATCGCCTAAGCAGAAGGGATCAGGTCATCCCCACGGAATGGACCCTCCACAAGAGCGTGTGCAACAGACTTTGGACCTTGTGGGGTCAGCCGACCATCGATCTGTTTGCCACCTCCATGACCAAGAGACTTCCTTTGTACTGTTCCCCAGTTCCAGACCCAGCAGCAGTTCATGTGGATGCTTTTCTGCTGAACTGGTCCCATCTCGACCTTTACGCATTTCCACCGTTCAAGATCATAAACAAAGTCCTTCAGAAGTTCATCTCGCACAAAGGGACACGGCTGACGCTGGTTGCTCCCCTTTGGCCTGCAAGAGAATGGTTCACAGAGGTACTACAATGGCTGGTCGACGTCCCCAGGACTCTCCCTCTAAGAGTGGACCTTCTACGTCAACCTCACGTAGACAGGTTGCACCCAAACCTCCACGCTCTTCGGCTGACTGCCTTCAGACTGTCGAAAGATTCGCTAGAGCTAGAGGCTTTTCGAAGGAGGCAGCCAGTGCGATTGCCAGAGCAAGGAGGGTATCCACTCGTAGAGTCTACCAATCCAAGTGGGAAGTCTTCCGGAGCTGGTGTAGAGCCAATGCAGTTTCCTCTACCAATACCTCTGTGACCCAAATAGCTGACTTCCTATTACATCTTAGGAATGAGAGATCCCTTTCAGCTCCTACGATTAAAGGGTACAGGAGTATGTTGGCTTCAGTTCTCCGCCACAGAGGTTTGGACCTTTCTTCCAACAAGGACCTTCAAGACATCCTTAAGTCTTTTGAGACTTCTAAAGAGCGTCGTCTACCCACTCCAGGCTGGAACCTAGACGTAGTCTTAAGGTTCCTTATGTCACCCAGGTTCGAACCTCTCCAGTCAGCTTCCTTCAAGGACCTTACCCTCAAGACTCTTTTTCTCGTCTGCCTTGCGACAGCTAAAAGAGTCAGTGAGGTTCATGCCTTCAGCAAGAACATTGGGTTCACATCCGAATCTGCAACATGTTCTTTACAGCTCGGATTCTTAGCTAAGAATGAACTTCCTTCACGTCCTTGGCCTAGATCGTTTGAAATACCTAGCCTCTCCAACATGGTAGGTAACGAGCTAGAAAGAGTTCTTTGCCCTGTCAGAGCTCTGAAATATTATCTAAATAGGTCAAAACCTATTCGAGGACAGTCAGAAGCCTTATGGTGTGCCATCAAGAAACCTTCGAGGCCCATGTCCAAAAACGGGGTTTCGTATTATATAAGGCTTCTGATTAGAGAAGCCCATTCTCACTTAAAGGAGGAAGACCTTGCTTTGCTGAAGGTAAGGACCCACGAAGTGAGAGCCGTAGCTACTTCGATGGCCTTTTATAAAAACCGTTCTCTGCAGAGCATAATGGATGCAACCTATTGGAGGAGCAAGTCAGTGTTTGCATCATTTTATCTTAAAGATGTCCAGTCTCTTTACGAGAACTGCTACACCCTGGGACCATTCGTAGCAGCGAGTGCAGTAGTAGGTGAGGGCTCAGCCACTACATTCCCTTAATCCCATAACCTTTTTTAACCTTTCTCTTGAATGCTTTTATTGTTGTTTTTATGGTTGTTACGGTAGGCTAAGAAGCCTTCCGCATCCTTTTGATTTGGCGGGTGGTCAATTCATTCTTGAGAAGCGCCTGGGTTAGAGGTTGTGTAGAGGTCCTTTAGTAGGGGTTGCAGCCCTATATACTTTAGCACCTTTGAGTTGATTCAGCCTCCTAAGAGGAACGCTGCGCTCAGTAAGGAAGACGAACTTAAAAAAGAGGCAGAGTAACGGTTCAAGTCGACTTCCTTACCAGGTACTTATTATTTCATTGTTATTTTGAGATAACTGCTATATGAAATACGGGATACTTAGCTATCCTTTAATCTTGTACACTGGTTTTCACCCACCCCCCTGGGTGTGAATCAGCTACATGATTATCGGGTAAGTTTAATATCGAAAAATGTTATTTTTATTAGTAAAATAAATTTTTGAATATACTTACCCGATAATCATGATTTAATTGACCCTCCCTTCCTCCCCATAGAGAACCAGTGGACCGAGGAAAAATTGAGGAGGTGTCAACAAGAAGTACTGTAGTACCTGGCCACAGGTGGCGCTGGTGAGTACACCCCCTTCTAGTATTGTGATAGCTGGCGTATCCCTCCCGTAGAATTCTGTCGGGCAACGGAGTTGACAGCTACATGATTATCGGGTAAGTATATTCAAAAATTTATTTTACTAATAAAAATAACATTTTACGAGGGAAAGTCTTCCCGTCACAGGACAGAATCTTGAGATTCAAGGAAGTGACACAACCATTCCTTTAGTGAGGTGTACTACCAGCACATCTGTGGCAGTGCCTGTTAGGTCACCTGGCATCATTAGAGTTCCTGATAGCAAACATCTGCCTCTGCATGTGCTCACTTCAGTGGCAGCTAAAGTCCATTTGGTCTCAGGGCAGAAATCATCACGGAATGCTCATTCCAGTGGGAACAGAGCAGACGAAAAATCTGAGTTGGTGGAGTCTAGAAACCTGCTCAGAGGTTTACACCTTTCTCCTCTGGATTTGATGTTCTTCACCGATGCATCAAAGGAAGGGTGGATGGCTCACCTGCTTCAGCATATGGCCTCAGGAATGTGGTCCAAGTCAAATTGGTTGTGCCACAAAACCTCTTGGAGTTGAGAGTGAATATTTTTGTTCTTCGACACTTTTCAACAGCTCCTTTCAGGCCACTTGTTAGTGTTGATGAGTGACAACATGACCATGGTGGTGTATCTAAACAAACAAGGAGGTACTATTTCATGGTAACTTTTCTAACTATCTGTCGAAATCCTGTGATGGACGGATGACAATACAATCTCCCCGTCTGTCCGGTTGATACCAGGCAAGAAGAACATCTTGATAGACAATATGAGCAGGAATACACAAATAATTGGATCTGAGTGTTCTTTGAAATCTCGCATAGCGAACAAAATAATGACTTTGTGGGGTTTGCCAGTACCGGACCTACAGGCAGCATTCCAGGATGCCTTCTAACACCCGTGGGACAATCCTGATGCGTATACGTTCCCCATGTTCTGCCTCTGAAGGAAAGTCATCAACAGGGTGGGATCCTCAGTCAAGTCGACTGTGATAGCTTTGCTATGACCGTAGACAGAATGGTACCCAGGCCTTCTACTGCTTATGGAGGTTCGGAGGGAGGGGTCTCCCTTTCCTGACCTGTTACATCAACCTCATGTGGAGAGCTTCCACAGATTAGTTGGACCCATAGAGCTTCACGTCTGGAGGTTATCCAGCATCTCATCACTCAGAGAGGGTTTTTGTAACCAGTGGCAAAAAGGTGTCAGATGTGTGAGTAACTCAGGAGGTCATCGACCTCAGTATACCAGGTTAAGTGGGCTATCTTTTATCGTTAGTGTTGTGAAAAGGGTGTCTCTCCACTCTAAGCCTCTATCCCTCTAATTGCCGAAATTTCACTCTACTTTCATAAGAAAAAAACTTTGCTCATTGTTAGCTGTGAAAGGCTATCACTCGGCCTTTAGCTAGGTTTATAGACTGGAAGGAGTTGATATTTCCTCTTCTGCGGAATTGTCTATGCTCATACGGAGCTTTGAGTAAACTTACCCACAGTCAGAATTGGGACCACCTCCTTGGAACATTTCCAAAGTTCTGTGTTCCCTGAAAGGAGCTCCTTACGAGTCTTTGAGTTAAAGGTTAAAGGTGTCTGGTTTCAGTTCCAGTTTCATCAGAATAAATGCTCACCAGAACGTCAGCCGTGCGAGACCGACCCCCCACTGTGGTGCCCAACCACAGCTGTGGCCTCCCCAGTAAACAGCTTAAACTCACGGTCCTGGGCGGGGATCGATCTGCTGCCATGGAAATGCTAGGCAAACACGTTACCCCTGTACTCGCCAGGAGGCTTAACTCTCAAGACGGTCTTTCTGCTCGGCCTGGCCTCTGCTAAGAGGGTAGGCAGGCTGGAGGGTCTCTCGTACGGCATCACCCATTCAGGGGTATGGAGGCAAGTTTCATTCATCTTCGTTCCTGACTTAAAATTCGTTGATCTCTAACCCTAGGTTTTCTTCCTTTCAGATTTTGAGTCTTCGGGAAGTAACTGGTGATCCTGATTGGCTGCTTTTGTGCCCTTCCAGACGCAACACCTCTTCGTCAATACTGGGATGGTTAAGAGGAAGGTGACCAAGAACACTACCTCTTGCTGGATTTGGCAGGTTATCAGCTAAGCCAATAATCTTTCCCCTTTACAACAATGAAAGGCACGACTCAGAGCTCATAATGTTTAGGGTGTAAGTACATCTCTGGCATTCAGAGAGAACTATTCTGTGATGCAGGTACCACAGGCATTATCATGCTCGGATGTAGCGATCCCGTGTAAGAAAAAGTTGCTGCTAGTTGGAAAAAAATTAGACTTCCACCCTAAGTGTGAGTCTTTTATGTAAAGAAAAAGGCTTGTATTCATGTAGGAATAATGACAAATTTGGAAGTACTGTACTGTACTGCAATTGGTATTTTTCCCTACTACAATATACAATACAAACCTGAGTTCTTTACACATATGTTACCCGCTATTACTTATCCTGACTGCAATCAAAGTGGAGTTGTATTGAGCGAGCGGGAGGAGTGGTGCTTCTCCACTACCCACTGGTAACAACCTTTACACCTCGTTAAAAGATTTTATAGCCGTGTTCCATATTGTGCTGTTATCTTCTATGTAAAGAACTCGGGTTTGTATGGTTAGAAAAAATACAAATTAGTTCAAAATTTGTCATATTTTTAAAGTAATTTGTATTTTTCCTAGTTATACAAACCTGAGTAATTTATTTGTATTTCCTGCCTCATCCACCCTGCAAGTCTTAATTCAAATAAAAGTGATTAATGAGCTACAGGCTTGTACTCGCTTACCCAACGCAAGTGGGAACAAGGTAACCATACAGTATTGCCCGACTCACAGGATTTCCTTAAATTTGGTTGTAGGAAAACAGCAATAGAATGTAACCATATAAATGATTTGGGTTTGTATAATTAGGAAAAATATAAATTACTTTAAGATACAGTGAACCCTCGTTTATCGCGGTAGATAGGTTCCAGACGCGGCCGCGATAGGTGATAATCCGCGAAGTAGTGACACCATATTTACCTATTTATTCAACATGTATATTCAGACTTTTAAAACCTTCCCTTGTACGTAGTACTGTTAACAAACTACCCTTTAATGTACAGAACACTTAATGCATGTACTACAGTACCCTAAACTAAAACAGGCACAAATATTAAAGGCAATTTTATATCATGCGTTTCCTAAACACGCTAAAAAGCACGTTAAAAAATGGCAACCAATGTTTTGTTTACATTTATCTCTGATCATAATGAAGAAACAACCTGGAGGTAGAGCTTTGCTTATTACCCAGACATATTTCCCATACTATTCCCTTAGAACTACATCACATCTTCCTACTTTAGATATATATATATATATATATATATATATATATATATATATATATATATATATATATATATATATATATATATATATATATATATATATATATGTATATATATATATGTGTGTGTGTGTATATATATATATATATATATATATATATATATATATATATATATATATATATATATATATATATTTATATGTATACACATATACATACCTACATATATACATACATACATATATACATAAATACATGCATACATATATATATATATATATATATATATATATATATATATATATATATATGTTACTGTATATATATGGGTTATGGAAAAAATCCGCGAAGTGGTGAATCCGCGATGGTCGAACCGCGAAGTAGCGAGGGTTCACTGTATATCAGAAAGTATTGATAAAAGGTTAGAGGAACAATAGTTAATATAAATTACAATAAAAATGAAAGCACTTTTATGCAGAAGGCAAAGTTATCTAAGTTTAAACTTAGTTTCAATTTTTTCTACATTAAAAGTTTCCAGCAATCTTAGCTGTCCGAAAATGAGCTTTGCATAGAATACTAAAATCATCATGATTGAAATTTGTTTGTTCCAACACAAATACAAACCATCTTCCTTTACATAGGAGAATGGATAACAGCAAAGCTGGAACACAACAGTTAAAACTTTAATGAGCTGTAAACAACCGATAGGTAATTTACTTTTCGCTGGCGGGGAGGCAACCATCTCCCCTCCAGCTCACTGTAACTTCACTTGGATTCAAGCCATCAAAGAGGACAGTTGTGTTCTTTCTGCTTGGAAAACTTTGTCAGTGTCTGCTTCAAAATTTTGTCTTTTCTTTTTTATTATTATTATTATTACTACTAGCTAAGCTACAACCCTAGTTGGAAAAGCAGGGGCTCCAACAGTGAAAAATAGACCAGTCAGGAAAGGAAATAAGGAAATAAACTCTATGAGAAAAAATGAACAATTAAGATAAAATATTTTAAAAGCAATAACATAAAACAGATATTTCATATATAAACTATAAAGACTTTGTCAGCCTGTTCAACATAAAACATTTGATGCAAATTTGAACTTTTGAAGTTCCAGCTTGTTTGTTTTGTGTGTGTTACCCTCTACTCATCATGGGGACATATCCAGAGATGCTGCCCAAGTCGTACGGCACATTTATTAGTGTTGAGGTAGATCCTCACAGGTTGTGCCTGACTTGCAGGGGCCACGTGTGTTCGGAAGCCTCTCCATGAAGTGAGTTTAGGGAATGGCCTCCCAATAGGTGTTGTTTGGCTGGAGGAAGGAAAAGAAGTTTAAGAGGGATGCTTCACCTTTGGGGTCGTCTTTGAAGTCGAAGAAGTCCAGGGTGTCCTTTTCTTCCCCCGGAAACCTCCCTTCGGGCTCGTCTCTAGTGACCTCCTTCGAAGGGGTTATAAGTAAGAGTGATAGTTGTTTAACACTTGGTCAAGTTCAAGCCCAATGGCAACCCCTTCACCTCTGGGGGTTTTACTTTCTATTTTTGTCTTTACAGAGATACAGAGAGCTGATGTCTTACGAGTGCTGTGGCCTTCCTTAGGCATTCAAGGCCCTCCTTCGTAGGAGAAGCTTCAGTAGTTCCTGTAAGAGAAGTATTGCCCGCAGGTTATTGCCCCGGTGATGTCTTCTCCTTAGCAGCAGGTCACCTCTTTGGCAGTAGATGCCCTCGTACGACTTGCTCCTCCAGTGCCCTTTTATTGGTCTCTTGCCTGTCAGAAAGTCTCCCGTACAGCCACAAGCCTTTTCGCTCTTCAAGGTCTTCCTCGCTGGACCTTTATAGCTTTTCAGAGCCCTCTCACCAGGCTGTTCCTCAGCCTTGGCATGAGATCTCCTCCCCTGAGGAAAAAAGTAGATTTTGCTCTCGCAGGCAGTCGCCTACTGCTTGACCTTCGCCTGATAGATCTTCTAGATGCAGAGCCTTGTCTTCCAGTGCTTCTCCTCATGCTTTGTGCAAGAGGCTCTCTCCCTCTTATACCTCTAAGGGAGCTACAAAGAGAGCAGAGTTTCGCTCCCCTCGTGCTTCTGTATTGCCTGGTCCTGCTCATTGTGGGAGGGGTCCTTGAAGCCTCTACATGTCAAGGACCCATAAGGTTACTACCCATGCAAGAGGGGAAGTTCTTCCTTCCAGAGGTAAGGTTCCATTGTGTCCTACTTCTCCAGCCTTTGTAATGCTTGTTAGCTGTGGAGGATCCTGCCTTGGTTCTTGGTGTTCGACTTCAAGACTCAAGGTGTTTGTCATCTCCCCTCTTAACTTGTTAAGGATGTATGTAAGCTTTAGGAGACATTCCAGGAATAGAGTTTGTGTTACTCCCACGAGAGGAAACACTAGAGTTTACACTCACATGGATTCTGTTTCACATAGAGAAATTTCTCTTACTGACAATTATCAGCTGATTCTGATATTATTTTGGACGAACACCCTGACCCAATATGAGGACAATGCCAGGCTCTGCCAAGGACATCTGTTATTCCCTCTAAGACTGTGTCTCCCTTTTCGTCAGGAGCCAAAAAGAAAGAATGAAAAAAGTAGCAAGACTATTCCGGAGAATGCTTCACTGAATGACCCGAGACTTCAAGACCAGCTTCAGGTGTTCAGTATCGTGCACCGGGACAGTGAACCTTCTCAGACTTCTCCCTAGAGGTTGAAGATTCAGCAGTCAGATCTCGTCACAGAAGAGGACTTGCTGGACGAAGACTCTTCTAAGGAAGTCTCGATTGAGCTGGAGGGAGAGCTCCTTTCCCAAATAGGACCCAAGACCCTTTTGATTGAGGGAAGGGAGTCTTATTTCACATTTCTAAGAGTTGTATGGAACATTTGACTTGTGAATGACCCCGGAGAAGCTTCAACATCTTCCCCAAGAGGAAGGAGGGAAGATATTGACTTTTGTGCCATGCTCCACGCAATGCTAAGCCAGAATTGGAACTACCTTGGACAACCCTTGGCCAAGGATGTGCTGCGTAAGGTAGAGTATCAGGTGTTCGGGGAGAGTGATTCACTCAAGTTTGGGGAAATACTCTTGTCTGGTGCTGGTTCCCATCCCAAAGCAAAGAAAATACTACTGTATAAGGCAATGGAAGTAAAACCATCTCCTCTCCCTTAGAATCCAGCAATAGCTAGGCTCACTCCAGGATGTTCAGTGGATATTTGAAGCCATAAGCATGAAAGCTACAACTATGTCTGCTCTTCAGCCTGCTTTCTGGATAGACCCCTGGTCGGGCACGGTCGGTTATCTGGCTGATACCAAGTATTTGACAGATCCCAGGAAGAAGTAGGCTTAGAAGGACATTGCATTGACACGGGCCAGGGCTGCTGAATTCCTGATGTGTCAGAATAGTAACCAGTTTACTAACTGGATCCTGAACTGATGGGAGGCTGTACCCTCCAGGTTTCACGAGAGGATTGGCGAGCAGAAAAGTCTAGACTTGTAAATCATCAGTGAATCGTCCGACCCTCTTTTCTCTGGACGAGATCGATCAACAACAGAGAACTGGAGCAAGGAACCCTAAGACTCGATCATGCAGAGAGTGGTCTATTTTAAATGGCCATAACCTTCCTTATCAGGTCAGCCTAGAACTCTAGCAGTCTCCTAGGAAGTTTTTGCAGAAGGGTGTTACTACAGGTACAGACCATCCTGAAGAGTTTTTCTTTCCTTTCCAGTAGGAAGGGCATTCCCGTTGCTCTACCACTGGTGGGGGGATGCCTACAAAGGAGTTGGAGGTGGTGTGGTATCACGGAATGGAAGATTGGACTGTGCAGGTCTTGCAATCTGGATACCTCTTCCCTTTCAGCACCTCTCGCCGATGATGTCGTCTTCCTATTGCCAGGGAGATCTTCAAAACATCTGTCACTACTTCAGGAGGTGCAGAAAATGATAAAAAACACTCTTCTTGAAGTTGAGGAGGGGTCTCTCGACTTCTACAGTCGACCTTTCTCGTGAAAAGGCATCTGGAGGCTGGAAACTAGTCCTCGAACTCTCGGCTCTGAACTTTTACATCCGGCAGACGTGGTTCAGAATGGAGACAGCATCCACAGTAATTTCAAGCTGTCAGACCAGGGAACTTTATGATCATGCTCGACCTGAAAGACTTGTACTTTAGGTCCCAATCCATCCAGCTTCCAGAAGGTATCTGAGAGTGGCAGTTAACGACAGGGAGTACTTGGTCAGGGTCCTCTGCTACAGCCTGTCGACAGCTCCACAGGTTTTCACAAGGATCTTTGACCTGGTATCATCCTTGAACCATGCCAATGGGATTTGTCTGCTCAAGTACCTGGATGACTGGCTGATCATAGTGAATCTAATAAAGACACTTTTGATTCATTGAGACAGGCTTCTTGCATTTTGTCATTATATGGTGGTCTTAGTAAACCAAGAAAAGTCTGTTCTTTTCCTTATGCAGAACCTCGTCTACCTGGGGATAGAGATTGACTCAAGACAGGGGAAAGTCACCCCTTTGGAAGACAGCATATCCCAGCTTCTGCAGTTACAAGTTCTTTAGTGGCAGAGGCTGTTGGGCCACCTAGCCCAACAGCCCGGAGGAAGATTTCGCACAAGGATCCTGTAGTGGAACCTCAAGTTATCATGGTCCCAGCATATGGATGATCCTCAAGCTTAGATTCACATTAGAGCAAGCTCTAAAGAAGACCTATGATGGTGTCTGAGTGTGGAGAATCTCAGGAAGGAGTGTCCTCTGTCCTCCTCTCCTTTGGAGTTCAGACTATTCACATATGCCTCGAAAGAAGAGGGGCTTGGGGTGAGGTCAGTTAGATCAGCATATGACCTTGGGAACTTGCTCAGTGGTAGAGCACAGGGAATATATCATGTTAGAACTGGAGTTGGCTCGGTTGACCCTTTTTAAGGGTTTATCCACAACCCTTATTTGCTGTCTATCTGCATTTTCTTTGAACTTTATTCTAGTCTTACTCATTCATTTTCAGGCCTACACATTTTATTTCCTATTCAAATCTTCTATCATCTTATCCAATTCCTCCTATAGTTCATTAAATAGAACTTTGTCATCTGCATATATTTAGTAGTTAAGGTATTCCCATTAATGCCAATTCCTACATTTTCCCATTCTGAATTTCTAAAAACTTCTTTTAGGCATGCTGTGAATAATTTAGGAGAGATTGGGGTTTCCCTGTCTAACTCCTTTTTTAAATTGGAATTTTCTCACTCTATGTAGTTTTAGGATGACTTGTACTTCCCATATAGATATAGACATAGATATCTATTCCTTGTCTTTGAAGGGCTTTCATTACTGCTAACATTTTGACGGAATTAAAAGCTCTTATATAGTCTATAAATGCCATACACAGTGGTTTGTTATTCTCTGTTAATTTTTCCATTAGCTAGTTAATTACATTGATATGGTTATTTTATATAATACTGAGAGTAAACTTATTGGCCAGTAATTTTTCAGGCCTTTTTTGTCTCCTTTTTTTGTTAATTATTGTAATGATAAAGCTTTTCCAAGCTGTAGATATAGAACATTCTTGTGGACATTTTGTACAAAGTTCAGGAAGTTTTACTATTATGAAATCTCCTCCATGTACAAATAAATCAATTGTATTAATCATCTTTTTTGCTAACAATATTTCCATTTTCATCTTTTAAAGAAAATATCTGTTGGCGCCCTGTTTCACGTCTTCTTTTCATCAATTTGATGCTTCTTTCTTTAGTGTTTCCTCAGTTTTGGTATGATTGTGTTTACAAATGTTTTTGGTTCTTGGTTTGTTTATTATTTTGGATAGTTCTGCGAATTCTGTTTAATCTCTCTTAGATTTTACCCTCATTTCCAATCTTTTATTTATTAGGTTTTTTGGTCTTTTATGATAGTTTTCCTTGATCTTGTTTAGGAACTTTTTTCAGCTATCTTTTGTGCTGATTTCAATACAAATTTTGTTAAATTACTGTTAATTTCTTCTTTACTTGCTTCCATTTTATCATGCAACTGGGAGTACCTATTTTGTATTGCTAAACTAAACTCTTCAGATTTTTCTCTTATTACAGGCGTGTTTAATCTCAGTCGTGAAATTAGTTTTCTTTTTTTTTTCCCGTAGATCTAGGGTAATTTTACCTCTCACTATTCTATGGTCACCTGACTTTAACTTGACTTTTCACCAATCTATGGTTGCTTGACTTTAACTTGCTTACCACTGTTACATCTTTAACTAAGTCAGCCTTTTTTTTCCACTGAGAATTAAATTATTTCGTTTCTCCATTTGGGCTTCTCCATGTCCATTATGTGTGTTCCTTTTTATAAAAAAAGGTGTTTATTGGTTTTAGATTGTTTATTTCGTCAAATTCTACAAGCATGTCTCCTCTGTCATTTCTTGTGCCTACTCCAAATTTACCTACTGTTGAGTCTCCTCTCTTATTATGATATACTTTAGCATTAAAATCATACAAAACAAATGTAATTTAAGTCTTACGTTTTGTCAAAGATATCTATAGGTGTTCATAATAAATGTATATTTCTTCCTCTGTAAGGAATGTTGTTGATGCATATGTTTGAATGATCTTCATTTTATACTTCTTATTTAATTATGTAATAAATCCTACAATTCTATCTCTGTTGCTATAGAATTATTTAATCTTTTGACTTATTATACTAAAAACTGAGCCGTGGGGCTAAATGAACTCTGTTAGAGCATTTCAAATAATTTATTCTGGTTGATTTTCTGAATTTTAAAACATCAAACTCTAACCTAGAACAAAGTTATAATTACCACGTTAGTAACATATTCTAAATTCTTCTCACATTGCGGGAATGAGGTTAACTGTTTAGCTTAATATTAAAAGTAAAGTCACACTCAGACAGTTCAATACTTTTGTTACGTAATCTAGCAGTTACTATCGAGACAATACAAGAGATACGTAGTTTTCTGTAATCATTTACTCAAGTTTTATAAGAAATATACACACACATACACACCCACCCACACACACACACACACACACACACACACATATATATATATATATATATATATATATATATATATATATATATATGTGTGTGTGTGTGTGTGTGTATATATATGTATATATGTATATACGCATATATATATATATATATATATATATATATATATACACATAAACATATATATCTATCTATCTACATATATATATAAATATATATATATATATATAATATATATATATACATATATATGTATATATATATGTATATATACAGTATATATATGTATATATATATATATATATATATATATATATATATATATATATATATATATGTGTGTGTGTGTGTGTGTGTGTGTGTGTGTGTGTGTGTGTGTGTATCTCAATGGGAACGAAATTTACTCGGGTTTACGATAACAGATTGTTAAACAATTATACTTTCTTCATAATCTTTTGATTAACATTTTAGTAACACATTTTAACCTTTTTCATAATTGCAACAACTTCACTTCCTTTATTTATGTATTTGATTGTAGAAAATATTTCATAACATAAATAGCTATTTCTATGGAATTTCTTCCTTTTAGTATTTTCCTTTGATAAGACAACTAAAAAAAGGATACTTCGTTTTTATTTGTTATTTTGTATAAGATGTTTACAAAATATTTACAGTTTTATATAATTAAAAATGGAGGTTATTCAGTTACACAATTAAATAAGATTCAAATTCTTACCGGTAATAGTTTTCATGCTAAGAGGAATTAGGTAAAAACATTTAAAATTACATTATACATAATTTAGGGGAATTTTGATGATTGTAGAATAAGGTTCAATCTCCTACCGAATAAAGTATACAAAAATAAGCTCTTTTGCTTAGAAAAATTACGGCGCTAGAGGTCTTGGAAAAAACTTTGAGGAATTTCTAATACCCAAAAATGGCCTGGAGTTGCAGTGTGAAATATATTCCTAAGGCGTGTGATGGAAATGGTTAAAAATATATATATACTGTACTGCTTGCAGATATTCAAAGTATAGATGTAATACAACCTTAATTATATGCCTCATTAAGCACCGTAGCAATATCAAGTCTTAAAAAAGATGATTTTTAGATTATGAAAGTGTTCATAAATGTTGTATGAATAGATTTCTGATGATTACCATTCATTCCCTTGTTAATTACCATTCACTCCCTTGATAATTACCATTCATTCCCTTGTTAATTACCATTCACTCCCTTGATAATTACCATTCATTCCCTTGTTAATTACCATTCACTCCCTTGATAATTACCATTCACTCCCTTGATAATTACCATTCACTCCCTTGTTAATTACCATTCACTCCCTTGATAATTACCATTCACTCCCTTGTTAATTACCATTCACTCCCTTGATAATTACCATTCATTCCCTTGCTAATTACCATTCACTCCATTGATAATTACCATTCATTCCCTTGTTAATTACCATTCACTCCCTTGATAATTACCATTCACTCCCTTGATAATTACCATTCATTCCCTTGTTAATTACCATTCACTCCCTTGATAATTACCATTCACTCCCTTGATAATTACCATTCACTTCCTGTCAAGGTCAGGTGACTTTTCATGCACTTGACAGCAATGCTTACTCTTCATGACAAATGTCCATAAAACCAACATAATTCTGAGGACAACCACAGGTGATAGAATTCCTTATCATGCACAAACTATTGGAAAGAGTTGATTTTATTCATAAATTGCAATGATTTATTTAACTACTTACACAGTCTTTTCTGAATTATGGAACAGATTTATTTTTTCAAATTGATTACTACTATGGATAAGGCTGTTCATAGATTTGATAGACTTAATTGCTGAAGAAATTTCATTTGCTTCTAGTATTCATCACTATTAATATTCCCTTTAGTTATTCATATCTTTTTTTTTTTTCAAATGATTTATTGCAGATCATATAAAGTTTCTTCTTAGGTATGGTAAAGAAGATTTATTTCAAGATAAATTTGGTTTGCAGTAATTTTAATAAAGATAATTTTGATAAAGATGATAATTTTAATTACTTTAATGCAGGCGTAAATCATAGCGATTAGATTAATTTTGATTAGTCAGTAATAAAATAATACCGTGTGTCAATCAAATGTTATGAAAATTATTTAACATATATCAAGTAATGTTTTAATAATGCTTAATGAAAAATAAACTAAGAGGAATAGAGGAGGGTAATTTGTCTAACTTATGACCTGTAATAGTCATCAAGCATTCCTGATTATAATTCTTTATTATATTTTCATTAAGAAGACCAGCATGTATCTGAAAAGATAAAGATAAGAAACTGAGATAACATAGTACGGACAAAGCGAGCAAATTAACAATTGTTATAGTACGTTGCATAGTTTAATCCCATTAGAAATTTGTGTTTTGAAAATTCTGTAGTTTTTAGGCAATGAAATTGTTTTAATTTCCACTCTCGTTGTCTTTTTCAGGTCTTTCAAGTATATTGAAGAGCAATGATCAAGTTTGCGGTAAGTAAAAACGGTTTCCTCTACTTCATTTTATGGAAAACGTTTTATTCCATTTATCTAATGTGGAGTGGGATAGGATATCTTTTTATTTTAATTAATTAACTTTTTCTTAAGACTTTGATGAAAATTTTTTATACATCTAATCGTAAGATGTTCTTCATTGAATATTTTAGTAGACTTCTCAAAAGTTACAGATTAGAAACACACAGGTAGCACATGAACATTGGCATAAGAAAATATTTTATTCAAGTGTTCTGAGTAAATTAAATTTTGTAATTTTGACGGAGTAATTTCTTCAAAGCAAATCTGTCCCGTGGTCAGAATTTTATTAATCAAATAAAAACTTATTATGTCTATAATAATTACAACAGATATACTCCAACAGGTATGCGCAAATGTGTACAATTTTTAGGCCGGTTAGTACTTTTGTAGCATTTAAATAGACCATTCAAAATAGAAAGAAATTCTGATGATAACGTCTTTGGACTTTTGAGCCTCTAACCATTATCGGCCCAATGCTTCATCCACTCATCAATAGAAACTATAAAAGAAGAAAATAAAATATTTAACTGTATATGGTTAGAATCATTTCGAGTTCCACAACTGGGGTTTCATCCTACCCATACCATGTCTTCAGTTAACAGGGGCATTAAATCTTCCTCCCCTTGTAGGTTTGAGGGGATGTAGGCTACAGAATGTTATCAGATAACCTTGACAATACGTATTTGTGATATGTACCTCGCACTATTTTTTTAATGAGTCACATTTGCACTGACTCGCAGGGGTGCCCTTTTAGCTCGGAAAAGTTTCTTACCCGCTGATTGGTTTGATGAAATAATTATAACCAATCAGCTATTAGGAAACTTTTCCTAGCTATTAAGGGACCCCTGCGAGTCGGTGCAAATGTGCCTTTACTCATTAAAAAAATGAGTAAAGACCAAGTTGTAAATGAGGATTTGATGCATCAACCCACTTTTGGTATGGTAAGTAAGGTTTAAAGCTATAGTTTAGGTACAGTGGTATCTAACATGATTCCAAGCATGTGCAGTTGCATAGCCGGTTCCTCTCCTTTTATATCCTATGTAGATTTGAGAACAAGGTCCTCTGAAGAATATTGAGAGTTATATGGTAGGACAGGATTAGAAAGGAAACTATAAGAGAGATTACTCGAGTGCCATATGTGGATGAGATCATGATAAGGGGTAGATGGAGATGGTTTGGGCATGCTCTTCACACTCCCCAAGAGAGATTAGTTCACCAAACTTTCAGCTGGGCTCCACAATGCACCAGAAGAATGGGAAGACCCAGGCCTACATGGCTGAGGACTATGAAGTGTGAAGTAGGAAATGAAGAATGGAGTAGTAGTGATTTAAAAGCTCAAGATAGAGACGACTGGCGAAATCTAACTGAGGCCTTTGCGTCAATAGGCGTGGGAGGAGATGATGATGGTAGTGGTGATTATATATATATATATATATATACACGTGTATGGAAAATAAAAAATCCATAAGAACAAAATCATAGATTTATGATTATTGATTGTGAATTAATCATGCGAAATACATAGTCTGCCATTTTTGTCTATATACTGTAAACCTTTAGTTCTGTAGAATGCTGTAATATATATATATATATATATATATAATATATATATATATATATATATAATATATATATATATATATATATTCCCTTTTTGCTAAAAAATGATTTTTATACGCCTTGTATCTCAACCAAAATATCCCTCTTGTATGAGATTGAGACAATTTTGTATTAGTAACCTCTAGAACCAAGTCCTTGATGTCAAAGAAAAGCACACTGATAGCATATGTCGGGAAAATTTCCTGACATTTCTAGCTGTACAAATGGCAACGGAGTAGATATCTGGAGTAAAAAAAAGAAAGAAAAAAAAACGTAAAAGAAAGAAGTATTTTGCGAAGTATTATGGAGTTATTGTTTCACAAACCTGATTGAAATTCTATCTATAAAGTTGCATACCCTTTGAGATGTGACAAATATTTATATGATGATTAGTTTCTTATCTTTGTGAAACTTGGCAACTGTTGAAAGGAACGCTATTCCGTAACTTGTATGCATCGGCTTTCAATGTCCTCCTGATCGGTTGTTATGGCCGATGTGGTAACGTCCCTGACTGGTGAATACCAGACTGGGGTTCGAGTCCTCAAACTCATTAGTTTCTCTGGTCGCTGCAACCTCACCATTCTTGTGAGCTAAGGATGATGGGTTTGGGGGAGCCTATATGTCTATCTGCTGAGGCATCAGCAACCAATGCCTGGCCCTCCTTGGTCTTAACTTGGGTGGGGAGGGGCTTGGGCATATAAATTATATAGATATTATATATATATGTATATATATATATACACACACACACATATATATATATATATATACACCCATATATATGTATATATATAATATATATATATATATATATATGTGTGTGTGTGTGTGTGTATATACACACACCCTTATATATATATGTATATATATATATATATATGTGTGTGTGTGTGTGTATATATATATATTTATATGGTCAGTCTTAAGGACAGTGTCCTGCTTGATTGGGCAATTTCACTTTCCCTTGCCTCTGTCATTCATGGGTGACCTTTAAACCTTCAAAACTTTTCTTTTCTCAGTAATCTGATCCATTTAGCTTTGATGCACTCTGATGTCGTCAAAAATATTCTTTCATAATCAGCTACAGATGAATGAGAGAAATTATCAGTATGGTATAATTGATTAAAGATATTGCCCTGACTAAGTGGTTTATCATTAATCGGCTAACATTTGGTATGGCCAGGTATTATTCCTTGTCTACCACACACTTGTTCTCTCTGCTGTAAGGAACTTAGTGGCATACTTGGAGAATGTACCCTATTGAGTGGAAATAGGAATAGGATACCATTTTGCACGAGTCTCTTCTTTGGATGGGTGGGATTTTGTGGGCTGAATTATCGTTGGTGCCGTGTGAAATACTCTTTCTTTTCTTTGCCTTGCCTTCTACTCTATTTTGTAAATTTTAGGCGTCTCAGAAAAATTATATATATTTTTAGTAAGTTTCACTGCCATCCTTATTAATGTGACTGTACTGTCATTTTCCGATAATTGCTGGATATTATTTATTTTAAATTCATAATGTGTGTTATATCGTGATTCTGTTAAAATTCTCGTTTGGTGTTAGACCAGCTAATGTGGCAAATGTGTTGATTATAGCACTGTACGCGTGAAACGCTTTAGTCTTTTAAGCTACGAAACGAAAAATACTTGAAGATTTAGGTAGAAGGTTTGCCAAGGCACCAGCCACCCGCTGAGATACTACCACTGGAGAGTTTTGGAGTCCTTTGACTGACCAAACAGTATTAGATTGGAGCCCTCTCTTTGGTTCAGGCTCATTTTTTCTTTGTCTATACATACACCGAAAAGTCTGGCCTATTTTTTTTTACATATCCTTATCTTCCCTTTTACATCTGGCAACGCTAAAATAACATAGATTCTTTTGTACTTAAGGGATTAACTACTGCACAGTATTATTCAGTGGCTATTTTCCTCTTGGTAAGGGTAAAAGAGACTTTTTAGCTATGGTAAGCAGCTCTTCTAGTAGGACACTAAAATTAAACCATTGTTCTGTAGTCTTGGGTAGTGTCATAGCCTAAGTACCATGGTCTTCCACTGTCTTGAGTTTGAGTTTTCTTGCTTGAGGGTACACTCTGGCAACCTATTCTATGTTTCTTTATTTCCTTTCCTCACTTGGCTATTTTCCCTGTTGGGGCGTTAATGGTTTTCTAATTAATGTTGTAGATTAGCTTGTAATAATGATAATAACTTCTTGTATTAGAAAGGTTCGTCATCGATTCCATAGATTTAAAATAATTGGCGCTAAATATAGTTGTTTTTCTCATTAACGTTTTTTCCTCCATTTACCTTTATTTTGTCATAAGTTTTGTCTATTTTTCGAGCGATTTCCTTAGTTTCCCTGGTTCTTGACCGATTATGTTTCAATTTGGGTTGATTTGCCTGATTGTTGTCATTATTCAGTCATTATTCTAAAGTGAAATGCATATAATCCTCTTTTCCTAGTTCCCGAGTATTGGTACTTTTCCTTATTCAAATTGTGTTGGTTGCTGCATCCATTCGTATGATTGTAGAATTATTTTAATTTTAAAAATCGTAATATTCCCACCAACTATAAATTATCTCTTTCAAGGAAATTACGAGTATGTTTACAAAACTAAAAACTTAATGGATGTATTCTTAGGTAAGCGTCTTGATTTGTTCATGAATGATAGTATGTTCATGATCAATAGTATGTTGTAGCTTCCTACATTATATTCTCTCTTGTGTAGTGTTAGATTTTTTTTTATGGCCGGTTATTAATTAAAATATATTCGTACTATTGAGCTCCGTTTATTTATAGAATTACTTTTCCTTTCACTTCCAACTGAGTATAGCCATTATTGCTTAACTTTCAAGTCACGGACTTTTTCCCATCGTATCAAAGTTAATATTTAATCGGTTATTTATGCCATTTAGTTTCGAACTTTCTCTCTTTAGATTACTTATAAAATTTAGAGCGCGGAAGCCTTAACATCTCAGAGTTGTGTGTGTTAATACATTTTTCATTATATATTCGTTGTAATTTGTAACACTCCCCTTTTAAGAAGCAGCTTTGTATTAGACAATCACACACTTGTAGATTCCAGGATGTCTTTCTTCATTTGATTTATTGCTATTTTTATTCCGTGGCAGGAGTAATTTAGTTTTATATTGCCCAGAGTTCCGACATGAACTCGATTCTCTCCAAGGCCGATGACTGTTGACTGCTGTTTCTCTTAAGAACCCCCTCTCCCCCCTCCCCCTATCTCCACTTGTAAAGATCCTGGTTAACCTGATAGTCAAAAGCACCTTTCAGTGTTCAGCCAGGATCTTTCTAAGGGTCCTCTTTCATATCGACGTGCCTGGTATATGGATGAGTAACGGCATTGGTCTGATGAATTTGTTAGTTTTTTTTATCACTTGTTTGTTTTTCTGCACGAGGGGGCCGTTGTGATAGCGTACTGTGTTTAAAAGCCTCTGTTTACCCACAGTCTGTATAAAAAAGAATGAAGAAAATAAAAGATTAATCACCAATGTAAGTGATATAACTACATTTTAGACCAGGGGAAAACGCAAGGCTTTTCTCGCAAGGACATTCACAAGTGAGGGAAAGTAGAGATTGAAGTTGCAGAGTTCTAGTTGGCAGAGGCAGGGAGAGAAGGTCGCCCCCCTTACTAAAATTAGCTGTACTCGCTCTAGCTGGGCTCTACCTGGCCTGCTCTCCCCTCTCTTCCCCTTTAGTCAGCCTCATTTTCCCCTTAGACAACATCTCCTTGTCTCCTCTCCCCCAACCCCGTAGACATTCCCCATCCCCGCGCCCGTGCCCCTTTTCCCCTCATGCCCCACATGGCCCATGTGGTGAGTATAGTATGTTGGGGTCTCAACGAGGGTGAATGGTTTTTTGAAAGATTAGATTTGGTGGGGAAGTCTTGTGGCCCTGTAAGTGATCGCTTTGCCTCAGAATGACGAGTTCATGATTTCTGGGATTTCAAGATTTAAGGCATATTTAGGAATCGTATTGTAAGAGCTATAGTTAGTTGAATATTTCTATTAGGTAAGGGGGTAGTAATAGAAGTATTACGAGAATTTATTACACCTTCTATAAGTTTGCGATATATTATGCGTTGTGATGTGCCTTGAGGAAAGTATTTAAGGGCATATGCTGCCTTATAGTTCATGCTTGCAGAAAGATATGCTAATCACCAGTTGTATATAGTCCATATTGTTTCTTCTCTGCTTAGTTGTTGACGAGAGCATTCTGGTTAATTCTGACGACTTGATTTTCATCTCTCTCTCTCTCTCTCTCTCTCTCTCTCTCTCTCTCATGAAAGTAATTAACTTACTACAGGTACATACCTTTTTTTTAAGTTCGGCTAGTGTCCATCCGTGCTATGAGCTCTCAGAATAGTTGGAGATCTTTTTTAAGCTTTTAACTTATGTTGGCTTTTGTCTGTGGATGTTGCGTCAGTCATTTAATAAGCAAGTGAATAATGAAATGGGTGACAGTGTTACGTGGCATCTTCCTCGACTTATGGCATCGACCTTGCAGGTAGGGAGAGGGGTGTGTCGTCAGACGTCGGCTGCTGCTGCTGCTGCATTCCTCAAAAGTTCTTTTTGTCAAATCTTTTTCGTTGAAGATCTCTGACTCAGAGAATCTCTCTCTCTCTCTCTCTCTCTCTCTCTCTCTCTCTCTCTCTCTCTTCCCTTACGCTTTTGTTTGTAGAACATGCTTGTTCCTAATCAAAATATGATTTCACTCATCACTCATTTTGTTGTTGTCATACATTTTGAATGAAATGAAACGAAATGAAATCTAAATCGTTATGAAAAGGTGATGAATGAAATTCCAACTGTATAATTTATCCCTTCATCAGTTTTGAGTAAATCTCAAAGGGGATATCATAGAATCAGTCTCTAAACGGTCATTATATTAGGGAAGAATTATAGTGATAAAAGGAGGAAGAAGAAGAGAAGGGGTGATGATAATCTTTAAATATACTGTTACGGAATTAAGAATAAGGGGTGAGTTAGAAATTTAGTAGAGGTGCAACGATCAGGTACACTAATTAATCAATTTTCATCGCTGCAGAAAGTTGATTTTTAGTTATTTGTTTTAGACGTAGAGAAATGAAATAGGGTGAGCATATGGGCAATCAGACATAGTGGATGACTCTTAGATTAATCGTGATCTGTGATATTCTCCGACAGTATTATGTTGGTAGGGAATGTCGTCAATTTGATGAAATTAAAAAAACAAATAAATCTGCGGTGTTATGTAAGATTTGGAGCTTTTATAATCATGTCATAGAAATCTGAGAGAGAGAGAGAGAGAGAGAGAGAGAGAGAGAGAGAGAGAGAGCGGTAAAGAAAATTCACAATAATCAAGTTGAGATTTCCTCTCTCTCTCTCTCTCTCTCTCTCTCTCTCTCTCTCTCTCAATGTAATCTTTATATCTTCAGAAGACTCCTTCATGTGACATAGGGCTAAAAGAGGCAAAAGTAAAACCATCATTTACTAAAGATAAAGGAAAGTGACCTGGGTTATTGAATAGGTATTTTAAAAAGCCGGAAGTCATGAAGTACGTAAATTTCTGGTACTGAACCGCCTCTGAGAAATTTCGACTCCAGTCAAGTCTATTTGATATTTTTGTTTTAGTACTGAAATGTACTTGAAAAGGATTCTACCAATAAGGGAAGGATCGTTAATATTTCAGCATTCCAGTTTTATATCTTGGGTCTTATTTTGGTTTTGTATTTTGTAATGATTATCAGCTGTTCCTAAGTACATCTTATTTTGGTTTTATATTTTATGATGATTTTTAGCTGTTCCTAAATAGATCTTATTTTGGTTTTACATTTTATGATTATTAGCTGTTCCTGAATAGCTCTTATTTTGGGTTTATATTTTATACTAATTCCCAACTGTTCCTAAATACCGAATATTAGGAACCCTAATTCAAGAAATTAATAATTACATGATAAAATTCACAACGCGAAATGTAAATTTCTGCCAAGCAGTAGTTGTTGAAATCCTGAATTTCAGAAAATTATTACAACTAATTCCAAGACATTTGCAGGATATTCTAACAGGATTTTTTTTTCACACAGATCATAGCTCTGAAATTAACTCTGAAGGTAATATGAAAGTTCTGGAAAATTTGAGTTTTACTTATGAAAGAAAAGTAGGTAGAATTTGAATGTATGGATTTATGTGACATCTCATTGTCATATGTTCACATTCCTGGAAAATAAATCAAGATTTATTGGGTACCCTTTTATATATATATATATATATTTATATGTATATATGTACATATATATATATATATATATATATATATATATTATATATATATATATATATATATATATATATATATGCAGAAGAACCACAGGGAAAATGAAAATACAGAATATACACTTGAGTCCTGACTAGTTTCGTGATACTTCCTCAGTATCACGAAACTAGTCAGGACTCAAGTGTATATTCTGTATTTTCATTTTCCCTGTGGTTCTTCTGCATCTGAGCATCACGTTTTCCTGTGATTATTACGCATATATATATATGTACATATATACATATATATATATGTATATATATATATGTATATATATAAATGTATATATATACATATATATATATGTACATATATACATATATATGTGTATATATATATATATATATATATGTATATATATAAATGTATATATATATATATATATATATATTTGTATATATATATATTTTTTTAAAGTTTTCCCAGTATTTCGTTTCTATGAGAGAATATACGCTTGAACAGATAAAATTATTATAATCAAAAGTCAAGCCCCTTGTCGAAATCGCTTTAACTTGTGTATTATTAACCTCCAAAGACAATTGTGTGGCAATTGCTTCTGTCTTGGCCGGAACACTAGAATTAAGTATGGGGTCTAATTACCCTTGACGGGTACCTAATGGCCTTTGCTCAAGGTAAATGTGTAACATGCTGTAGGGTACAGATATGGCACTGTCTAGGCTGCACCAATCCTAAAGAAAATTCTCTTATTGTAGAGTTACCTTCAGGTGTAAATTATAAACAAGATAAAGTGAATTCGACATCATGGGATATTTGTGGTTAATGAGAAATTACCGTTCAAACACAGTTCGTTTAGGATGACAAGCCACAGGTCACGTTTATGAAGACCGCAAGTGAGTTTAAAGTCTCATAAGGATTGTAATCGGGTTAGCAAATGTGGAAAGATAGCTCCGGTTGAGATTAGTATTTCTACAGATAATTGTAGCAATCCTTTTTTTTTTTGTGAATTGTTTCAGAGACTAGAAAAGGGGAAATCGAAGAATATATGGTTTTGATGAGAGTTGCATAGCTATTAGAATTGTTTCAGAACGTATAAGGGTTTTACGATTATAAAGGGGAAAAGTATCAGCAGAGAAGATGAATGCATCAAATACTTCAGTAGTTGGGAGAAAGAGCCAAGAAGAGATAAGGAGGTTGACGTTATGACAGAATAATGTAATATAAATGTCACAGATGACTGGGTTTTGCATAGTTTTATATGATAAAGAATGTTGTTTTCTTTCGTTTTTTTCTAGTAAAGTGGCGAAGAATGTTCAGTATAGAAGTTGCTTGGAGATGATCGCACTCAATTGGTCATATAGAAATGTTTAATTAATTTTAATGGAAAAGTTTGATATAATTGAGGCCTATATTTAAAAGAAAATTAATTTTCTAAATCATTACTGATCATATATTGCTGGGTTTTTATCCATTTATCAATAATTGATATTTTTATTTGGATTATTTGTTGGGTAGTGTATTATGAGCTGACGTCACGATGTAGGTCTTTCAAGCTGAAAGCAGGCTTGAAATTGGTTGTAAATAGTTAATAAATGGAAATGTTCAACTGTGCTGCCCAATAGTTTATGTGTAGAAAGGTTCTGACTTGGCTTTTCCCTGATTAGCATATCTGTCAGCGCTGTTTTCAAGATTAGAAAAATCGGATAGCCACAATATTATGGTTTCTTATAAAATATGATACTGGCAAAATCTATCTTGAAGTTTGATACGGATGTAATGTCTAAACGATAGCAGTGTTTATTTTACCAACTCCCTATTTATGTTTTGAAAACATAACTTCTGTGCTTGATTCACTCTTTCCCTTTCCCTCTCTCTTCCACTTCTCTCCTCTCTCGTCGTATCCCAAACACAAGCCTCACCAGCCCCTTATTCAGTGTGTGTTTGCCAGCTCGGAGCACAACAGCACCTTGGCTCACGTTCGGTTTCTCCCTCCTTGCCGTCAAGGGCTTGTGGTCGTTGCTCTCTCTCCATCTGAAGGAATTGCTCTATCTCAAACTGCTTGGTGGCTCATTTTCAATTCCTGAATAGTGGCTCGTTGTGGAGATCGTCTGTGCTTCCCGAACATCTGACTGGTGGTCACTGTTTTAGCGTTCGTGAGAAAAGGTGGCAGTCAGGAATCGCGCTCAAAGATTGTTGGATGTCTGGTGTGACCTGACGGCAAGGGGGAGAGACGAAAGAAAAAGTAATCTGATAAAGAAGTGTGTGGTATAAATACCCGTCCTTCATTGACATGTGAAGTGATTTTCACCCCTTCCGAAGTTGCAGTTCTCATTATTGGGTCTTGGAAAGAAGTAAATCGTGAATATTAAACCAACACCAACGGCATTTCAGGATTACTTCGAGTGCGAAGTGCACCGTCTGATGAGGACCTTCTCGACCACTCTGGAGGCACTGGCCCTTGGGGCACTGTGACTTCCCCTCCCACATTTATACTGTTTTGTTACGTCACACTCAAGAGCAACCAAAGATGATCTCCTTGTCGGGGATTTTGACTTTCATATACAACTCCCTCCTGGTGCTGTTCATCTCGGCGCACTTATTAGTAGGTGGAGCTGTAAGCATAAACTTCTTCTTCTCGTTACTTCTTCTACTTCTGCCTCGATGCCCTGGGCTCTGGGGCTGGTGGTGGGGTGGTGGTGTGCTTGACGCCGAAAACTATATGTAGATTCATTCTTTCCAGTTGACAGTTTTTTCCCCTTGTTCTTGTTTTCGTTTTAATGTTGTAATGATCTTTTAATTCAGTTTATGTTTCCGTCAATGCATTGTTACTTATTAGTGTTTCTTTTGCTTTACATGCTTATTTTCTAACCGACTCATGTCATGGCTATGGCTTTGTTTTCCCTGTTTGTTCCTTTTATTTATGAAACTTTCATTAACAAAGCTTTAAGTACCCTGATATGTGATGTATGCTGTGGAATCTTGGTGTTTATCGAATGTTTATGTTTTTATTAGAGGACTGACGGAACGAGAACTTCTTTTAGCAATTTTCTTATCAATTTCAGTGTTGCAAACTTCTACAAACTTCCCTAATTATTAATCTCAGTCATAACTTTATTTAACATTCAGGGAGATTTTATATTTAGATGACTTATTGGAAGAACAGTTTTAAAGTTTTGCTAGAAAAGGCGAGATTTAATTTGTAGCTATGGCCATTATGCAAAGATTTCGTACACTTAATCTCTCTCTCTCTCTCTCTCTCTCTCTCTCTCTCTCTCTCTCACATATTATCTTTGTTGTTTACATGAAAATGCTTAGGTGCTAATGACCTTAATTATTATTATTATTACTTGCTAAGCTACAGCCCTTGTTGGAAAAGCAAGATGCTATAAGCCTAGGGGCCCCAACATGGAAAATAGCCCAGTGAGGAAAGGAAACAAAGAAAAATAATATATTTTAGGAACAATAACATTTAGATAAATATTTCCTATACAAACTATGAAAACTTCAACAAAACAAGAGGAAGAGAAACGAGATAGAATAGTGTGCCCGAGTATACCTTCAAGCAAGAGAACTCTAACCCAAGACAGTGGAAGACCATGGTACAGAGGCTATGGTACTACCCAAGACTAGAGAACAATGGTTTGATTTTGGAGTGTCCTTCTCCTAGAAGAGCTGTTTACCATAGCTAAAGTCTCTCTTCTACCCTTACCAAGAGGAAAGTAGCCACTGGACAATTACAGTGCAGTATTATTATTATTATTATTATTTATTATTATTATTATTATTATTATGACTTGCTAAGCCACAACCCTAGTTGGAAAGGGAGGATGCTATAAGCACAGGGTCCCCAACAGGGAATATAGGCCAGTGAGGAAAGAAAACAAGGAAAAATAAAATAGTTCAAGAATAGTAACAACATTAAAATAAATATTTCCCTTACAAACTGTAAAAACTTTATCAAAACAAGCGGAAGAGAAATTAGATAGAATAGTGTGCCCGAGAGTACTCTCAAGCAAGAGACAAGTTAATAACTTAGAAGTCATTCTGCCTCACTGTATATTAATCTTGTGCAGATAATCATTTAGAGATTTTTGATTTTTTTTCCACATCCATTTTGCTTAGATTTCTTCATTCCCCAGTTCCCTCGCCGTTTGCTGGTTTTATAATTTTGCTATTTTAAACTTTTAAAGTCTCTCCTTCCCGATTAGTTTTTAATTTATCTATCTTCTTCTGTCAAATATATTTTCACAGTTTACAAATAAGGAATATTAAAGCCAATATTTTGTTTTTGCTTTTCCGTTTGCCTTTTTTTCTTTTGCATTTTAAACCAATATATATATATATATATTTTTTTTTATCAACGATTTACATTCACCATGTTTCTTCAAACTTGTTACGGACTGAACGCATTCCCTGATTTACCTTGATTGCCATTTTGAATAGATTTTTTGGTTCATTACTGATTGGTATACAGGTATAATTTGTTTCATGTTGTATTCAATCTGGCTCTACTTCCATGTGTTGTTTTATCAGAACAAAATAAGATTTATTATTTGTCTTATTTCTATCATTTGGTTTGAGTCATTCCTCGGGTTTCTACCAATTGTTTTGTGATAAGTTTTCTGAGCCCAAGTCTTTTAAGAGTTCGGTGGCCAGACTTACAAGATTTCAAATGGTGTAATCAAAGATGATTGTTCATCAGCTTGATCCTATCTATAGAATCCACCCTCTTCCCGTGATGTAGTCCTTATGTTTCTTCATCAAAGGATATTCCCCCCCAAAAAAAAAAATAAATTAAAAATAAATGAATAAATAAAAAAAAAAAATACCCGATGGTGTAGTAATTATATTTCTTCATCAAATGATATTTCCTCTAAAATAGTAAAAATAAAACTGTCCACCTCTTGAAATTCTGTCAATTGTGCTTACTGCATTTCTAAAGACCAAACAATATACAAAATTGCCATATATTGCAATTTTCTTAGATGAACCATCAAAATTTAGGGATACTTCATTTTGGATGAATTGCCTAAGGTGACGTCCCAGCGTGGGATGTTGACATTTTCATGGGTACAAATATACTTGAATGTAGTTTGTATTCTTTGTTAGAGACCCTCTTTTCAAACAGATTTCTTTGATCTATATTTGAAATTCTTCCTTCTTAGTTTAAGGGAATAGATATTTGTCAGTTTCATAAGACTGAGTTAAATGCAATTTACAAGTTCACTGACAGCCGCCTTCGGCAGAAACCCAACCCAACTCTCTCTCTCTCTCTCTCTCTCTCTCTCTCTCTCTCTCTCTCTCTCTCTCTCTCTCGTTTAATGTCATATTTTATGTAAAGAAACTGGTTTTCGCTCTTTGAGTTTAAATTTGGAATTTGTTATATAATTGGATGTTTTCAATTAGTGTAAATCTACTTATTCGAATATAATAGCTGTATAAACAAAACAAATTACGGGTATTTTCAGTGTTCCCTTTCTTTTGTAGATATATTCTCCTCCTCCTCCTCCTCCTCCTCCTCCCCATTATTATGTCAGTGTCAGTCTCGCTTAGCGTAGCCTAAAGATGTACTTTTGGATACGAATAGCGTCTCTGGGTAGAACAGACGAATAATTCTTCGGGATCATTTCATAGATATGTGTGTCATCTCTGTCGTGGATTCATCTAAGCATTCCGCTGTTCCTTCTTGTAACCTGTCATAAGATTCATTCTGTCAACTATTGTTAACTGGTCTCGGTAAATAGGGTTGTCATTTAGATTATAACGTACACTAAGTACGTCACCTCCGATTGTCAGTAAATTTGCTCTCTAGCCCTTTCTTTGAAACAAATGGAACCTTGGAACCTTGTGCTCTCTCTCTCTCTCTCTCTCTCTCTCCTCTCTCTCTCTCTCTCTCTCTCTCTCTCTCTCTCTCTCTCTCTCTCTCGTAATATCACTTACATTAAGTGTACATGTAACCATATTGTTTATAGCTTTTGCATTTTCGTAAATGGTAATAATTGATGTTTACTACCACTTTCCTCGCATGGGTTAACCTAACCCATTATATCTCTCTCTCTCTCTCTCTCTCTCTCTCTCTCTCTCTCTCTCTCTCTCTCTCTCTCTCTCTCTCTCTCTCTCAAGTCCAGTCCAGTCCAGTCCAGTCCTAATATCTGAACCCTTTTAATATTTTCTAGGTTCAGTCTTGTGAAAAATCTGCGTTATTGTTTATAATTGAGACATATCTAAGTTGATTTTATAGTACTAAGTAGAGTACTTTATTCGATCGAATTAAGCTTCATTTAAAAAAACAATAGATGCTATTGCTTGTGCAGCGTCGTTATAAACATTCTGAATTAAAATAGTGATTAGAAATTACTCTGAAACATAGCTTTCTCTTTATCTAAAAATTGGTGCCGAATCTTGAGATTTTCAGATGATGTATGATCTTTACCTTTTGATTGAGCTATTCATTTCCCCAGTTACTTGGCATGACAACATCGATAGTTGTAAGAGGTCGTATGACTTGGTAGTTAGTGACACGCAGAATTGATTTTTTTTTTTTTTTTTTTTGGTGACATTATTTATGATTTCTTTAAAAAACTAGAATTTGTTGAGTGGTTTCACAGAGGATTAGAGATCACATTCAATAACGGTATCAGAAAGTGACCGAGATTCCATGAAGTAGTCTTCATAATTTGATAGTTATTTCATGATATTGTAGATATTGTTTGAAGTGGTAAGGATCATATTGAGTGGAGACTTTATCAAGTGGTAGATATTGTTTGAAGTGGTAAGGATCATATTGAGTGGAGACTTTATCAAGTAGTAGATATTGTTTGAAGTGGTAAGGATCATATTAAGTGGAGACTTTATCAAGTGGTAGATATTGTTTGAAGTGGTAAGGGTCTTATTGAGTGTAGGCTTCATAAAGTGGTAGATATTATTTGAAGTAGTAAGGATCATACTAATTGAAGGCTTCATAAAGTGATAAATATAGGTTGAAGTGGTAAGGATGACAGTAAGTGAAAGATTCATAAAAGTTGTAGACCTTGTTTAACTGGTAAGGAAATAAGTGGAGGTTTCGTAAAGTGGTAGATGTTTTTTGAACTAGTATCATATTAAGTGAAAGATTCATAAAGTGGTAGATATTGTTGAAGTGGTAAGGATCATATTGAGTGAAGGCTTCATAAAGTGGTAGATCTAGATCTTGTTGAACTGGTAAGGAGTTAAGTGGAGGCTTCATAAATTGGTGGTTACTTTAGAAGTGGTAAGGATCTTATTAAGTTGAAGCTTCATAAATTGGTAGATCTCGTTGGAGTCGTAAGAATGATACTAAGTGGAGGCTTGATAAAGTGGTAGATATTGCAGTGGTGAGGATCACCCTGTTAAATTAGGGATGTCATGAAGTGGTAAATTTTTCACGTAGTCTTGTGGCCGAACAATTGTAGAGGTTCATTAAAGCGGTGATTTTCTAAATGTATTTGAACTATACGAATAAGTATGAATTTCATAAGGTAGTTCAGTCGTAGGCATTTTGGAAGTGTGTTTATTCCAAAGTAGAGGTACATTACATCATAATGTATTGATCCTACGAAGCAAAGGTGATACTGTAGAAGAAAGACAGGTGATATCGCGGTCATTGGATAAATTACATCCAGCTGACGCAGCTCGCTCGTATCGTGTTCTCGAAACCACGGTGGCAGCTTTGGTCAGAACTAAGAAATGAATCATCTCCCGTCGATGTAGAAACAATGGAAGGGATGAAGGTTTTTATTATGCTTTCGATATTCTTATGTATTTAAGGTTTATGTTTTTACTTGTTCTCAATTCATTCAAGTTGTGGAGATAATTTTTTTATTACCTCCGCCAACGAAGTTGGGAAGGAGGTTATGTTTTACCCGCTGTTTATGTGTGTGTGTGTGTGTTTGTGAACAGCTTCTTGGCTGCAATTTTAATCGAAATGAAACTTGCGGGGATTAACTGTTATGTTTTTTTTTTTAAAGCTGAAAATAATTAATTTGATAATGAGTTAACATTGGGGGATTTTTAAAATTCAACTTTGTTGAGACTTACGGGACATTATGTCTTTCGAGACATAAATGATTAGTGTATTTCATTGAACCCATTTTTTCTCTTTTCACTTAACATAATTATGATGCATCTTCCTGAATTATTATTATTATTATTATTATTATTATTACTTGCTAAGCTACAACCCTAGTTGAAAAAGCAGGATCCTATAAGCCCAGGAGACCCAACAGGGAAAATAACAATGTGAGGAAAGGAAACAAGGAAAAATAGAATATTTAAAAACAGTAACAACATTAGAATAAATATTTCCTATATAAACTATAAAAAAAAACTTCAACAAGAGAAAGAGAAATTAGATACACGAGTGTGCCTGAGTGTATCCTCAAACAAAAGAACTCTAACTCAAGACAGTGGAAGACCATGGCTATGGCACTGCCCAAGACTGAGAACATTGGTTTAATTTTGGAGTGTCCTTCTTCTAGAAGAGCTGCTTACCATAGCTAAAGAGTCTCTTCTACCCTTACCAAGAGGAAAGTGGCCACTGAACAATTACAGTGCAGTAACCCCTTGGGTGATGAAAAACTGCTTGGTAATCTCAGTGTTGTCAGGTGTGTGAGGACAGAGGAGAATATGTAAAGACTAGGCCAAACTATTTAGTGTATGTGTAAGTTTCATTGATATACTCAAGTATTTGAAAATAACTAGAAAGTATTAATTCAAGATCATCAAAATGTCTCAAATTTATATAATTTGGTTAAAAGGTTTTAGAATTATTGATAGAAAATCTATAAGAGATTACTATTTTTCCATATGATGCATGAATTTATTTAATTCACGTATCAACTGGAATTACTCAATTCATTATTATTATTATTATTATTATTATTATGATTATTATTATTATGATTATTATTATTATGATTATTATTATTATTATTATTACTTGCTAAACTACAACCCTAATTGGAAAGGCAGGATGCCATAAGCCTAGGGGCTCCAACAGGGAAAATAGCTCAGTGAGGAAAGGAAACAAGGTAAAATAAAATTCTTAAGAAGAGTAAAAATTTTTTTTCTAATTGCTAGGTGACAAAAACCTCATTGAAGCATCGAAAGAGTTTTAATACTTTTAAGTAATTGGATAAAATTTAACTACATTCATTTAAATAAATCGCCCCTACTCGTCTTAAAATAGTATTTTATTCCCACGATGGCCACTACAAAATTTGCATTTATACACTGAAAATATATTTTATTAAAGCTTCTATTTTTTCTTTAGCTTTTGATGCACCATCATCATCCTAGTTGTAAAAGCAAAATGCTTCAGTAAGGAAAGCACCCCAATACAAACAAAGAAATAGCAAAATAAAGAATTAACTATTTAACTATATAATGTTTTACTTCCTATTGATTCTTGCTATTGCCTCCGTCTTGAGAACTTAATTCCTGTAAAATCCTGTCTGGCCTAAGCAGTCTTATGTGCCTATTCTCAATTATTTACTGGCCCTTTTTATTGTTATGGGGCCTAGTACGTACGCATTGACTACTTATCTGACTACACTGCTTCTTTCTCCTTCTCACTAATTGTATGTTTGAAGGAAACTATTGCCTATTCCGCTTGATTATTTTTGTTACTCGAGCCTCCAAGTGATGGTGAGAAGCAACGTTGAAATGAGGCCATTGATATGTTCCTTCAAATATTTCTAGTATTTTTGGTACCTTAAGTTTTAAGAGAATGCCATTTAGCAGGCAACCCAGCGATCTATGGTAGGCGTGAAGGAAAGGAAAACTTCTAACGAAGAGAGATTGATATAAAATGATTCCCCGAAAGAAACGGTATATCCGGAAGTTATAGGACTTGTGTCGCATGACAATAGGAAAGAATGTCACAGCTTGGCGGCGAAGTGGACATAAAATCACTAGACAAAGCTATTACTTGATGGTCAGAGGATCAGTTGGGGAAGTAATAGACAGGAGAGCAGAGTCCATTTGAGGCTCTTATTAGACATTTCTAAAGGAACAGCGTATTTTTTGGCCGCTGGCACTCTCCTTAGGAGATCGTAAACCCCCCCCCCCCCTCCTTCAACCGATCAAAGGCAGGCCAGTTAAGGGGCTGTTAAGCACCTAGAGCCCATATTGTCAGAATATTTTGGCGAGTTAACTAATAAAAAAGTTTGATATGTTCCTCGAGAGGCTACCTTAGAGTAGGGAACATTTCAGTGAATTAATGAATTTTTTACCGTCCTGTGAGACAGGGAACTAATACATAAGAGTATTATTAGTGATTATTTTTTAATATTTTTATCTTCAATATTTGCGAGGTATGTGGGTCAGGTTATTGTCCATTCTATTGCTTATTCATATTTGTTCTGTTCCTGTTAAGATTTCTTGACGTTTATACTTTTTTTTTTATTAGTCGACATCTTTTTTCTTCATCTTATTATTGGTTAATATAATTTGCTGTGATATTCTTGAAATTAATCTTCGGATATGCTGTCTATAAATACTCCTTAACATATCCACCCATCATAAACATTTATTTTAATATATATTTCCTCATTGTTTAAATTTAACAAGGAAGCCTCTGGATTCAAGTAAAATACTGTTTTTGTTGGGATCTTTGTTGGTGCCACCAGCGCTTTTGCAGTTAAAGCCCATTGTTGTTACCTCCGTAAACGAAGTTGGGAGGAGTTTATGTTTTCGTCCCTTTTTGTCTGTTTTCCTGTTTGTGAATAACTTCCTGGCCACTATTTTACTCAGAGTGGGGAAACTTTCAGGGAATATTTATTATGTTTAGAAGTGGAAGCGATTCAATTTTGAAAGTCCTAGGTCAAAGTTCAAGGTCAAACTCGAGCTAAAGGTCGACCGATTTAACCCTAACCTTAACCCCAAGTTCACACATGGTTGTCACAGACTTCAAATACACCTACGGTTTAAATTGATTCTGGGAAAGGCAAGCTGGTTTCGAAAAGTAAGCGACCGTGGCTGAGGTCTGCACTCTCAGAGTGGTTTTCTAGTTTCTATATTTTGTCATTGCATATATAAGTAGAGTATATTAAGAGGTTTCTAACCATTTAAACCAACATTTGTGTCCATGATCACTATTTGATGTTACTCTCTTTATTTCTACATAAAAGGGTCAGAATTGAATGCTTTTAGTGGTACATATTGTAGATCCTACGAAGTTGTGATTATCCAGATAAGAAAGTCAAAAGTGAAATCTTCATTCTTACTGCATTTATATTTTCCCTTTAATTGGTCTTTTGTGACTTTAGGTTTGACTTACTCTGGCCTTTTTTCCTTGCTTCATATTCCCCGTTCCTAACACAATACCTTCTCCTAAGAGGTGCATAAATAGATTTCAGGTTTTTCTTGTCTTAGTGGAAATTTTAGTTTGAAATTTAGATTCCTTGTTTGGCTTTGAACCATGGGCGTGCCTTTAGGTATATGTTGTGATAGTGTATGTACATGTATGCTTGGATTTTTGTTTACACACACATACACACACACATATATATATATATATATATATATATATATATATATATATATATATATATATATATATATATTATATATATAGTTTGCGTGTGTGTGTATTAATTCTTAGCTAGCACATGTGTAGATCTACTATATTTAGGTACATTGTTACGCATTATCATCTTAAATCTTTTTCACAATGAGAATGTATGTTTCCTAACAGGCACAGTTAGATTATTTTAAAATAATTAAGTTTCCTTGATTGTCACAGCGGCTGAGTAATATGAAACTTCAGAAGTATTATTTCTATCTTAGGCACTATAGGATCTAAATATGATTCTCTTTGACTCGTAAGTGAAGAAAATTTGGCTTCGTTGGGTTAGACGAGTCATCTAAATCTTGATAATGTTGGCAGTGTACCCCGCCATCCTTCAGTATTTTATGAGTAGTCACTAATCGAAGAATTTCTTGGCTATCAATTAATTTAATTTACGACGCATAGAATATCTTATTACTTTTCCGTCTAGACCCATAAAGAGGGAATTTTTTATGTTCTTACTAATTCATCATCTTTCTTTTTAAACAAATTTAATTTTATTTTTTGTTTTACGTCATTATTACAGTAGTAATACTACTGATGCAGTCACAATTACCATCCTTGCTATCATTCTAAGAAAAATCAAGGGTGCTTACCTCCTATCTATCGGAATTTAATGATTAAAACTTAATAATTCCATATTTTGAGCGATCACATGGGGTGGTCCAGGTCTGATTTTGGGAAGCTGGGTGTGGTCTTCACGTGTCTCATTATTATCTGTGAAGTGATGCTTCAGACTTGTACGTGCATGTGCAATACCTTGTTTACTTACCGGCCATATGGGACTCATACTGACTGGTCATTTAATCCGGCTTTTCTTGACCTTCATAACGTTTTATCTCTCTCTCTCTCTCTCTCTCTCTCTCTCTCTCTCTCTCTCTCTCTCTCTCTCTCTCTCTCTCTCTCAATAAATATTTTATGTATATATAAATATATATATATATATATATATATATATATATATATATATATAATATATATATATATATAATATATATATATATATATATATATATATATATATATATAAATATATATATATATATATATATATATATATATATATATATATATATATATATATGTATGTATGTACTGTACATGTATGTATGTATATATATATATATATATACATATATATCTATCTATCTATCTATCTATCTATATATATATATATATATATATATATATATATATATATATATATGTGTGTGTGTGTGTGTGTGAATGTATGTATCTGTATACATGCATGTCAAATTTGTTTTTAACCAGACAAATGTGTCATGATGTGGTTTTCCAATTCCTTGTCCTTTAAGAAACTTGAACCTGTCCAATGGTACCTTTAGGGTTTCCTAATTTTCACACGTAGGTCGTCGGGAGGGAGGATTGAATGTCCTATCTAACCAGATAAAAAGAAAAGGGTTTTTTGGGCTGGATTACGAGCGGGACGAGGGTTTGATCCCGAAGGAGAGTTATTGCAAGAATCGGGATAAGATATGTTTCTGATAATGTAAACAAGCTTACTAAGGAACTCAAAGGGCAGTCTACCAAGGCCATATGCCCAAACTTCAACATTTGTTTAGTGAAAATGGGGTTAATGGTTTAGAAAGTTTTTTGTGTTAACATCTTTAAAGTCGGGACTTTATCTTTGCATAGAATTAGGTTAAGAGTCTCCCCTCTTTGATATTACCCGCAAGATGCGTGGTTGGATGAAGGATCGTTTAGTAATTTGTAAAATTAGTGGATTACGGAAGAGAGAAAAATCGCAAGATATATGAGGCAAGTGGAATGGGATTTTTTTTGTTGTCTACATATATTATTCATTATAGTTTTAGTCTGAAAATCATGTTATTTTTAATTTTTGAATATTAATTCTGTTTCAGGGTCTGACGGCCGTAATTTGTCAGATATGTTGCAGTTCTTAGTTTTGTTGCAATTTTTGTAGTTTCGTGTGATAAATAACTCTCTCTCTCTCTCTCTCTCTCTCTCTCTCTCTCTCTCTCTCTCTCTCTCTCTCTCTCTCTCTCTCTCTCTCACGCAAAGTTTTAAGAATTGTATTTTTGGTGATTTGCTTTACCTAGTAGACTATGGCCATTTGAACAGGTTCCATTTGAATGTGTACATATCATGTAGATTTACTATTAAAATGTGGAATTTGGCCATGAGACCGTGACATAAAATGAAAGAAAAAAATAGTCCCTTAATGTTCATAAACAATGGTTAGAATTTGCAACTTTCATATTGTTAAAATGAGGTGAAGGGCTGACTTAACCACGAAGTTTCTCACAACAGCAAAAGAAATCTGTAGATAATCATGCGCATTTATTTTATTGTTACTATTTTATTTAATTGTTAATTAATTCTCATATAGTTTATTTATTTCCTTATTTCCTCTCCTTGGAGCCCTTGAGCTTATAGCATCCTGCTTTTCCAACTAGGGTTGTAGCTTAGTAAGTAATAATAATAATAATTCACACTTGAAGGCTTCTTTTAATGAACTGCTGTGGTGTGGGACGTTTCTGTTTTACGTACAATATCGCAAAGACGGAATATATTGTACTGTATGTTCAAATGGTTACCCCCAAGCACCCTCCATCCTTAGTTCACATTGACTGTGTTTTGTCACTGAAATCTATCGCTCTGTGAGTATATGACTTGAAGTTAGAACCCACAGATTTCGATTCAACGAAACTCCCATTAAGATAACAAAACCCAAATGTTAGATGAATTGATTAGTGTCTCGTGATTTATATTCAAAACTCCCGCTCTTCATATTCTCCTTACTACCCACCTTCCAAACTTATCTGATGACATAATACGAATAATTTCTAGTTTAAATTCAACCAGATGTAAATCGGCGAAAATATCTAAAGTAATTTACATTTAACGGAAGTTTAAAAAGTTGTTACCCATTACAGTTTTTATAAGGAATATAGTTTAATGTGATTTCATGGAATATTTTTGTCAGAATTTCTATATATTCTTTTTTTTCCTATATGAAATAGTAACTTCTAATCTACTGATCAGTTTTAAGGAAAAGGGGTAAAAGTCGTGAAGGAAGTAGCCCGAAAGTACGGATAGAGGAGAAGCGGAGGCTGTTAATGAAATCCAAACCCCAATGATTAGTGTTGTCAGTGTACAAGATGTGGGGAACTTTAGGCAGTATTTCTAGAGTGTGTGCAACGTCCCTTCGACCTCTGTCTGGACATATAGCCTTGTGTTTTACCTAATTTCCTGCTTCCTTTCTTCCATCTTGTTTTCCAAACTCTTCTAACTTTGATCTCAAAGTGTAACTAGGGTTTACCCTAGATGCAATTGATTGTCAAATGGCCTCACAGGTCCCAACGCCGGGCTTTATTGTCCACATTCATAATTCCAATCCCAGTGGTACCAAGGCGCTAAACGGCCTCCCCAATCCCAGGGTCTTACCGTAAAGTCTAATTTCATAAATACAAATTCAAATGAGGTCCTGTAACTAGTGAATAGTTTAAGGATTTAGGGAATTTCGACTTGAAATCTGAGACCGTTGTTAACATATGGCAAACTATAGTCTATTTTTAAGTGTTATTAAAATCGGGAGGGGAAATAATGCTTTTGTTTTTATTAAAAGGAAAATAAATGCAATTGTGCCGAGTTTCTTCTTTCATTTGTGATCTATAAGGGAGTTCGACTTTCAGTTGTGTGCTCATACTCGTATCTGTTATCATGTATGTAGATGTATTATCAGTCCTGCTATCTGTTTGCTTGCTTTTTGTAAATTGTGCTTTAATGTATAAGTATATTGATAATCAGTTGTTCACTATCGCGTGAGGATTTGAGTTCCTTGCTTTATCGAGGTCATAGTCACTTCAAAATAGGCTTCTACCATTCACCTTCATTTTCATTTATATGGTCTCTATAATCACCATCTCTCTAAGATAAGTGGTCATTTACTTTTAAAGAAAAAAGCTGTTACCGCCACTTATGCAATGTTGAGGTTCTTATCTGCAAGAGGATGCCTTTTTAAGGAGAGGTGCTTCACGATGATTGTTATTTTTATTGTGCAATTGTTTTTATGTTTATGGCATTTCAAGCTTAATTTTGCGTCCTTACTTGGTGGAGACTAGAATTATCTGGTATATTGGAGGAAGGGTCGAATATCCATCTGTGTATGCTATGAATAAATAAAACCTATTTGTTCCGACACGAATACTTTACCTCGAATTACCTCTTCGGAGGGTCCTTGGACCTCTCTCAATCTCGACCAAGATTTCCCGTGCTACCCCCCCTATCTCGCTCCCGATAGTTCCTACCCCCGCCGCCAGGATAATTCCTGCGGCCCGGATTAGGGCAGGACACTGCTTTTCCCGGGTCAGGATCTCATTAAGTCCTTGGTCGTGAGATGCGAATCATCTCACTCTCTCTCGGTTAAACTCTCGATCCTTTGGCGCGTTGTGATCCCACGTGTTCCCAGTGTACGGACTTGTGTTTTTTCGCAGTGTACCTCCCAAGTGTTCCTGTGCGTTCACTTTTCAACCGTGTCCTTACCCGGTGTTTAATTCATTTCCTTAGTGCTTGTGTCGTGCGTTGTGTGCGTTATGGAACTGTATTCCTTGATTTTCTTCAAGGAATTGATAGCTGAAAGGGTAAGCGTAACCAAAGGCCTCCCGGGGTCGGTGGCACCCGCCACACGGCGAGACCCGACCGTGTACGGTGCGCCCTACGGTTGCGGGACGGCCTCCCTGGGACCTAGTAGGGAGCGGCCAGTTTACCTCCCAAGCACGGCTCCCCCCAGCCAAGCCGATGCCTCGGTCGACGGAGGCGAGGTTTCCCCGTCGGAGGACTCCGCCTACAGAAAGGAAAACTTTTTACAAGAAATCGTTCTTCCTCCCCTTATCCTCGGTGTTGCCGTGTAGGGGCAGCTTATGTTCCTCTTCAACCACGTGTCAGGACTACTGGTCCTGGAACGTAGTGCAGTGAGTGCACTTCGGCACTAAAAGGAAGAATACATCCAGGAGGCTCGTAGGAAGACGAGCCTCTCTTCGCCAACTTAATTCCCGATGCCTCGTCGAATAGAGATTCTTATACAGCCATCTTCCCCTACCCAGAGTAGGGGACGAGGTAAGTCAGTTGCGGGGAAGTGCCCATTGCTCTTCCCCAAGAATTTGAGTGGGTGCGGTATAGCACCAAGAGGAAGTGGGCGACGAAGGGTTCGCCTAAGAAGACGGGCGAGGGGCGTCCCGCCGGGCTGAACTTCCCTACCACCCTCTCCTACCCAGAGTAGGAGACGAGGTTGGGTTATTTTGTAGAAGATAACTCTTAAGAAGTAGTTCGAGGTAAGTACTACTTTCGGGAGTGTGTAGGGAGACGGAGTCCTGGTGCAAGCAGGCCACGTCTCCTCTGATGACCCCATGTGGGGGAAAATGTCTCTAATTCTTCTCCAGTCTCTTAGCGTATTTTTCAGTCTCTTCTGCAGCCGAGGGCCTCGCCGAGAAGGAGCCCCCCCAGGTCTGTCTTGCAGCGTCCCCCGGACCGACAACCCAGGGTTTTTTCTCACCACGAAGGCCATCCTCCAGACGCAGATATAACCCTCGCAGGGAGAAAGGCGAGAAGGCCTCTTTAGGCAGGCGTAAGACCGCGAAGCTTCCGGTTCACCCCGCCAACGGGTGTAACCGAGCTTCTTTACGGGCAGCCTGGCCGAATCAGCACAGCTGGTTCGGCCCTCGGACTAAAAGGAACGGTTCCCTCCGTCGGGTCAGCCCACGAGGATCCGCGTCCGCGTCCCCCAGCCCGCCCGCAGGTGTAAGCGGGCTTATTTACGGGCAGCCTGGCCGAATCAGCACAGCTGGCTCGGCCCTCGGACTTAAAAGGAACGGTTCCCTCCGTCGGGTCAGCCCACGGGGATCCGCGTCCGCGTCCCCCAGCCCGCCCGCAGGTGTAAGCGGGCTTATTTACGGGCAGCCTGGCCGAATCAGCGCAGCTGGTTCGGCTCTCAGACCTAAAAGGAACGGTTCCCTCCGTTGGGTCAGCCACGAGGATCCGCGTCCGCGTCCCCCGGAGAGAATACACGAACAGTAGTCCTCGACGGTACGGCGTTGCCGGTTCTGACCCCGAACCTGGTGCGGAGCTCCCCGCCGGGGAAACCGGTACCACCGCAAGGGAGTGCCTGGGATTCCAGAACCGAAGCGACCGGGGAGTGCCCGGTGACCCGGCGACTCGAGATCAAGCGGTAGGAAGGACTCTACAGGTAAGCGTAAGTCCCCGAAGCCTCCGGTTAACCCCTCCCAGCGGGGGAAACGCGCTGTTGGTCGGGCGGCCTGGCCAAACCAGCCTGGCTGGTGAGGCCTTGGGGTCAGAAGGAACGGTTCCCGCTGTCGGGCCAGCCCACGGGAACCGCATCCTCGGCACCCAGAGCCTTGGGCCGACGGGAGTCCCCGCTGAACCAGCGATGCTTGCGGTAACCCAGGCTCCTGGTGCGGACGTCCCCGCAGGTGAAACCCAGGTCCTCGGATGACGGAGGACTCCGTCTATAGGAGAGTGGTTAGCCTTTACGGAAGTCAAGCCTTTTTGAGGATCATGCAGACTCCTTACAACCTAAGACGTCTCTAGCACTTCCTCTAACCCGAGGTCTGGTCCTAGAGCAGGGTTATGTCGGCAAGGTAGTGGCCAACACTGCAGGAGTCCCCCAACCTTTAAGGGGGGTCAGCAGGACATCCTTAGTCAAGGCGTTTTCAGACAGTAGAGCCTCTTCAGCCCCAGTCTGGTTCTCGCCAGCAGGAGCCTCCATGAGGGAGATAATGTCGAGGGACTTAGTAAACGTCCCCTCTTGGCTGGACTGGTCGCAGCTTTCCCTTGGGGGGAGAATCTCTGTTTCCTCGGAAGGAACGAGAAACCATAGTGGAGAAGGTCTTGAAATAGAAGGAGGCTGACGTCCCCAGACCTACGACTCCTAGGAGACCATCCTAGTAGAGATCTGTCTCGGATAGTGCCGCGACACCCCAAGCATCTACCAGCACTATGAGGAGAGAAGCCCTCGTCCTCCTGGTCCGCAACGCCTCAGCCCCTCCACAGGGTAGCTCCAGCGCCTTCTAGCTCCTTCAGGTCGGGTTTACCCCGCCTCTAGGGGAGGCAGGTCAGGCCGCCCCTCTAGAAGAAGGGAAGAGTGGAAGGCTCCCTATCCCCACCCAACCTTCGGGTTGGAGGATGACTCAGGCGTCATTGGCAAGCATGGAGGGCTCAAGGAGCAGAACCTTGGACAGTGTCCTTACTAAAGAAGGGCTACGGACTTCCATTCCTGACGGAACAACCCACGCCTTTTCCGGCCAACCGGATAGATGGCTAGATCCTAAAGACTCGTTAAAGAGGACCTCCCTTTAAGAGGAGGTGTTGTCCATGCTAGAGAAGGGTACCATGGAAGAAGTTCTTCTCCCAGGACCAGGTGTCTACAGTCGCCTATTCCTGGCAGAAAAAGAGACCGGGGGGTGGAGGCCGGTTATAGATCTGTCAGCTCTCAACAGGTTCGTCAAGATGACGGACTTCTAAATGGACACGCAGAATTCGGTCCTGCTGTCCTTGAGGGAGAAAGATTGTAGAATACCATCGACCCCAAGGACGCATACTTCCAGATTCCGGTCCACACCTCGGGTCGGAGGTTCCTCCGGGTGAAATAGGGTTCCCAGTTCCGGCAATTCAGGACCCCTTTTTCTTTGGTCTGTCAACAACGCCCAAAGTGTTCGTGAGAGTCCCCACGGCTCTCGCAGGGGGGGCCCACGAACGAGGCATACGCCTTAGCAGATACCTGGACGGCTGGTAGCTTCTTCCCGCCTCAAAGGTCCTCTTGGAGGAACAAGGGAGAAGTCTCCTCCAGTTTGGCAAGGATCTGGGGAACTGAATCAACCCGAAGTAGCAAAATCTATCCCCTTCCACCGGAATGAACTATTGGGGAATAACATTAGACCTTTTTTCGGGGAGAATTTTTTCCCTTCGGAGAATAAGATATGACACCTCAGGCTCATTAGTCAGACGTTCCTACTGTTCACAGACGCCTCCAACCAGAGATGGGGAGCCCTTCCCCTCGACGAAGCGGCACGAGAGACCTGGTTGGAAGGGGAGAGACAACTCCACACAATGTCCTGGAGTTGGAAGTAGTCCAGAAGACGTGCCTACACTTCGCAAGTCTGCTAAAAGGGGAACTCCGTGGCGTGGATGAGCGACAACACCACGGTAATGGCATACATAAACAAGCAGGGTACTTGTAATCGAAGGAGTTGGGCGATCTCACCATAGAGAATCTAGACTGAGTGATAGGGAATCAAGGGGTGATGTTAACAAGGTTCTTTCCCGGAAAGTAAGTCGCCCTGGCCGACGGCCTCAGCAGAATGGGCCACATAGTAAGGACAAAATGGTCCGTTCCCCCAGGAATAGCCAAGCTCATCATTCAACGATGGGGCGCCCCGGTGGTTGACCGCCTTGCAACAACCTCAACGCCCAACTCCCAGTCTATTGCCCCCCTGTACCAGACCCCGAAAGCTTCCTTAGAAGACTCTTTTCAGAACAAGTGGGACAATCTGGATGTGTACGTTTTCCCCCTTTTCACGCTGATAAGACATGGGCTCAGCGGATTAAAGGTGGCTCGAAGCCTACAGATGACTTTGGTAGCGCCCTGGTGGCTAGACAGAGAGAGTAGTTCGCGGACCTAAAGACCTATCGAGTCAACCTCCGTGGCCTCTGTCCGTCAGGTCAGATCTACTGAGTCAACCGCACTTCCTCAGGTTCCACGACAACCCTCTCTCTCTTCGACTTCACGCCTGGAGACTATTGAGCGACTCCTGAAGAAGGAGGGGTACTCCTCCTCCACAGCCAAGAGGATGTCCTTATACCTAAGAAAATCCTCTACCGTAGTCTACCAGGCGAAGTGGGCCGCCTTTACGAAAGGGTGCGCGACAAAACAAATAAGACCTCTCAAAGCCTCGGTTCCTGACATAGCTGATTTTCTAGTGTACCTTAGGGATAAAATAGGAATGCCAATCCCGGCTATTAAAGGAGTACGAGCAGCCTTAGGCCAAGTCTTTCTCCTGAAAGGCATCGGCCTGGGGACCTCAAGACACATAGGGATGCTGATTAGAAGTTTCGAACAATCCTGCCCTCCCCAAGCCAGGAGAGTGCCTAGATGGGACCTGGCCAAGGTCCTGAAAATGTTGTGTCGTCCGACCTTTGAACCGCTCAGAGATATCGGGGACAAAGATCTCACCCTCAAGACAGTCTTCTTGCTAGCCTTAGCTTCGGCTAAGAGGGTAGGTGAGATCCACGGTCTCTCCTACGACGTGGCACACTCCAAGGGTGGAAGGAGGTATCTTTCAAGTTCGTACCCTCCTTTGTAGCGAAGACTCAGAACCCAGCAGTCTGGGACCCGAGGTTTGAAGGTTTCTCTTTTCCAGCCATCCCCAAGACAGGCAATACGGACGACCTGAAGTTATGCCCGGTCAGGACGATCAGGAAATACCTGGAAAGGACGGCCCATCTCCGTCCGGGTGCCAAGAACCTCTTCGTCTCTTCAGGCGTTAATAAGAAGCAAGTGTCCAAGAACACTATTTCCTTCTGGTTGAGACAAGTCATCACTAGGGCTTATGAAGAAGACAAGGTGGCAGTACCAGGCACTCCCCGTCCCCATGACATCAGAGGCCTGAGCACTTCCTTGGCCTTTGAGAGAAATATGGCAGTGGGCCAGATCCTGCAGGCCGGCACTTGGTCACACCAGTCGACCTTCACGGCCCACTACCTCAAAGACTACTCAAGAAAGTCTTTGGATGGATTCTCCATTGGGACAGTCATCGCCGCCCTCCAAGCTGTGTAGTGGCAGGCTGGAAGACGTCCCCAACAAGTGAATAGTCTCATCCCTACTTCGTCAGGAGAAGACTCAGTAGAGAAAATGTCAAGAGGTAAGCCTAAAATTATAAGCGTAAGTTTTCCCTGCTACCCCCCTATCCGCTCTCTGTACCCCCGCATTACGTAGCCCTCCAGGCACCATGTGCCTAACCAAGTGGCAGAATGGCTCTCCCGCCTCCTAAAGTGTAAGTCTCCGAAGAGGTAATTCGAGGTAAAGTATTCGTGTCGGAACAAATGAAAAATTTTAAGTAATTTTTATTTTTCCTAACATACTTACCGAGAATTACCTCTGAGTAATGGCCCTCCCTTCTGTCCCCGAGTGCCATTCTTCTATTGCCGAGTCGGGCTAAACGGAGGACTTAATGAGATCCTGACCCGGGAAAAGCAGTGTCCTGCCCTAATCCGGGCCGCAGGAATTATCCTGGCGGCGGGGGGTAGGAACTATCGGGAGCGAGATAGGGGGGGGTAGCACGGGAAATCTTGGTCGAGATTGAGAGAGGTCCAAGGACCCTCCGAAGAGGTAATTCTCGGTAAGTATGTTAGGAAAAATAAAAATTACTTAAAATTTTTCATTTTTTTCCATTTTTTTTATTACTGAGAGAGAGAGAGAGAGAGAGAGATAGAGATAGAGATAGAGATAGAGAGAGAGAGAGAGAGAGAGAGAGAGAGAGAGAGAGAGAGAGAGAGAGAGAGAGAGAGAGAGAGAGAGAATCTTTAAAATAAAATACTATGAATGTAACCGTTATCTATAACACAAATAGCTGTTTTTAGAAATAACATTATTGATTAAGGAAAGTTGTATTCACTAGAGTTAAGGATGAGTAAAATGTGTTCTAAAGCTGACTAATATTATAGGTTTTAGTAATTAAATTCTTTTGAAGGTATTTCGTTTTAATTTTTGTCTTTGTTTCTTCGATTTCTTTGATTTTCGGTTGTGTATAAATATGAGAAAACATTTAGCAGGTCACCTCGTTTCTGGCAGTTTGTAGAAAATAAAAGATTAATGATCATAATTTACCTCAATGATTTAACTGTACTTGCAATCGGTAATATTTTAATATTTTAAAGTATTTTGGTAGTTTACTGTTGCTTAATGTGAAAAGGGGTTTTAATAAGTATATATTTGATTATGGTTTGTTGTAACTAGAAGTTATGCCACTGTTGAGCCAAAGTCTTATCAATATTGTTCAAGAACACTATGCTGAAATGAACCAAGATTTGTCTAAGTTGAATATAAAGATCTAAATTCATCTTGAACTGCAACACACAAAGCATTACTGAAAATTTCCCCTTTTAGAATTGCCTTAGGAGTTGCACTGTGCAGGTGCAGCTTAATATGAGTTGGGAGAGTTCGTTCTTTTTTTTTTCAGGTGAACTCTTGTGCTCTTGGCATCATTTCCGCCGATCTCCCCTATTTTACCTTGTTATTATTATTATAGGGTCTCGCCTCAAACGCGTTTCGAAGGGAGATAACATTGCCGGCTCTGTGTTCTTTGTTCTCAAAAGCTTTAGGACAGGCTGCGATGTTGGGCGTCGACTATGGTTGATTTTGATGTGATTTAACGATGGACCCATCTGATGGTGTCGTGTGTGTGTGTGTGTGTGTGTGTGTGTGTGTGTGTGTAGATTGCCTTACCTTATGTAAGACACGGGCTCTTGCCGCTGGGCAGCCCGCAAAGATGGTGTCAATTAATTTTGATCCATAGATTCTGTCTTACAGTTTTTCTAAAATAGCTGTCATTTTCGTTGTTTGCTCGGGGGCCATTCTTGAATATCAGTGTTTGCTGTTTCTTGACATTTAATTGAAGACTCATCTTTGACATATCAAGTACAATCATTGTACTTTTTACCCTAAAGTAGCTTCTCGTCTTTCCTTTTCAGACCTAGTAAAGTCACAGTTCAACTTTGATTAAATGATGAGATTAAGATCTATTAATTTTAGACTTTTTTTTTTCAAATGCTGCCCGCCCTTATGTTATAAAGCTTGAGTGATTTAAAAAAAAAAAAATTTTCAAGACGATATAAACCAACGTCTAGAGGGTATGAGATCCATTTTGAATTAGAAATGATATGCAGAAAGCTTGCAGATTACGTAAGGAACGCTGCTCATATAGATGTGCTCTGTGTATGACTTGATGATTTGAACATTCGGGAAATTATCACTGATTCAGACACTGGATTGGGTATTCTTTTCTTAGATTAATCTAAGTGTCTTGTATGTGTTGGATTAATTTATTATGGGATGTGCCATCAATTGTAAACGTAATAGTTTTTATGTAAGCTTTTAATTAACTTTATTCAGGATGACCATTCACCTTTGTGACACTTTGGAATATTCTGATGAGGGCGATTATATTAATTAGTTCTGCTGCTGTTGCAGTTTGTGTGCTCCAAGTAGGTTTTGACAATCAGTCCCTTTGAGGGACGGCTTTTGTAAGGAATTTCTTACAATTTTTTTCTCTTTTTTTTTTTTTTTTTTTTTTTGATTGGCGAGGTGATGCGTTTGTATTAGGGGGACTAACTGGTTGCACGGCACTAAACTATAAGCTGCTGAAATATTGTCTTACATAACTGAGGTTGTCCCTTTTTAACGTTGCTCACCAGATGGCATACTTGACTAATGTAGTTTTGATTGTGATTATATAGCTTGCGAATCTTCAAAGGAACTATAAATTTTCTCGAGTTTGTGTAGCGGTGATTTATATCTCCCCTTGAAAGCCTCATTGTTTGGTGGAGGACTTTCTTACGGTTTTATTAGCCAGCAAACATCACCGTTGTATTTTCCAGTCTATGCCGTCTTACAAACTTTGTTTTACTTTTTAGTTTAATTATATAACCTTTCAATGTTCATTATTGACATAATTACCATGTAATTGAACTGTAGAATTAGCTTTTGCAGTATTGTATAATTTTCTATGGAAATGTCAGTGATAAAACGTATTAGACCATAAGTTGAAATGTCAAGAGTATCATGACAAATCATTGGTGGTGTAAATGTACAAACGTGATGTCAGGATTTTTTTTTTCACAATTCAGTATTAATTTTGTCTGATATTTCCTTCTAAAAATCTATGTTTGATAATCTGAAGAAATTGCGTTTGTGTGTCTCCAATTAGAGATTCTAAAGCTTTTATCAACCAAGTTTGACGGAAATATTAGCTGTACATTTACGTATGTACGAAGATTTATGAACATGAATAAGGAGGACTATCATACTACATCATGAACCTAAATGACTTTCAATATGTCAGTAAATCAAACATCTTTAACCGTTCAAAACTTGACATATAAATGCACGTTTGCCTTCTGAGAGTGTCAAGCGTACATCATTTGGGTCACGCACATTGCAAAATGATGTGTTACGATTTGACGCCCGGTTTTCATGCTAATGGACAGTTGATGTGCGCACGTTATGATGTGCCTTCATGTCTTCATGTCAAGCATTAAGGTAATCGCAACTTATAGTTTGATTAGTTATGTCAAAATAGATTTATGAAGAAGCGTTAGTGTTTTATCATATATAAAGACAATTTGGAATTTAGTTTATATTGATTTTTAAGGAACAAATGGAAATTTACATTTTATTCATCTTTAAGGGAAGCTTTTGATGGGGGAGTTTAGGGATCGTGTAGTTTTTTAGAGACGAAGTAGTAGTGATAATGTCAGAAGAGAAAAGCAAGTTGTCTGAAGTGAGATCGGATTCAAAAGGTTGGCATGGTGTCAAACATTTACTCTCTCTCTCTCTCTCTCTCTCTCTCTCTCTCTCTCTCTCTCTCTCTCTCTCTCTCTCTCTCTCTCTCTCTCTCTCTCAAACAATAAACGTCATTTTATGTAAAGTGTTATGTTTGTTTTCAGATATTTTATCCATCTTTTTGTACGCGTGTGGTTGTCTATCCAAACCAACCATACATGCATACATACATACATACATACATTATATGACCTAGACCTAAAACGCGTACGGCCTCTAATAAGATCTTGAGATCTTTTGCCAAACATTTTTTTTTAATCGTATGTAGGTTTACTATCGTATTATGGACCTTTTAATGTGTTCCACAACTATAATGACCTATTTCACTACGTATTTCCCACGCCTACTATATCAAAAGATATAAATAAGATTTGCATTTGAATTATTTGGCTTTATATTCAATTTGGATATTTTATATTGATCTTTTTAAACAAATTACGACCCTAGTCCCGAAGTTTCATTGCTATGCTGATTCTGTAAAAGGGACTTTTTTTCCGTCCAATCAAACCTTTCTCTTTCTGCAAGCTAATTGCTAATGTAATAACAAATTCATCCAAATTGAACTTTTACCAATAATTATATTCTGTTAGCCAGTTGATTGTCAGTGTTTTTAATGCATGCTTAGTCACATCATCATCTTCTCCTACGCCTATTGACGCAAAGGGCCTCTGTTAGATTTCGCCAGTCGTCTCTGTCTTAAGCTTTTAAATTCAATACTTCTCCATTCATCATATCCTACTTCGCGCTTTATAGTCCTAAGCCATGTAGGCCTGGGTCTTCCAATTCTTCTACTGCCTTGATGCTTATACACAAGATATCCCCTTTTCATTATTTATTGACCAATTCTGATTTATTTTTGGTGTCTGGTTTCACGCAATTAGCCCCTTCCTTCTGGCCAATG
>NC_090730.1:27950279-27957779 GCF_036898095.1 Palaemon carinicauda
ACTTGTGAAAAATGTTTTCGTCAATTTCTGATCTGAAATAGCTAGAGCTTTTATTTGGAAAGCTAAACTACCATTTTCAAGGTCAATGAATTCAATGCTCATAGTTACAGATGTGTTGAGATATTTGTTACAGAAAGTATTGCAAATACTAATTTCATAAGACAAATATGTCATTAGGCCATACTAAGCACCAACCATAATGATATGTCTGCTAGTGGTGTCACTATTGAGTAGGTTCATATTATGTAATTTGAACAGTTTACTGTACTCTACATGCAAATTTGTGGTGGTTTAAATGTTTAAACTCCGCTCATGAATGGCAGAGGCAAGGGACAGTGATATTGCCCTATCAAGTAGGACAATGCCCTAGAGGCTGACCATATATATGATTAGCGCTCAAGCCTCCTCTCTACCCAAGCTGGTACCAAGGAAGGCCAGGCATGGCTGCTGATGACTCAGCAGATAGACCTATAGGCTCCCCCAAACCCCCCATCCTTACCTCGCAAGGATGGTCAGGTTGCATCGACCGGAATAACTAACGAGTTTGAGCGGGACACGAACCCCAATCTGGTAATCACCAGAAAGACTTTACCACTCCTGTATACCAGAAGGTAAAGATTCTTGGAAAATCAGTTGCACTCCTTTGAAGATAGGCAATGTCCAGAGTCTATCTATCACTCCATACCATGTAGGTATGCTCCACTGTGTCAAGCCAGTATTGCATATTCTTTCATCTATCTCCCCGAAAAGACATGGATAATATATTGTTATTATGTTTATTGGAGAATTTAATGTCTTTAGGTTTTAATCCCTACAGATATAGTTATATATTTTATTAACAATTTGGGACACTACGAAATAATTATTTTTGTAATTTAGGCCCCCTACAATTATGTTGTGAGGGAAGTTAAATTTCATAAGAAATAGTCATTTACCATGCAGTTTTTATAGCATTTAAAAAAATCCTTTAGTAAGTAGCAATTTTTTATTTTAGGTGCTACGGGCTGCTAATAAGCAAGGTCCCTGAGCCCTGACCGTTCACTAGTTGAGGCATATCTTAAATCAACCAAATTTTGATTTTAGGTCGTGTGAAAGTTTCAAAGATTTAATTTTTTTCGTGGTAATGATTACTAAATAGTTTTATAACGTGATATATCTGTTTGTTTTCTTGTATGCAAGTTCGAACACTATATTTTCTATGTTAATTGAGTGACATGTTATTGTAGTCATTCATTTCATTAGTTTAGGTCAGTTGGTTAAAGGATTCATATCGACTAAGAAAACTCTACAGGACATCTGTCATAATAATAGTTAACATTTTCGTGTTTTGTTAGATTTCTGATGCACTAGCCCAGTGCTTAAAGTGAATAGAGTATCCTTGAAGAAACTGATTTTCTCTCTCCCACCCACACAAATTTTTATCGTTTCATTGGCTTGGTATTTCGTTTCTTGTTTACAGCTACAGTAATAATTTGTTCTTTCTATTTGCAAAGTGATTTATGTAGTGAGGTTCATTCCTTGAGACACTACCGCTAGAGACTTATGGGGTCCTTTGACTGGCTAGACAGTACAACATTGGATCCTTCTCTCTGGTTACGGTTCATTTTCCATTTGTCTACACATATACCGAATAGTTTGGCCTATTCTTTACTTATTCTCCTATGTCCTTATACACTTGACAACATTGAGATTACCAAACTATTCTTCTTCACCTAAGGGGTTAACCACTGCTCTGTAATTATTCAGTGGCCACTTTCCTCTTAGTAAGGATAGAACAGACTCTCTAGCTATGCTATGGTAAGCAGCTCTTCTAGGAGGACACTCCAAAATCAAACCATTGTTCTCTAGTCTTGGGTAGTGCCATAGCCTCTGTACCATGGTCTTCCAACGTCTTGGTTAGAGTTCTCTTGCTTGAGGATACACTTGGTCACACTAGTCCATCTTATTTCTCTTACTCTTGTTTTTTAAAAGTTTTTTTATAGTTTAAATAGGAAATATTCATTTTAATGTTGTTTCTGTTCTTAAGATATTCTATTTTTCCTTGTTTCATTTCCTCACTGGGCTATTTTCCCTGTTGGAGCACCTGGGCTTATAGCATCCTGCTTTTCCATGTAGGGTTGTAGCGTAGCAAGTAATAATAATAATAATAATAATAATAATAATAATAATAATAATGAGATTTATGATTGATTAAACTCCAGATTGGAATATAAAGGATTTTTACCTGTAATTGCCTTTATTCTTAAGGTTATTTGTCCTAATTTCCCACTATGCTACGCCACTAGCTAAATTAATACTCAAAACTCCTGTAGCTTGGTGGCTGAGCGCGTGGTTCCCATTTGCAAGGTCTATAGTTCATGACTGGCCCACCGCACATCAGTCCAACCCATTCACAATGATTATAAAGTCTTGCAGTGAACTGAAGCCCCTAATCATATATATATATATATATATATATATATATATATATATATATATATATATATATATATATATATATATATATATAGAGAGAGAGAGAGAGAGAGAGAGAGAGAGAGAGAGAGAGAGAGAGAGAGAGAGAGAGAGAGAGAGAGAGATCAGTATAATGAGCACAGTAACTCAATTGGTCGGCTGCGTTATATTGTTTACTTTTTCCAATACTAATGAGTAAATTTTCGCCCGTTTTCCTGAAATATATTTCAGTGATAAACATTGTTGAAAGGCCTCCCCGTTCTCAGGTCTTTGGGTCATTTGATTCAAATTTCAAAAGTTTGATTACTGACAATCATAGCATACGGAGCAACTGATAAATCTAAAATACAGATCCAGAATTATATCCACATTAGATTTGATTAGTTATTGTATTGAGTATTGTGAATATTATGAAAAAAATCAATTATTTTAAACGATCAAATTAATTTTCAAGCAATCTTGCAGAGTAAAGAGAACAAACTAATCTTTAATGGCAATTTCCCTCTTCTGTCGTGCATATTGAATCAGACAGATATCCACCTGAAAGGTTCATTCGCACAAAAGTTTACTTATTTATCTCCAAAATCTAATAACTTGCCAGTCACAAGGACCAACTTTGGCGATTTTTATTGTACGATCTGCTTAATATTTGTGTCTATCTCATATGTCTATGTCTATTGTAGGCTTTAGAGCCTTTAAATAGGCGGCCCCGAGACTATACAATAAGCTCCCACTAGACATCCGAAAGATTGAAGATATTAAGGCTTTCAAGAGGAAACTGAAGATTTTCTTGATCTATGAGTGCTTTGATAGTGACTATTTAGCAATAAACAACCAATATGCGGTGTGAAATGTTGAATGCTTTCGAACGAACTTGATAAAAGGACTGTGGAGGTCCTGTAGAGAGTAGGGTTCTGCTCTACAGGACCAGAAAAACAACCCTTAAGATAAGTAAAGTACAAAAAATATAAAATGGCCAAAAGCATATCATCTATGTTGGATGAGTTGATGGATAAATATACTTTATTTATTTGAATTCTGCATTGGTAATTGTAGTTTCACTGGGTGCCTTTCTTAGTTAATTAATTTTGTCAGAGATTTTGTTAAGCTACTTCAATTTCCATTTCATGATAACAGTTTTCTTTCACTTACCTAAATTTCTGTTCTATTATACTGAACAGTAAATGTGTTTCAAAGTATGAACTTTAGTGTGGGTTTTCCTAAATAACACACAACACACAAATGAAGTCAGAGTATTGCTATCTTCAAAATTTGGACTCCAGCGATACACCATTATATATATATATATATATATATATATATATATATATATATATATATATATATATATATATATATATATATGTGTGTGTGTGTGTGTGTGTGCGTGTGGGTGTGCGCGCGCGCATGTGTGTGTTTGTATTTCATTGATTTATATGAAGAGGAAAGATATACTGTGCCAATGGCTCAAATACAACACTGCGTTGAAACGAAAAAACTTGTAGTAATTATGTAAAAGCTGCTAATCCTAGTCAACGTGGCCAAATTAACAGCGTTGTTTCTTCTGCATATTCAAGTATAGAATAACAGTCTTCTAAATATTAGCTAGTATATAATTATGAATGCATCATACTTTCACTCTTATTCACGAGTTTTTCCCAGATTACAACTCCTTTTTTCAACACTATTTGTAGTAATTACCGATTAGAATGATTCAGAGTACTTTCTCTACCAAGAACTTGAGGCATTTGCCTCTTCTCTCCCCGCTCTCGCATTTGGCCAAGGACGCTATTTTCACATTGTTGCTGGTAAGCAGCAGTTTTGGTCATCAGACAAATTGTTTTTAGCTTTGAGATCAAATTTCCTATGTATAGCTAGGGAAAGTGTAAAGAATATATTCGACGTAGCCTACAGTGCCCAGTATATTTTCTTTATGATTTAGAAGAGAAAGTTCTAAGATAACTTCCCATTGTTGAACACTTATGTGTGCGTGTGTTTGTGTGTGAATACAATTGGGATTGGTGCCTTGCTATCTGGGGCAGAGGACTCGATTAGAGAGGGAAGCTGTGGCAGCGACAGAACTAAGAACATTCCCAGTATTTTTGGACTCTTCTGCTCGTCTCTCATTTCTCCCTTGGTTTCCTCGTAGCAATTACGTCTATAAATTTCTTTTATCTTGCTAATGTTCATTTCCTTCATTAAGACATATGTAAATATATCGGGGTGTTCTTTATTCATAAGTTGCCTTTAACTATGACCGCTTATTTTGTTTGCTAGTCCCTGTTTTGTCAGATCCTCGGTCCATTGTTGTAGCTGCTCCTCAGTTTGTGTTCTCGTGTGCTGGTGGCCGCATCCTTTTTCTTCTTTTACTTCTTCTGGCGTTTTTCAATTGAGAAATTATTCCTCAGGAACAACTGGAGGAAGAGAAGAAAGGAGGATTAGTTCATGACGCTGTATTTATTTTTTTATGTTAATGTGTTCATATAGTGTAGTGCTAATATATAGATGCTTCTTCGCGCAAAATCACCTTTAAATTGATTTTAGTTTTGTTGATGTTGTTACTTAATTGGCTTTTATATTTGTCTTTGAAAGTTCTCTTTAGTATACATTACGTTACCAGTTATATTTTCATTTCTTAGCACATCCTTTTATTGCACCATGCAAAAACTATCCTTTTTTTTTATTCACTGACGATTGTTAAAACAGTATCCAACGTAATGTTACAGACGCTTATGATGTGCGTCTCTCTTCCATAGAAATTAAGAAACAGGGTGTATGGAAGAAGGGCGCCTGGACCATGTTTTGGAAAACCTGAAGAGACTGGTTCCCAACTCTTGGGAGTTAGGAAAATGATGAAGTTTTCTCAGCTTCTTGTCATGCTTTAGCAGCAGCCTAGTGTCATATCGCTCTCGGTTTTGTTTTCGTTCTCGCCATAATCACAAGCAGCATGGCTAGCATCTCGGGTTTCGTACAAGCTGTAATGCTTGTAGTGTGCTATTACTTAGTAAGCAAGCCAAAATCACAAGTATTGGAAGTGGATCATTTTTTTCAGTGTTGCCTGTTGTAAAGGTTTATTCGTCTGTCCCTGTAATTTATTAACCTTTCGTGAAATGTTTCCTTTTGTGTATTAAATACGGTTTGCATGTGGTTTAAAATTTCTCGACTAGAAATATTGTATAATGCGGTTGTAATCACAGTCTCTACTTTTTCTTACTCTACATTAAAGGTATTTGACGAACTCCATTTTTCAGTTTCATTCCTCCTGGTTTTCATTTTACAAGTTAGTAATGTGATAGAAGTATCATTGTAATATCAACCTTAATTAAATTATATTGGGTACGCAGAATCACTTTTTTCATTCGAAGATCTCAAATTCTACGATGTTACTTTTTTCAGATATTCATATCCAGCGTATGTGTGTATATGTGTGTCTTTATATGCTAAGAATACAAACACGAAAGACATTTTATGTAGTCCAGATACAAAGAGTTGGAACTTGCCTACAGTTAGTATCGGTGTCACTATGCCCTATGTACTCAGTATCTGATTGAGGGCTGTTGGCAATGGCTACCTCTTAATCCATTGACCCTATCTTTATCAATATGTTTTCAATTTTATTCATTTCTGCAAGGTAATTTTTTATTTATCATGAATTTTATTCATGCCTTTTTTTATTTATTCATGTTGAGTAAAATTTTCACCCAATTTTTCGGAAGCAAGATTTTGTCCAACTTTTGGGGGTGAGGAATTCTCCCCTCCCCCCTTTAGTAAATTAAGGCACTTGGGAAGTATTAAGCAAATTATTATCAATTTCTTTTAGTTATTCCGTCCCAAAACTGTAAAAGTATATCAACAAAATTTACACACAAAGGAAGTTCGCTAAAATCGAATGTAATTATTAAAGGGTTAGAGAATACTGAGTGTTAGAGAAAGAGAGGAAAGGAGGAAGCTTTCAATGTTAAATTAGAAATATCTCGAGAAGAAAAGTGACTTACACTGTTCGCAAAATTTAATTTAGTTTAAAATTTTTATCTTCGTTGTAGATTAGAGGTATTAAATTATTGGTACAATCATTTAGTGGTAGAATGCAGAATATGATAAGATTTTTTCTTTATCTTGAGAATGTGATTCACAGAAGAGGTACCGACTTCTATATTTATAGGAAAATTCTCTCTCTCTCTCTCTCTCTCTCTCTCTCTCTCTCTCTCTCTCTCTCTCTCTCTCTCTCTCTCTCTCTCTCTCTCTCTCTCTGTCATGGAAGAAACGACCATTGAATAAAGTCAGATGTTAAGAGCTTTTAACTATCAATGTTTCATCGACGATCAATGTTTTATCGACATAGAAACAAACATTTTGTTTATTAGTATTAACTTCTCTTTAATAGGAGAATAGTTATGAAAATAAGGTAAAACCAGATGTTGACAATCTAGTAATTTAGAGTGGCAGTTGAATATATGGAGAATTTCCAGTCATTTGGTTCTTAAGAGTGATGATTTTCTTATCCCTGTCGCGAAGAAGACTTTAAAATCGTCACTCTCAAATTCGTTCCTTTGTTATATTTTACCTAGATATGAAGCTGTATAAAATGATTTACATGTTCATAATCTTTGATGATTAAAGGAATAAATGTAACATCTTAACGGTCTTTTGTGTAGATGTTTGTTTATCAAAGAGGTGCCACAACGCAACACCAAAGAGAGGTCGGTTGAAAAGAAAAACTCAAAATACCCATCAGAAAAAGGTTGTCTGGTATGAAATTAAATTCATCAAGTCCAATCGTAAATATTAAATCCCTCCAATTTAGTGTGTATGAAATGTTAGATAAGATAGTGGCTATAATGCGTTCTTATATGTACATTGTGATTAAGAATTTCTTTATTATAAAAAAAAAGAATGAGATAACACATATGTAGCAATGTTAAATAAGGCAAATAGACTCCTTAGATTCCTTATTTTAAGCAATTGACATTTTTACTACTTACTTTACTTTGATGGCTGCTTTTCCGGTCCCATACTGCAGGGAAACCCCACTCTCTACAGGACCTC
>NC_090730.1:27962779-28067779 GCF_036898095.1 Palaemon carinicauda
TGATAGAATTACAATTTATAATTATAGAGTCATTGGAATATATTTAACTACTATAAAGCTGTAAATAATGCATTTAATAAAAACACTTAATGAAGGAATTGCTTTGAATATTGATTTTTTGTACGAAAACAACACTCGTAGTTTATGTACATGATTACAATTAAAACTTATAATTACATGCATGTAAGTATAACATTCCTAATATTATTGCAGTAATAAGCAGAAAAACTTTTTATCATAAATACACAAGAATTTTATTGGTATAAAGTCTGCCGCCCTTCATTTCGTTCATTAATACCAACACTATTTTCTGTTTTATAATTAAAGTTTTGTTTGCTTTTGAACTTACTCTTACTCAAAATTACTCTCCACATTCTCCTCTTAAAAACGCTTTCAATCACCATTCCTGCGAGAGCCTATTGACATCTTAAAAACCCACGATATTTATATAAAAACGACTATACTGTATGAGCATTAAATCTGATAACAATTTATAGTACTATAGCATTTAAGAAAAAGGCTCCAACTTGTAAGTATTTTATACCTAGTTTTAATTTGCCTCACTCATTTGCCAAAGGGTGATCATTGCTTGAGGTACATAACCCAATCCTTATATAAAGTACTAAGGACACAAGTCAACACTACTTTTTACCATATTTCATGTATTCAAATGAAAAATTTAAAAAACCACTTATGCGTTGATTTATGAATTTGGAGCATTGTGGTGTAAGGGGGGGGGGGATCCTACTGTTGCACTATGAAGTAAAATTTCAGAGGGGGGAAAGCAAGAGGGAAGAGAGAAATCTGGAATGGCAGTAAAGTACAAGGTGTGTGAATTTACGGGTCATAGGGAAGCTGCTAAAGCACTTGGGTAAATCCTAGAATGAACTGCATCAGGTGCAATGGTGGCACTATCCTCCCCCCTTTTGTCAGGAACTACATATTGAGGAAGTTTTGTTTGTATTTTCACAATTTAGGTGTAACTGGTAATAAATTGCTTAGATACCCTAAAGTTAGTGAATTATATGTAAATTTTCCTATATAAGACAAATCTTTCTGGCTGGCACTGTTGAGCACGAGTGTTTTGATCCTGCGGTTTTATTAAAGTTTCTATCAATGACAATGATAATTTATAACACAGCATTGCACTTTTACTTGAATTGGTAATTTGAAATGTGGTATGATATTTTGCTGCTTAGCCTGTCTATAGTAGCTTGAATATTTAAGTCGGCTTTTAATTTGTAAGTGTTGCCCCTTACTGTACAGTACAATACAGTTATTTAAATTTGAATCAGCCTTGGCCAAATTAGATAGGATAGTTCATTAGTTTGTGGATTATGAAAGAAGCCGTTTGTTTGTTAGTTCTTCAGATGTGTTAGCTAATAACATTATGATGTTTCTTGTTAAACTGAGCCAACTCGTAACAGTGATCAGTAGTGTGATGGTTCATGGCTGCTGTAAAAGGTGTATCACTATGTGTATCTCTGTCATAATGTTTTGCAATGCATCAACAGAGAATTAAAGTCTCCTTAGTAGATCGTGGCGCTATGGACAGAAAAATAGGAAGAGCTACTTAATAATTGTTTTAGATGGGGCCTGTTATGAGAGAATGGAAGAGTTCAGGTGACTTAGTACATATTAGGACAGATCATAGCCCTTCATCTGCACAATACTTCAGTATTATCTTACATTAGGAAGCTGGGAAATCTCGGTCAAGAAATAATCCCCTATTATTATCTAACCCATTAAAATCACATCATACTTCTTCTGATTGCAGGAGTGTCTATGCCATATCTTCAGAACTAAAAGATTTATTAGGCCATTTTGGTTGTCAGTTGTAGTAGCCAGGAGTCATTCCATCAATAAACTGTATCAGCATCAGTGGTTCACTAATAATTATGGGAGCTTTGGCCACTAATATGTTCTGGATAAAATCATTTAAATTTCTTAGGTTCCTGCTGTATGAGGAGGAGTTTGCAGTTCTGAGCATCAACAACTATAGGCCCATGTTAGCATCAGTTTTTCAACATAGTGTTGTGTACTTGTCCAATGGCTTGAATATTCATGATACTATAATATCTTTTATCTTGGAAAATTCAGTCCAGGTTCATTTATGTTTGAATGTGGACATTGTTCCACAGTTCCTGAGAAAACCTCCTTATGAACCTTAAGAGACCATATAGCTGTATTGACTAAGAGGTAGACATGTAGCTGGTGCACATAGCCTTGGCAGAGAGAGAGAGAGAGAGAGAGAGAGAGAGAGAGAGAGAGAGAGAGAGAGAGAGAGAGGGAGAGAGGGAGAGAGAGAGAGAGAGCGCATGCTGTTGCTGGCCCCATTAGTTTTAGTAGCCTTTTTCTCCAAATGTGCTGTTCTGTGCTTGCTACCAGAGTTTAGAACCAAGAATGCTTCTTGAACTAAGGCCTTGCCTATTTATCTGAAGATTCCAGCTTTTGGGGGATGTAGTTGGGGCAACCCCAAAGAGACGAGTCTCTGTCCACTGACAACCCTAAGAATTTATTTGAACAAAACGTCAGACAGACATTTGGGGGTTGACAAGGAACTTTTGTGTTGGCCAGACCTTAGAATGCCAAGATTTTGTTAAGGAAACTGGTAGATGGGCTCCATGGTTTTTAAAGTGCATTACTCAAAGGGGTTATTGATTCGGGAATTGCTGATCCTTAGGTTCCACAGTAGCAGCAAGAGACGCAGAGTTGAGGTTAGTCAGGCTTATTTCAGCTAGATAAGGAATGTTTATCTAGAATTTAAGATTAGTAGTTATTAAGACTAGTTAGATAAGGAATTTTAGAATGGCTACAGTATCACAGTGGTTGTACATTATAGATATATAGGATTACTTGGATGGTAGATGAGAGGATGATATAGAATAATAGAGTTTGTAAAGTGTTTATGGGGTGCTGACTACAGCTTGGAGAAGTCTTGAGAGACAACTGAAAACTTCTCGTTTCTGCAGATGTGTCAAACCTTTTCTGTATTACCCCTATGCCATTTTCTGGTAATTGTAGAAAATGCAGTGATTAACATTGCGAAGATTCATTGAAGTAGACAGGATTTTTAACATAAAATAAGTTATTAAAATACTTACCAAAGTTCATTAGAGTTTCTCTCCCACCTGCCTACTGAATAGTGGTAACACAATTGTAGTTTAGGCATTTTTATTTTCCTCCCAGTGGAGAGAATTGGAACTAAAGCAGTCATATCCTCGCCTATGTCACCTCCTACGTAGGGAATAGCCTCATGTATGGCAGGAAGAGCATTAGGGAAAGAGGGATTATTACACTAGTGTGGGAAGGCTTTGAATTTTACTTTTAGATTAGGGTGTTAAATCTATTCCTTCCAGAGGATAAACTGTGGAAGGAACATAGAATAACTTTGGAAAATACAGAAAAAAAGAAATTATTAATTTTTTTATAAGGTCTATAGATTCTAATACTGTATATATTTACATTATATCAATTATAGTTTTGAGTTATGAATAAGGAACTTGACAAGATATTTTGATAACTTCAGAGAAATTAGATTCAGTTTGTAAGCTGTGAATATCATACCCAAGAAACTGTTGATTATTTTTTTTTTGCCTTTTCCAGATAATGACTTGATGAATAACGTAGCTGAACTGAACTCGTCTGGAATCAGCTGACATGCTGTTGTCGATAGGCCTATACCATAGTTTCTTACCAGGAATTTATATATAATATAGATTATCATAGGGTTAAGGATTGGAGGTAATGTATAAATTGTTCCACCAATGGGAAAAAAAATCTCCTTTTAAGTACTTCTGTTAAGCCTTTTAATGCTCTAAAAGCCCTTGTTATCTAGCACAAGTGCAATAAACCCAAAAGTACATATTTTTGTGAAATGCATTGTGCTTGTTTTAGACATAAGTTTTATCCAACAAAAGCCTCTTGTTAATCATGTTTTACATTAAATAATAATTTGCTTTCTTGTAGTTTTAAAACTCCTATTCTTATTTTGTTATTTGTATTTGGTGTAGTAATATATGAAATGTTACAAATGCCTTATCTGAATTAGACACTGTTATGTGATCACATTTATTAATGCAAAGGAGAGAGAGAATTAGTATAAAGTTAGATGTAATTAACGTAGGTTATGCTGTGATAGAGCATGGATTTGTGCTTATCAGTTTGCTTTAGCTTATCACTTTGTAGTTTAGTGGCCTTATCAATGATTTTGCTAGAAAAAAATTTAAGATATAATATGATAAGTTTATTTTTATAGTTTTTATTTCTAAATTTCTGATATTTACTTTCAAAAAAAATTATTTTAGATTCCAAAGGCATATTTCAGTTTATACGGTGTTCTCAGTTTTTACAGGCAGTGATATGAATGAAGACAGAAGTCATAATAATCTGCTGTAAGAGTGAGATAAGGGACACCATTCATGTAATCTGCAATAAATTTATCAGGCACTGCCAACTTCATGGTGTCTAGATTTTAACTGAAGAAAATTATGTACCGTTGTGAAGGTTAAAAACAGTATCATGACTTTTATGGTTAAAATGCATTAACAGATATTCAAATCCAGAGTAAACAGTTCAAAATTGAAGGGTAAGGGTTAATTAGAAAAAAGTTAATGGCCAACATTCCAGAGAACGGGGCAGTAAATCGTTAGAACTTCAAAAATTCAAACTTGCAGCAAATTTTTTTTTGTTGAACAGGCGGACATGTCTTTTTTTTTTTTTTTTAGTTTATATATGAAAGATGTTTTAATTTTGTTACTGCTCTTGGAAAATATTTTATTTTAATTGTTCATTACTTCTCATATAGTTTATTTATTTCCTTATCTCCTTTCCTCACTGGACTTATAGCATCCTGCTTTTCCAACTAGGGTTGTAGCTTAGCTAGTAATAATGATAATAATAATACTGGTGCTTTAACGAATTTACATCGTGGAGGAATGGAACGGTAGAAAAATAATAAATTTAGAGTGTGTCATTGCAAGAATCAAGACATAAGAAATATCAGCATACTTCATCTGTTACACACACCAAATAGTCTATTTTTGAAATCCTATAGCTAATACAAATTTTTCCAAGTCTATAACCATGAGTGAACAAATTTAATACTTTTCAGTCAGATAAGAAGGCATCACAGTTAGTTTCTAAGGAGTACATTATCTTGAGCTTATTCGTAGGATGAGGGAAACTCATCTTGAATAATATCTGTGGAACTCTGGAAGTATGAACTGCCACCAAATGATTGAACTCTGCTTTGGAAGGGCGTCTTAACCCCTGTCCACACCATCGAGCATGCCCGACGGGCAAACGGTGATACCAGACCACAATAGTTAGTAAGAATGAGGGTTAATGACGTCAGAAGCGGGAAAACCACATACAGGGATCTGGCATCATACAGTGTTGCCATATCCCTGCCTTTAGTTTTCTCGCTTCTGACGTCATTAACCCTCATTTTCACTAACTATTGTGGCCTGGTATCACTGTTTGCCCATCGGGCATGCCCGATCGTGTGGACAGGGCTCTAGATATTCCGATTTGCATGAAAAGTTTATAAAAAAATAAAAGCATAGCTTATTTAAAACATTTGATTTTAATGTGGTGAATCAAAAGTCATATTAGAATGGAGATAGATATAAAGACATCACATTAATGGTAGGATGAAAATAATGTAGAGTATATCTACTTTTGTGTGGGTACGGCTCTGAAAACATGTTATGTAATATAGTGGGAAAATATGAAAAGGAACAAAAATAGCCTGTATTTTCTTGTGCTAATTAGCCGAGTTCTTTAGATTTCTCCTCATTTGATCTGACAAAGAATTGTATTACCCATTTTGAATTATATCCTTTGCTGTACTTCTTCCATTAATGCTGCATATTGAATCTTATTCAGTTTTGATTTTTCCATACAGATTTTTTGAAATCTTCCTTTAAGGAATTTTGGTACAAGTCCTCATCATTTATTTGCATATATGACTTTTATCTAAGATTTGTTGTATCAAAATATTAATGTGCTGTAATACAACTGAAGATGATCAAAGCACTATTACAGTATATATTTCTTCATCACCTTCAACAACTAGTCCAGAAGACCTTCTGAAGTGTTAGTTACCAAAGTCCAAACCAAAGATCCTTTTCCTTTTCTCCTTTGATTATGAAATCAACTTTTGTCTGTCAAAGATGAGGAAGTAGAAGGAGAGGTCGTATGTACAGGTTAAAGTGGAGATTTTAGAACGCTAGTAGATAAACACTAGATTTTGAGAAGCAAAATATACCTGTTTATGAACTTTTTCTTGTAGTGACATAATTCCAGTGGCATACCGTACATAAAATCTTGAAGCATATCACAGACACTTACTGTTGTTTAAGAGCCAAACGTAGGCTTCTTTCTCATTAAAGGTATCCCTTAAAGGTTTTCAAATCCTGCAATCTTAAAGGGACTTAAGGGAACTATATGCTGGGTCTTAGGACCAAAATTAAAATTCATTAGTCCCATCCAATCCAAGGAGAATTATACTATACAGTACTACACAAAGTGTTACGAGTTTAAGGAATTAAATAATACTGTATTGAGATAACTAACTATGATGCATGGAGAGTTTTAGTCAAAGCTACGTATTGTAAAATATCCATTTCACACGTGTAGGATACAGTGGAGAATATAATCACAGGCAAGACATAATATTCTTTCCAAACGAGGTCCTCAAATCTAAGATAGGTAAAGTCTTTATAAAGAAAAAGATAAAACTGATGACGTGGAAGCACCAAGTTGATATTTCTAATTCTATGAACTGTGGAAACATACAAATTAAAATTATATCATTATTCATCTCATCCTTTACTACTGGTTACTTTTAGTCTGTGTTATGCTTTCCTACTTTTATTTTGTGGTGCAACTGAGGGATTTTCATGGCTTCTACCATCTTTCCAAATCCATGTACATAAGGGAAGAGATTTCTTGGTATACTGGCAGAATTTACCGTGAACCCAACAATCATACAGGAAATTATGGGACTCGAGTTAACAGGGGAAATATTATTTGCTTAATTTATCAGACTACTTAAAATCTGTTTATTAAGCATTACGTATGCAGATGGTTTTTAACAATTGAGTAGGTGTCATGCTTTTTTAGACATGAAATGGTAACCTTAAAGCACCACGAATATTTAGAGAATAATTATTACTATACTGTAGTACTGTAATAGCAATTGTTTGCGAAACACTTCTCTCCAGATAAAGTTGAATTGCAGGCATCTATAAACAAAGCAAACAAAAGTTTATTGCAAAAGTCGAGTTTGTTAACAAGTGGTAATTCTGTTTAAGTGTAAAGTAAGGCAATTTTAAAGACCTACCTGCTCTAATGTATACTAATACAAATGATCATTGGTTTATGATGCTTAATAACCCAAAATAGATCAGTGATGAACATTTTATTGTAATTTGATTTATATGAAATTTTTATCAGCTGACCTGCCAGTAGAACCACTAGATTACTCAATTCTGTAGCAAGATATTGAAAATAATGAGTTTACAGTGGTGGACACTTATAGATTCAGAGTAAATAAGACGGAAAAATTCCCCAGTTACACTATAAATAGCTACAGAGGCTTCATGATAACATGAAGTAAAATAAGTGGGGACAAAAGCAGTGTGAATGGTCAAGAAGAGGTAGAAGAAATAATTAAGGTTCTGGTGTTGCCTTAATCACAGCATTAATGATTGAAATCTAAATTAAAACCGGCAGTTTTTTGCTAATGAATTGATCTTTTTCTTTAAAACTAAATTAATAGATAGTGTGACATTGAGATTCTGGTGGTATTGTAAATAAATAAGTTTATTCCTATGGCGATATAAACTTCCGAGTCACTTACGTGGTTTTATTCCTATGTTGATTCTCTACAACCAGAAAAGAAAGAAGTTATCTAATTGGTAACTATATAATAGGTTACTAGGTAACTACTGCTCAGCAGCGTTAGGTGCTGCTGCAAGGTAAGCTTTACTTCTCTCTTGGTTGTCCTGTCAAGAGGCTGTCCTCTCTTGCTGTTCTACGATCACGACTCACTCCACACTGGATTACCTTTGTTGTGCCATGTTTAGTGTTGCTAGTGTAATGCGGACTTTCCCTATCGGTGATGGTCGCCCTTGTAGTGCTTTCATGAGTTACATGAAAGCACCACATTTACGAGTCAAGACTGCCGTTTCCCCATGTACTGAGGCAGTCCTATTGGAAGATCTTTATCACTCACCCACTTGTTCATATGACACTGGCTTGCCTTGTATGCTCAAGGGTCCTCGGCCTCGCTGTCCTCATGAGAATTCTCCGGACTTGTCCCAGAAGTCCCCTATCATTTGCTGTATTCTGAATCTGTTTGGACTTCCTCTGCAGTGTACATGACATAGTCTTTATAGGTTTGGCCGCTTTGTTAGAGTGGAGTCATGTTATCCCCTTCCATGCAGTCGTTGCATAGGGATAAAGTCTTCACTGGCTCTACTAACTTGTCTACGTTGTATGTGTCAACAACACGTATCACTGGACCACAGCGTACACAGGCTGACATGTCTGTATGAGCTGCCATCCCTGCGCATGCTAAGGTCACAGCACATGTTGCCATTCCAGCATGTGAGTGTAAGCCTATTCCTCCATGCAGTGACTGATGTCATTCCACATCATAGAGATGTATAGATCATACTATACCCCAAGAATGTAGACGGGCTGACGTTACTCACGATTATGCAATTATGTCAACCCAGGTTGACTACCAGGTAGCCTCTACCTCTATAATCCACTTACCTCTTTTAGATATTAAGTATCTATCCTCAAGACATCATAATAAAGACAAACCTACTATTTTACCACAATCTACACAAGCTAATATCTTGCCTGTTGTTCATATTACTTTGGAGATTACAACTATAACTTTCTTTTTCAGATATTTCTTCATTTCATAATCAGGAGGAAAAAGGTGCCGGAACCCCTAACCCCATCCACTCAGAATGATGTACCAGCTGAAAAGCATCAAAGAGGTCCTATTGATCTCATAGATTGAGCTCTGTAAAAGTTACCAGTTGATCCTTCCCTTCTCATGCTTATAGAGGTGGAGAGTCTTACCTGAGGAACGAATGTGTGGCTTTCTCTGTCCCTGCTTCTCATCATTCATGTAATGATATTTGAGAAATTAAGGACTTGCATGGAAGAATTAAATCTTCTGGCACTGTTCCTGAGATGGAACTGCCCTATACTCCTAAACAGGAGTTGAATCAGGAAGATCATGTCCTAAATACTTTTGATGACTCTCCAGCCCGTTGTGCATGCAGGGCCTAGTTATGCTGATTTGGACCCCCTCGAGGTTCTGACGTCTTGAGTCTGAAGCCACTCATTTCTTAAAGATTAAGAATATTATTCTTCGCTAAGACGATTTGGGAGTACCTCCTCGACGCACAAGTCACAAATAGATGTTGCGCAATAAAACGGATTTTGAGCGAAGCGAAAAATCTATTTTTGGGTGAGATAGCCATGGCGTCCTGATGGAAGGTTCCTTTTTGGTAGCTTCCTTGGGTATAAGACTACTAAGATATTCCCAGAGAATTTAACCACAGGTTATCACAGAATTCTAACTTCTGGAGCGAGTATCTCAAAGGTTTCCCTTTAAGACATCGTAATACAACAGGGGACGCGCATGTCTGAACGCGCCACATAGCTATCTTCACCCCGAACAGAGTTAATGCTTCGGTGTGTAAGGACTGAGAATAGCTGGGAGCCGTTCCACAGCTAATCTCACTCGTGGCTACTACTGATACTCGAGACGTAAACAAACGGACGCCATTGCTCTAATGACGTCACGCCCGTCTTCATCCTGAAGCCAGTTGCTGCCCATCACCATGATACAGTAGCACAGGGTGGGAACAAAACTGGACGAAGTAGTAGGGAGGGTCCATCAGGACGCCATGGCTATCTCACCCAAAAATAGATTTTTCGCTTCGCTCAAAATCCGTTTTTTGGGCTCAAGCCATGGCGTCCTGATGGAAGAGTACCAGAGAATCAATGTATCGTGGTAGATTTTCCCCCAGTATTAAGTGCCTAGGCATTGACAAAACAGCAAAGTAATCTTAGATAAAGAACCATAGGAACGAAGTATCCTGCCCCCCTTGGCAGTGAAGTTCCCATGGGCTATGCCGACGTCAAAGTGGTATTGAAGGGCTATTCATCCTGAGAGAAGAACTTGAAGAACTTAGAGATGAAGCTGAATGTTTGGTATTTGTATAGGAACATTCTGAAATTAGACCAGTGGTGGTTGGACACTGTGTATAGAGTTCATCTCTTGGGTATCAGAAGTAAGTATTCGTGTAGGAACCTTACTTGGTCAGGGTGAATATAATTTAGGATTAGACATCTTAAATTCTTCATAACCATAAGAAAGGAGGAATAAATAAAACTATGACAGGTATGTATTTCATAGTAAGTAGGAGCTGATAGAGACGCACAAGTAATAAAATAGAAATTTTATTTCACAAATGCAGAAATTAAATAATTTACAGCAAAAAGTAAAGTTCATTTACAGTAGTAATAATGTACATAGAAATAAAGGCTTGCTCTTGAATCTGAAAAGGAATTTCAGGATATTAGTAGGTACTCGTTCTCGAGGAACGCAAGTCTTTAAATAAAACACATCATGCTCAAGGCATGCGGCACTTGTGTGACACTATGACATTTCACCTGGGATAAGAACAGTTATAAAAGCACTAAGTGTTTTTCGACATCACTATGAATCGCTCGAGGGTCAACATAGGCACCCGAAGAGTTAGAGTCCCAAGTAACTCACTGTTCTACGCAGAGTTAGGTGCAGGTTTCATAACACTACCTGCGGCTACCACAAAATGTTTGACTTCGTGCACTTGTTTCGCATAGTGTTTAAAGAAAACTCGCGAGGACTTCCAGCCCGTGAAGTTTTTAAGGCCTTCAAAGTCCATGCTCTGAAAGAAATTCAGAGAAGATGCCACTTTTCTAGGATCATGACCAGCGGGTGTACTGTTCGGATCCGCTCTGCGAATGAAGTAGGTGATTTTCGCTCTTAATTGTTTCAGTGACAGGTCGCTGCCCGATGTTTCTCCTTTGAAGAGTTGGCCTCCACCAAAGTTCGAAGTTCTGCGAAGATAGACCTTGAGGCTCTCTACTGGACATAGAGAGACATCCTCCTTCAGGGGGCATATTCTCCAAGGGCCCCATCTTTTGGTGGGTAATTCATTTTTAGCGAGAAACGTCGGATCAGGGGAGAGGGTCACTTCTCCTGAATCGGTAAACAGGATGTGTCCTTCTTCTCTTGATAATGCCACTATTTCGCTGACTCGAGCTCCCGAAGCGAGAGCAAATAAAAATATAACTTTCTGAGTCAGATCCTTGAGGGGGCATGAATCGTTGTCCAAGTTGGAGGCGAAATGGAGTACCTTGTCTAGTGACCAGGAGATCGGTTTCGGTGGGGGTGCTGGACGTAGGCGAGCACATGCTTTTGGTAGTTTGTTGAAGATGTCGTTGGACAGATCAATTTGGAAAGCATATAGAATTGGTCTAGTCAAGGCCGATTTGCAGGTTGAAATCGTATTGGCTGCTAATCCTTGTCCATGAAGGTGAATAAAGAAGGACATACAGAAATCAATCGTGATTTCTTTAGGATTTTTTGTCTTGACAAAGGAGACCCATTTCCTCCAGGATGATTCATATTGCCGTCTCGTGGATTCGGTCTTGTATTCCTCTAGGAAGTCTAGACTTTTCTTCGAGATCCCAAACCTCTTCTTTGCGGCAAGGGAGAGAAAATCATGAGATGAAGGTCCTTGATTTTCGATGATGAAGCGAAGACAGTCGACTTCTGTACTTGTTGAGAGAGAACTGGGCCCGGGAGAGGGATCAGCTTGGGCTGCAGCTCCAGGACCAGGGGGTACCAGTTGCTCCGGGGCCACTTGGGAGCCACTAGGGCCGCTGTCCCTTTGAAGGTTCTCAGTTTGGAGAGGACTTTCAACAGAAGGTTGGTGGGAGGGAACAGGTAGATCTTGGACCATCTGTTCCAGTCCAGTGACATGGCGTCCACTGCTTCTGCTTTGGGGTCCTCGTACGGGGCTACGTACAGAGGAAGTTGATTGTTGTCGCTCGTTGCAAAGAGATCTATCTGAAGTTCTGGGACTTGGTGAGAGATGAAGGAGAACGATCTTGCGTCTAGAGACCATTCCGACTCTATCGGGTTTGTCCGAGATAGAGCATCCGCTGTCACGTTGCGGAATCCTTGTAGGTGAACTGCAGACAGGTGCCACTTCTTCTTCTCTGCCAGACGGAAGATTGGGAGAAGCACCTGATTTATCTGGGGCGATCTTGAGCCTTGGCGATTGAGACAACGAACTACCACCGAGTTGTCTAGAGTTAGACGGATGTGGATCGAGGGCGGCGGGGATAACTTCTTCAGTGTTAGAAGGACCGCCATGGCCTCCAAGATGTTTATGTGGAACGTCTTGAATAGTGGAGACCAGGTACCTTGAACCTGTTTCTGGTGGGAGTGACCTCCCCAACCTTCCAGTGAGGCATCCGTGTGGATGTTGAGTGATGGAGGAGGGTGTTGGAGAGGAATGGACCTTTTCAGGGCCTTTTCTTCCGACCACGGCTTTAGGAGGCGTCGCAGTCTGTTTGGAAGCCGTCTCTTAAGGTCTCTTCGAGCGATGGATGCCGAGCGTCTCCAGACTCCCGCGGCATCCTTTAGCTGTGCACAAAGCACTGGGTTTGTCACTGAGGCGAATTGTAGAGAGCCTAGAACTCGTTCCTGCTGTCGTCTTGAAATGCGTTTGGATTTCAGTAGTCGCTTGACAGACCCTGCTATTTCCTTCCTTTTCTTCTGGGGGATGGAAAGGCGGTGTGACTGAAGATTCCAGTGGATTCCCAACCACTGAAACTTCTGAGCTGGAGAGAGGCGAGATTTTTTCTCGTTGATCTTGAATCCCAGGTGTTCTAGGTACTGGGTAACTTCGTTGCAAGACTTTGCACACTCTTCGGGCGATGGAGCCCAGACTAGCCAGTCGTCGAGGTAGGCCATCACCTGGACGTTTCTTAGGCGGAGTTGTTGTACTATGGCATCCGCCAGTTTTGTGAAGATCCGAGGGGCCACGTTGAGGCCGAAGGGCATGGCCCGGAAGGCGTAGCTTTTCCTTTGGAGTCGAAATCCTAGGTAGGAGGAAGCGTGATGGTTCATTGGAACGTGCCAGTAGGCATCCGCCAGGTCTATAGAGACCGTATAGGAACCTTGAGGCAGAAGGGTCCTTATTTGTTGAAGCGTCAGCATCTTGAATTTGTTGTTCGCTATGAACTTGTTGAGGGGGGATAAGTCCAGAATGACTCTGAGTTTGTCTGAGTCCTTCTTGGGAACACAAAACAGTCTCCCTTGGAACCTGGTGGACTTTACCTTCCTTATCACCTTCTTGTTCAAGAGGTCTAGAACATATTCTTCCAGAAGGGGGGTTGATTGTTGGAAGAATTGCTGGAAGATTGGGGGTGGTTGAGTCCAACTCCAGCCTAGACCCTTCTTGACGATGCTGTGTGCCCAGGGATCGAAGGTCCAACGATCCTGGAATTGGCGGAGTCTTCCTCCCACCGGAAGCACTTCATTGCTTCTGGTGTCCCGAGGACTTGCTGCCTCGGCCACTAGCTCCCTTTCCTCCTCTACCTCTGGAGGGACGGCGAGATGCGTCTTTGCTTGCACCCCTGAATGAGCCTCTACCTTTGGCATGAAAGGTAGTTGATTGTTGCTCAAAGGCAGGGGTGAAGACCGGTGACTGTGACAACACCGGTTGGGGGACCAATTGAAAGGTCTGTTGTGGTTGGGCAACCACTTGGGAGGTAGCGGGTCCCGGAAACTGACGTCTTTGCTGACGTTGCTGGGGTTTTGACTTTTGGGGTTTCCTCTTAGGCTGAGGTCCGTCGTCCTGAGAGGGTTTCCTTTTCCTGGACATGCCCCACTTGTGGAGAAGGTTCCTATTCTCCGTGGCGGCTCTGTCAGTGATTTCCTTCACAAGGTCAGAAGGAAAAAGGTGTTTTCCCCAGATGTTGGAGGAAATCAGCCTCCGGGGTTCGTGTTTCACGGTGGCACCGGCGAACACGAATTCACGACAGGCTCTTCGAGCCTTTATGAAGTGGTACAAGTCCTTCATTACAGTCAGTAAGTGGGATTTGGAGAGTACCATGTAGTGGTCTGGTACTCTAGTGTCACAGGCCATAACTTCAAGTTGGACTTGATGAGAAAGAGATGTCGCAAGCCTCTCCTTCGTGTCTTGTTCCCGACGAAGGAGGTGATCGTTGAGCTTAGGGAGGTCTTCATTAAACTGACGTCCGGCGACGTCAGGATCGAGCCTCCCCACGACGAAAGTATGTTGAACATCTTTCCAGTGTCGAGCGTCAGGGGGGGTCACGATGGAGAAGGGTCTGCACTCCTCCAGTGCAGGGCAGGGTTTCCCTTCGTCCGCCGCTTTAAGGCATGCAGCTAAGGCCTTTTCCAAGAATGGAAGAACCGCAGTTTCAGGTGCAACGTAAGTAGGGTGCTTCTTGCTCAATGCCGGAAGCTTAGAGCAGGTAAAGCCTCTACTCTTGAATGCGGAGGCTAGCATAGCCTGGGCCTTTGCGAGATCGAACACTATCTCTTCCTTAGGTTCGGTCTCTTCCTTCGAGGCAGGTTCGGAACGAAGCCGGACGTAACAGTCCGGGTAGGCCTCAAAGTTTGGGAAGAACTCCACATCTTCCAAAGGGACCGTGCCGATCTTATCACTGACAAAGATCCTGCCGGTCGCAATAACCATATGCTCTGCATACCTCCACGGGTTGGCATGAGAGCAAGCGGGGAGATCCTTGACCGAAATCTTCTTCGGCTCTCTGGATCCTATCATCGACCTGATGGACTCCTGGTTCTCCTTCAGCCTGTCGTCCATGACGGCTCTAATCAGTCGGATCAATTCTTGAGTGGAAGAAGAAGGATCCGGAGTCGAGGAGGTAGACGGAATAGACATTTCCGTCGGTGTAGGAGTAGGAGGGGGGATGGACGGGGGAGCGACCTCTTGCTCCGACTCGGTGTATTCCACCTTGTCTTCGTCATCTTCGGCTCCTTGAGCCATAAGCGTTTTCTCCGTGTCTTCCGAGACATCCGAAATCTGTTCGTCATCTTCGGAATCCAAACGACACTCGTGCATGGACTGAGCCATGACTACATCAGGTTCCACCGTAATTTGGACAGTGGGGATCACGTCTTTGGGTACCACTGAGTCAGGGGAGGCCTTAGGGAACAATAGTGACCTCAGTTCTTCGGTGGCCAGGTACGGTCCGGTAGCATTTTTCTGGAAGCCACGCACCCACTTGCGCAGCTTTTCACGAGAAATGTCTCTAATCTCCGCTGAGGGAGGATTATGGAAGGCCTCAACTAGGTGAGCCTGACAGACCGTACAATCCAGTGGATTCCAAAACTTCAAATCCCCTTTCTTGTCTGCACAAGGGGCGTGAGTCCTGCAAGCCGTATGCCCGTAAAACTGCGGGCGTTTCACAGCGCAGAAGGCGAAATCACACTTCATCTGCTCCTCCTGTGGAAGAAAGAGAAAATGAGTATGGGGGAGTCATAAGAATGGCTCTTAAACTAAGTTAATATTAATTATTAATTTTAACTTAATGAAGGTGTGATGCATAGAGAATGAAAATAGTAAAGGAGAACATGCTCCATGCATCTCGCCCGGCTGGTTACCATAAGCTTGGCCCCTGGATAATCCGAGTGACCGAGGGCACCGGATATAATTCCTTAGAACTCCAAGTATTTTGGAATTCCATGGAAAAATCCAAGGACAAGGTTGGGACCGAATTCATTCGGTTCCCAGTTAAGGGCCAGAAGGCCTCTTTTAAAAAGGTAACTGCTTCTGGCAACCAGCCGTGCTAAGATGCACATAGCATGCTGGAATTAGAAGAATGCAAAGAGACAGCATGATCGCTAATAGAGCAGTACTAGGTACTGATCTTAATAGCAGAAACAGCCTATCTGTTTGCGATATAGGGCTATCATTGTCTTATGATAGCTACAGGAAGGGGGTGCAAGTATTCTTGACGCCTCCAGGGCATCCGGCAAGCCGCCGGCATGCCGGAGCTCGCTCCAGCATAGATTCTGGCATTAGGACAGACAATGTTCAAAGTCAGTCAAATACCAGGATGGCGGCCGCCGGCACAACGGCGGCACGCCGGCAGGGAGCGGCGGCTCCGGCAGTCGGGGGATGCCGGATTGGTGACTGGGATAAGGATGGTTAAAGCTGTACCGGGTTGCCGGCAGTATATGCCGGCACTCCGGCGGCCGACCGGCAAGCGGACGACAAGCTAGGAGGAGGAGAGCCGCCGGTAGTAGCCGGCGGCAGCCGGCAGTCCCTCGGAACACGGGGGGCTGGCGGCAAGGTTAGGGAGAGTCACCAAGTAGGAGGCAGATATTGCCGACAGTAGAGGCGGCAAGAGACCGGCACCCGGATAGGGAGAGAGACAGGGGGGAGGGGGGAAGGGATGTAGGAAGTACCATCAGGATTCCAGACATCCCTCCCCCTCCCTGAGAGGGTGTACCCATGATAGAGGCAGGCTCTAACATCCATGAGCAGGGGTCACTAGGGACCGGGAGCAAGGTAGCCCAAGGGAGGGCTAGGGAACACCCAAAGGGGGGGGGGGAGACTCCCATATGCAGAACTATACTAGTAACTAACCTTATAGGACACTATGAAGGTATATGTACCAGAGCGGACTGCACAAGGAAGCTCGGGTAGCCCTACTATTCCACCCTAAGGAGGAGTTGTAGGACAGGGGACAGATGGGTATAAACTAACCTAAGCATAGGCTAGGCTATACAAGAGATAGGTGGGGAGGGAGAAGAGAGAAGTCTTCCCAGGAAGGGTTTCTGTACCAGAGCGGCCACTAAGGAAAGGGAGGACACTCCCTAACCTAAGATCAGGCAGATCAGCTAAAACGGTGCAAGAGTACAGTTTCAGCATGGAACAGAGAAACCTTCCTAACCTAACCTAGAGCAGGGCTAAGAGTCCTGAACTAGGAAAGGAAGAAGACATATCGCTATCGCAGGAAAGTCATAGACTATCCTAGCCATAGAGGTAGGGCTAGCCTAACCTCACTCTCGGTCGCAACCCTAAAGGGGGTTCATTCCTTTAGGGAGGACAGAGAGGCGATATATACTCTATTAGACAATTAATCCCTTTACTCAGAAAAGGAATCAAGGCTAAATAGAGGGAATGCCAAGGCAGGGGATGAAGGAAGCATATAGGGGTCCTATCATTAGGTTAGGCTAGAAAGAGTCACTGACTAGCCTATCCCCTATATGGTCCCTGAAGGCGAAAACATTTGCATCACTGTCAAAAGTATTGTAAAATAATGCCACTATCTTCATAACTTAGTCTAGGATCACTAATAAATCATGCATGAACACTTGTATGTAGGCTCCTGGCCTGGGGGCTATAGTAGCCGACTGGTATGAGGTCAATCGATGACCGATAAAAAGCGTCTAAACACGATATAAAAGTTCCTAGCTATGAAGACTAAATAAACTAATGTAATCGATTAGTATATAAGGCCGGAAACGTTGTTGTGGCTAACTAAATAAGACATGCATAACAACAACGACGCCATAAAATGGCGGGTCCGGTAGAGGCACAGCTCTGCCACAAAACAGCAATTATCTCGAAAAGTAATATTTACTTTACGGCCAGAGCTTAATTAAACAATACTGGAACCTTGTACTCAACTTTCCAGAAGAAGGCGAGGCTGAAGGTAACGACATAGCGAAGATGCAAAACGATAAAGTTAACACAGGGAAAATCCGTCTAAGTAGGGCAGCTACTAAACAAAGGATGAAGACGGGCGTGACGTCATTAGAGCAATGGCGTCCGTTTGTTTACGTCTCGAGTATCAGTAGTAGCCACGAGTGAGATAAGCTGTGGAACGGCTCCCAGCTATTCTCAGTCCTTACACACCGAAGCATTAACTCTGTTCGGGGTGAAGATAGCTATGTGGCGCGTTCAGACATGCGCGTCCCCTGTTGTATTACGATGTCTTAAAGGGAAACCTTTGAGATACTCGCTCCAGAAGTTAGAATTCTGTGATAACCTGTGGTTAAATTCTCTGGGAATATCTTAGTAGTCTTATACCCAAGGAAGCTACCAAAAAGGAACCTTCCATTAGGATGCCATGGCTTGAGCCCAAAAATGCGATATTTCCGCAGTCGCAAAGTGTGAGACACTGCTTCGATGTTTCACTATCGAACCAGACCCATGACACGCTAGACTTGTTCAATACTCGAGTTACGGCACCCGAGAATTCCCTTAAATCAAGCAGATCCTCAAAGTCAACCCCTCTGGCACTTTATTGTCAGAGGAAGTTTAACATTGATCCTGAGGTTCACCCGAGCCATCTACCAATTGCTCCTGATGCTGCCAATCTGGTATCAAACATACTGATCGACAAGTCGGCCAACTTACCTTCCACTTTCTCTACAACCGAAATGCAGAACCTAGAAGTTGCTGACATGTCTGCCATTCAGGCTTGCTCTTGACTGGGTCCTGGATTAGGACCAGTGTCGTGATTTGCAGTACAGTACATGTAACAGAAAATATGAAGAATGAGGATTTTGTTTAACAGTTTGAAGATCTTTCAAGATCAGGAGCCATAGCTCTAGAGTTTCTCTTCCTCCGAACAGTATCCATGTGAGGCAGACATTCTTAAGAGGCATGACGCTGTTTTGGCCAGGTTTATCAAACAGCAGTTTCCAAGAGATGCCCTGTGCCTGAGAAACCTGAATGTGGTGGACTTCCCCATGTTGGTCTCATCTCCAGAAGTATTTGCAGCTATTGAGAAGGCTAACCAGTCTTCTTTTATAAGGAGTGCTGCAGCCCCAAGAATGCAGTCTGAGAAACTCATCCTTCACACAGCTGACCCAATAGACACATTTGTTGCCTCTTACAGACTCACAGCAGCCTAGGAAGAACAATCACCAGCCCACTTTTCGATGGAGGGGACACCCCTCCGGATGAAGGAGTTGCAGCCTAGAGGCTCCCACTAGGGAGGTTAAGTCCCCCAGCTCACCACCAGGAGAGGGTGGGATGCCTGCAGAACCATTGGGACAGGTTTCAGTTCTTTGGGGCCGATCCCTGTACAGTAGAGGTTCTCCATTCAAGGTATTGAGTCCCATTTGTAGACTGCCCACCCCCGCTACCTCGGATTACTGACAGTCCGACCATTCTATTCGAGATGCTCCACAAGAGACTTCCTCGTTCAAGAGGAAGTATCCAAAATGTTGGTTAAAGTGGTCATAGAAGAGGTCTTAAATGATTCTTCAGTCTTCTTCAGTAATCTTTTTAGTAAAGAAGCTGACAGTGGGCTGGAGACCTGTCTTAGACCTGTCTCACTTGAACCTGTTTGTACAAACAAGGTTCAAGATGGGTACACCAGCCACAGTTTTTCAGGTCATCATGAAGAAGGACTTTCTGCTGACCACAGACCTGGAAGACAAGTACTTTCGGGTCCCCATTCATCCTAACTCGAGAAAGTACCTGAGACTCCCTTTCAGACACAAGGTCTACCACTTCAAGGTGCTGCGCTTTGATCTTTCCACAGCACCTCAGATCTTTACCTGGATATTTGCCTTTGTCTTAGCCAGGGCTCTTTCCATGGGCATCAGGCTCCTTTGGTACTGTATATGGAAAACTGACTTCTTTTAGCCTAGTCACAAGCCCTGCTCATATGTCATGGGGATCTTGTTGACTTTTGCAAGGAGTTAGAGTATCCAGCTGAACCTAGAGAAGTCCAGCCTCTTCCCTTAACAACGTATCAAATACCAAAGCATGGAAATCGACTCAGTCTAAGCCAAAGTGTTACCATCTACTAAAAGGGTGATAGGATTCAGGGAAATGGTAGAACCCTTTCTCTAAAGGGAATCACTCCCAGCATGCACTTGGCGGAAGCTTCTGGGACACCTTGCCTCATTGAAGAACTTGTCCCTTTCGTGAGGATGCATCATCGCTCGGCGTAGTGAACTCTGAAGAGCCAGTGGTCACAAACATCAGACCCTCCTGCAGCCTTAGTGTCGGTCCCCTAGGAAGTGGTGACAGATCTACGGTGGTGGCTGAGACAGGAGAATCTGCTTACAGGAGAATCTGCTGACAGGCACATCCATACAGGTTCCTCCTCTGGAGTTCCTTCTATTCTCTGATGCCTCTCACCAAGGGTGTGGTGCTTGGTGCTCACCTTCAAAGGGAGCTGATTTCAGTTCTGTGGTCGCAAGAAGACAAGGCCAATCACATCAATTACCTGGAAATGAAATCAGAGTAATTAGCACTACTCCACTTCTTGGAGACCCTCAAATGTCACTCTATGGTGTTGATGAGTGACAACTCCACAGTGGTGACTTACATCACTAAGAAAGGAGTCTCGGTAACGCACCTGCATTGCCAGCTAATAGTGGAAATCCACCATTGGGCACGAGTCAATGCAGTATCCCTCTTAGCAAGATTCATTCCTGGGAAGAGGAATGTCACTGAGGGCCATCTGAGTCGACCAGAGACAACAGTTGCTTCCGAATGATCTCTGCTTCTTTTAGTGGTGAAGAATCTTGTGACTTTGATGGGTTTTCCGACACTAGACATGTTTGCCACTCACGTGAATGACTAACTTCTGGTGTATTGCTCCCCAGTTCCAGCCCCAGCAGTGGGGATGGAAGATTCCTTTCAACACCCATGGGGCAGACTGGACTTCTACGCCTTTCCTCTGTTCTGTGTGATTTGTAAGTTGCTGAACAGAATACACCTGTCGCAAGAAGTCAGAGTAATGCTAGCAGCCCCAAAGTCGCTGCAGTCAGAGTGGTGTCCTCTTGTGGAAGTTCCAAAAGAGCTTCCAGAATAGCCAAACCTACTGTGCCAACCACACGTTCGAAAGTTCCACGAGGCAGTTTACTGCCTATCTCTTCACTGCTGGAAGTTATCTAGTATCTCCTCCGAAAGAGAGGCTTTTTGGGTTCGACTGCAAATCAACTTTCCAGATACAGTACCTCAAAAATCTTCCGCAGCAGTCTACCAAGCCACTCAACTTTTTTGTAATTGGTTTTATTGGGGGAATATTGCTCCGCTCAAGGCCACTGTTCCCTTAATTGCTGACTTTATAGTGTTTTTGAGGAATAAGTCTCTGTCACTGTGGTAGAAGGTTACCGCTCAGACTAGAGCCGTGTATTTAAACTGAAGAGACTAAATCTCTCCTTTTCATGGGAACTCTCTGCTCTCATCAGGAGCTTTAATCAGACCTGCCCTACTCAGGAACTTAAACCTTCCCCTTATAATGTGATTAAGGTTTTTATGTCCCTTAAAATGGCCCTGTACAGATACTTACATAAAGTTCTAGATAGGGATGTTACCCTTGCCTCAGCCAAGATGGTAAGCAAATTACATGGCCTATCTTCTTCACATATCAAGGGTGGAAAGAATTACAGTAATGCCTCACAACACAAAATTAATGGTTCTGTAAGGGTTTTCGTAAAGGGCTTTTTTCGTGTTGCAAGTCGCCTTTTACATGTAAATAGCCTAATTCGTTCCAGACTCTAGAAAAACACCACATTAAATTATTATAAAAAGGATATGCACCACTAAACACTACTAAATGTATGAAAAGTACTGTATTTTGATCATTTAATAATGAATTAACTTTGATAATCTGTAAAAGTGTTTAATTAGAGGAAACAGTAAAAATACAGTAACAAAAATGTGGAACCTTACTTTTGGAGTGAGGCGATGTACGAGGATGAAAACGGCGGAAAACGTAAACACTTGACTTTACAAAACAGATTTATAAATGACAGAAAACATTAACACTTAATTTTAGGAAACATTTACAAATGGCAGGAAATATTAACACAACTTTACGATAAACTGAAGAAATTTTTTTTTTCCTTTTTCTATATTTTTTTTTCTTTTTACTATGTTTTGTATTTTCTTAATCTGATTTCACTACGTATTTTCTTCATCACTGCCACTTTTCTTTCGTTTCTTAGCTGACGCTTGGTCTGCTTCTACTGAAGTCTTCTTTCTTAAATGATCGTCCAAAGGAGCTTGTTTCTGCTAGCTTCTAAAAATTTTCCTGAAATGACTTGGGCAAACTTCATTACGTTAATCAAGCGCACGACCTGTGAGAATTATTTCTGGGCGTCTCTTTTCTATGAGAGCCACCATTTTAAAGTAGTCATCTAGCCCCTCCTTAATTTCTGCCGTTGTCAGTGGGTCATTCCCCACCCCGCCGCTGTACACTTCCTGAACGATGTTCACTTGCATGGCCTCCAACTCCTTCATGTCATCGGTCATAAGTTCCTCTTGGTGCTCCTCGATTAGCTCGTCAATGTCAGCCTTATCAACTTCCAGACCCATGGACTTCCCAAGTGTATCAATCTCGGCATCCAGATTGAGCAACAGGTTCGGGATCGTCAACATTTTCGGAATCGTCTTCAGCTTGGTCTGCGTGGAAGGCCTCGAAATCTCTTGCAGAGACAGTATCAGGCCACAGCTTCTTTCAAGCATAGTTCAAGGTGTGCCTCGAAACCTCCTGCCAAGCTTGATCGATGATTTTGAGGCATATGATATCAATATGCTCCTTCCAAAATTGACAAAGGGTGAGGTTTGTGCTCTCAATGATTTCGAAACATCTATTGAATAGATATTTCGTATAAAGCTTCTTAAGTTTGAAATAACTTGCTGGTCCATGGACTGGAGGAGAGGGGTGGTGTTTGGTGGAAGGTAGAGAATCTTGATGATGAAGGTATATTCTGCTACAATATCTACATTGAGGACTGGAGGGTGAGCAGGGACATTCTCCAGCAACAGCAGGCATTTCATATGGAGGCGCTTCTCTTCCAAATACTTTTTCACAGTCGGGCCAAAACAAATATTTATCCACTCTATGAACAATTGTCTTGTTACCCAGGCTTTTCCATTAGCCGTCCACAACACATTTAGATTTTCCTTAGTGACTTTGTGGGTCTTGAAGGCTTGAGGAGTATCGGAGTGATACTCCAGCAGGGGTTTTACCTTGCAGTCTTCACTGTCCTTCATAAGCTTATCCCCAGGTAGCCTCTATTCTTCTACCGTGATGTACGTTCAACAAGGGATTTTCTTAGAAAAAAAATGCCCAGTCTCGTCGCAGTTGAAGACATGCTGGCGATTGTAGCCTTCCCGGACAATCAACTCGTAGAACGTCTTAACAAAGGCTTCAGCCTGAGCAAGCACGAGATCACCAAAAATGGCGCTGGCTTTCTAGCAGATTATCGCTTCGGTGATAGTGTCTCCAGCCATTTCTTTGTCCTTTATCCAGGCAAGCAGCAGTCTCTCCATCTCATCGTGGACGTGGCTCTTGCTGGAGAAAACAGTCGCACCCTTAGAAGGTGTTGCTACTTTGATAGCTTCCTTCTGCTTCAGGATTATTCCTATTGTAGACGGATTTCGGCCATATTCTTTAGCAAGCACACTTGACCACATGCCAGCCTCATATTTCTTGATTATTTCCATCTTCATCTCCATGGAAAGCATCATCCTCTTCTTTCCCTTGACATTAGCAACTTTCTTGGGACCCATGGCTAATGACGTAATGTAATATCACCCACGATAACAGTACATACTGTAAAATTGTCGCGAAAAGAAAATCACAAGCAATAAGTCAATGCGTAGGATACTGCTGCCGGAACAGAAAGACATAGGAACGCCAATGTGTAGATGCATGATGGGATACAGTACAGTATATTACCGACCAATAGGAGAGCAGGATCTCATGGTAGTAACTAGCATCCGAGTAGGGAGATAACCAATGGGAATGCAGGAGGATGGTAGCGAGTTTATGGGCTGGCGGCACGCGTATTTTAAAATCAGTCTCCGATATGGTTGAGCTCTCGCTCCGTCCCTCCTTTCGTTGTCCGAAACATTTTTCGTAATCTGTGACGTAAAATTCTTTGCATCTCCTTTCGCAAAGTTAAAATTTTGTAAGCCGATTCTTTCGTATCCAGAGGTTTGACTGTATCCTTCTCTTTGTTCCTGAGTTTGTGGCTAAAACTCAAAATCTGTCCCTACTTAGCTCTTTCATGATCGTGTCGCTCAAAGAGGTAACTGATGATCCGGATACTGTAATCTGTTATTGTATTGTAAGAGCAGTCAGAAAATACCTGAAAAGGTCAGCCCCTCTCAGACCTAAAATTTCTAATCTATTCGTTAGAACTGGTCGCTCCAAAAAGAAAATCTCTAAGAATACTATTTCCTTTTGGGCATGGGAAACTATCACAAAACATATAAATCGTCAGAGGAAGTGCTGTCAGTGACTCCCCTTTGAGCACATAACATTCGTGACCTTGCCTTAACCTTGGCATTTCACAAGAATTACTGTGGCTGAAATACTTAGTGCAGGACTGGAAGAGGTAGACCACCTTTACAGGCCAGTTTGAGACTACCCATAGGTTCCTGGATACCTTCTCCTTGGGTCCTATTGTTGTAGTACAGAAACTAATCTAATACTCGCTCTTATATGACATTTAAACTTTTGTCACGGCATCAGTTATTCTCTGCATTGTAAGGGTAAGTAAAGTGGACCAAGTTGGAGCTTACTTACCTTCTCCAAACAGTGGACCACACCCAAATGCAGTTTATGTTCTATTATATTGTCGTAATTCTTTGATACCTATTTATGGTGATGCTTCATTTCTATTTAGGTCATGACTTCGAGGGAACTATCACTTCGGCCCTGCCTCTTCATGAGCCGGTTGAACTGCCTAAATTTGTTCATCTTGATGGATACCTCGTCTCACCTAAAGAAGACTCTCCATATAAATGACTCGGAAGTTGGTATCCAAGAAGGAATAAACTACAAATTTTTATACTATTAATATTACCTTGCTATACAAACCTGAGTCATTTATGCAAAAGTTCCACCTCATCCACACCAAAACTCGCGACCAGGATAGAGTGAATCGGTGAAGCTTACCTCCTAGCAGCAGTAACTCTGCTGATAAGTGGTACCAATCAGGATTAACAGAGACCCTCTATTAAGCTATTAATCCTGGTACCAATACGGTAACTCTTCGTTTTGGTCGTAGAAAAAGACATGGGATAAAACCATATATATGGCTGATTTGTAGAGCTAGGAAAAATACAAATTGTATTAAAAATTTGTTGTATTTTAGTTGTAAAAGATATACACTAAAGTAATATTAAAGGCAACTGTCTACTGTGTAAACTAAACTTAACCATGTTATATAGATGCTCTCTTAATACAAATCCACATACAGTATATGTTGATACTCGGTCGTAATAAATAAAGTGTTTAGAGACCAACAGGTACTTTTATCCATGGAACGAAGTTATGTTAAAAATTCTTATAGACAATTCTTTCCTTAGGCTGTACTGTACGTTACCATAATACATGAACCTGAAGGATTGTGTAGATCCAGTGAAAAAAAAATATATATGTGAAAGACGTTACAGTAAACACATAAATAAGAATATAAAATTCAAACTATCGTTTGGTGCGGTAAAATCATCACCTTCGAAACTAAGCAGTAAGAAATAAATATAGGAATGATATGCCAGTATCCAATTAAATGATATGGTCCTGGGCAAAGTAGCAAATTTTAAATATGCATAATCTTGGAGCTTGAGAGACCTCATTTTCACGACTAACATTAAATAGAATTTCTTATTACTAATCAGAAGAAATGCATTTAAGGAACTCTACAACAAATTTTTGATAGTCTGTTCAGACTAAAAAAAAAAGTCTGTCCTAACCATGAAGAAAGTGATTAACCAACTTTTGTAGAGAGGATAGATCATAGAAAATGGGGAAACAGCAAAGAACTACAATTTTTCATGACAGAGAAAGAAGAATTTTAGGAACAAGCTACAGTATATGGAATCAATAATTTACTTTTGTAAGTGTGTATTTAAAAGATAAAAGGGAAATTGATGTTAGAAAGGCAAATTTTTCTGCAGTACTAATCTTTTTTTTTTTCTATACTGAGAGGAAGAAAATTCTTCTTCACTCGAAGGGTTACTGCACTGTAATTGTGCAGTGGCCACTTTCGTCTTAGTAAGGGTAAAAGAGACTCTTAGCTCATCTAGGAGAAGGACACTTCAGAATCAAACCATTGTTCTCTAGTCTTGTTTACTGCCATAGCCTCTGTACCATTTTCTTCCACTATCTTGGGTTAGAGTTCTCTTCCTTGAGGGCACACTCGAGCACACTATTCTATTTCATTTCTCTGCCTCTTGTTTTGTTATAGTTTATATAGGAGATATTTATTTTAATGATACTCTTCTTAAACTATTTTATTATCATTTCCTCACTGGGCTATTTTCCCTGTTGGAGACCCTGGGCTTATAGTATCCTATTTTTCCAACTAGGGTTGTAGCTTAGCTAATAATAATAATAATAATAATAATAATAATAATAATAATAATAATAATAATAATAATAATAATAATAATGAAGAGGTTTTAACTTTTTTTATATGAAGCATTCTGCCATAACACCAGGTAAACTCAACATTAACAAAATTCTTGAATTAAATTTTAATTTTGGTATTATGATTTGGTATGCAGATGTTTTATATTTACACAAATTATCTTTGTTAATTGACTGCAACGTGTAAAGAAGTTTTATTTTAAGAACTCTTAATTTCATGTCTACGAATTAGTTGCTCTGTAAAACAGGGATTAATTTTGCTCGACGCCTTAGATGTATGTAATAAAGGCATTTACCCTGATGGTTTGGGCAGTATAGTGCTAAACATAAATAAAGTTAGCTTTTCATTGCCCCTTTAGGATGAAGTCAGTCTCCAGTCAGGCGTTCTGTCAAAGTTTATGTTTTGAAGCATTTTGTCATGCTGAGACAACAATAATGTGTGTTGGCATTTGATTTCGTCCCATAAATTCAAAATAAATTCTCCATCATGCAGTACAAGTGCATTATTGCATTGCAGTTTTGAGTTATAATATTTTACTTGTAGACTTTTTTTCATTCTATTATTATTTTTTATTCACTTTTAGCATGTTATGTTTTACCAAAGCACGTGTTGAAATGTCTCTATGTCTAAAAAGTCGACATTTATGTCATATATAGGTTCAAGTGGAAAATACTATGGTCTAGTTCTGGATGGAAATTATCATTTTAATTCAAAATTGATAATATAATTGCTAATTTACCATCTTTGACTCCTTTGAATATGAATCTAATTAATATAACAATATCAGCGCTCTGTGATACCTCATGATGGTTATGAAAATAAGTAGGCTAATTTAGATGTTTATGTTTTGTTAAGTAAGATCGAAAATGTATTGGGAGGTTGAAATCGTCATAACACTTTAGGAATGTAACACTAATTCACAAATATAAACAACTTGTAGACTATATGCAATTTAATGTACAGGTGTAACTGTATGATAAAAGATATATTCTATTGACTGTAATTGTTGATAAATTATAGGCTACTGATATTTTCTCCATCCACATGTTCATATCTGCAGTAAAAGCTGTGATAATTATTGCACACGAAGGAATGATCAAATTGATGAGGATTTATATGTTAATGTGGTTTACTTTAAATATTCGTTTATTTTTCTTAAAATTAAAGTTTGAATTCACACACGTAATTAAAAAAAAGTTCTTACTGGTATTTGAAAGTTTGCATTAAATTCTTTTGGCTTTTTCTCCTGTCGTGTTATACTTTATATATCCTAAGATTTTATGGTGCACATTGAAGAAAAATAGCTGTTAAAGAAGCAAAGAGAATATATACCTGTTAACTGTTATTTGTGTTTCCATAGCCTTTTTTTCCCATCTGTTTTTAAAGGACTAGGGAGTTATATTCTTCTGTGGAAGCAAGCAAGGCCGTAGGAGTTGGGGGCTGGGGGGCTATAGCCCCCACTTTTTGCCGAAAATTTACTTTCCTATATTCTACTTCAGAGAAGATTAAAAGATGATAGAATGCATAAATATAGTAACTCAGAAAAGATTCAAAGATATTGAATTGAATAATTTCAGTAACTCATTCTTCACAAGAATTGTCATTCAAAAGTAATCTCGAATAAAAGATATTTTTTTTGTTAACAGGCATTTCCATGTTAGAGTAAGTAATTATTCTAATTATATGTATAACAATGAAACAATATCCAATAGATTTTGTAGATTTGAGAACAAAACCCTCAGAAGAATATTGGGAGTTAATGGGAGGACAGGATTAGAAATGAAACTACAAGAGAGATTATTCGAGTGCCATGTGTAGATGAGAGCATGGTGAGGGCTGGGTGGAGATGGTCAGGGCATACTCTTCGCACTCCCCAAGAAATATTAGTTTGCCAGACTTTCAACTGGGCTCCACAAGGCACTAGAAGAGTTGGAAAACCCAGGCCTACATGGGTGAGGACTATCAAGCATGAAGTGGGAGATGAATGGAGAAGTATTTCGCAAGAGACGACTGGCGAAATCTAACCGTGGCCTTTCGTGTCAGTAGTCGTAGGAGGAGATGATATATATGTATATATATATATATATATATATATATATATATATATATATATATATATATATATATATATATATATATGTGTGTGTGTATATATATATAAATATATATATATATATATATATATATATATATATATATATATATATATATATATATATATATATATATATATATATATATATATATATATATATATATATATATATATATATATATATACAGTATATGTATAAATACAGGTATGAATATAATTCTATATGTGCATATATATGTACATAATTATACACACACACACACACACACACACACACACATATATATATATATATATATATATATATATATATATATATATATATATATATATGTGTGTGTGTATATATGTATATATATGCATATGTATAATTATATAAATATTCCATATACATGTGTTATAATTGTATATGTTCATATGTAATATATATATATATATATATATATATATATATATATATATATATATATATATATATATATATATATATATATATATATGTATGTGTGTGTGTGTGTGTGTGTGTGTATACATACATACTTATATAAATATTCCATATACATGTGTTATAATTGTATATGTTCATATGTAATATGTATATATATATATAAATATATATATATATATATATATATATATATATATATATATATATATATATATAATGTGTGTGGATGTAGGTATATGTATATGTATATGCATTTACAAATGTATATATGTGTTTATATAATATGTAGCCTATATATATATATATAAATATATATATATATATATATATATATATATATATATATATATATATATATATATATATATATAGGCTATATATATATATATATATATATATATATATATATATATATATATATATATATATATATATATATATATGCTCTATAGCTACAGTTTGGAAATCTTTATCATTGCACTAATTCACAAAAAGAGAGACACAAAAAACCTGAAAAATTACCTCCCAATAAGTGTACTTTCCTTAATTTTTAAAATATTTACAAAGATCATATCAGGCAGAATAGAAAGACAGCTAGACTTTTATCAACCAAGAGAGCAGGCAGGCTTAAGATATGGGTATTCAACAACTGACCATATCCATGTAATAACCAGCTAATGGAAAAATCAACCGAGTATGACAAACCACTATGTATGTCATTTATAAACTACGGGAAAGCATTTTATTCTGTCAAAACATTAGCAGTAATAAAAATCTTTCAAAAACAAGGAATAGAAAAATCTTATGTTATAACACTTGAAGATATCTATACAAAAGTACAGCAATCCTAAAGCTACATGAAAAGAGTGAGAAAATTCTGATTGAGAAAGGAGTTAGACAAGCAGGCCCCATCTCTCCTAACTTATTCACAGCGTGTCAAGAAGAAGTTTTTAAGAATTTAGATTGAGAAAATGTAGGAATTAATATTAATATCATTATCAATCGGAAATACCTTAATAACTTAGTATTTCCAGATTAAATAGCGGTGTTTAGTAAATCATGAGAGAAATTACAAAAGATGATTGAAGATTTAAATAGAGAAAGCAGAAATATAGGACAGAAAAGGAATGTGTAAAATTAAGGTAATGTTCAATGCAAATGCAGAGACAACAAATAAGAGTTATGGACGACTGAATTCAATTGAATGCTATCTTAGTTTTGCTCATATTCATTTTCAGTCCTACATTTCTCCTTGTATACTCAAATTTTCTACCATCTTTTGTAATTCCTTCCATGATTCACTAAATAGAACGAAGTCATCTACAATTATCAAGTTGTTAAAATATTTCCCATTAATGTTAATTCCTACATTTACTTTTTTAAACTAGCCCCGATCCGAAAAAACGATCCTACGACCCTGGTAGGAGGAGTCCAGGACCGAAGTCCAAGGACCAACTGTAGTGTAGCGTAAGGTAGCGCTGGTAGGTCGGCAGGTCAGCTGGCAGGACTTCCAGAAACTGGGATGAGCCCTTTGGGAGGGCAAACAATCCATTGCCTACATGCAACAAAGCACACTTTTTAGAGGATTGATATCTGGGCTTATGATTAGCTCACAATGTATTTGCTGCAGACATGAATATATTTGGTTAGATTTAGGGTTTTTAATTATATGGCCGAGTAATCACCATAAATTAGAGCCTAAAAATTAGAAGAAAAATAGTAGGCCTATTATTGGAATCATGAATTTTTTATGCATGTATTAAAAAAATACCGCGAAAGTATGTTTTAGTAATCACACATTTCATCAAATTTAAATAAAATCAGAGTGTTTCTACTTCTTGTCAAAAGATGGCAGCACACGCCCCTTGTTTCATTCATGTGGATGATCCTATCCATTTAGAAAAGGATGATAGATTGATACTTATGTAGAAGCATGTGTGGCAGGTATAGATTATATTGTGCTCCAATTAAGTAGGCTATTTTAAAACCAAAATGGCGTCATGGAAGGTTCCAAAATGCAAGGATTAAAGAGCTCTACACATTGTTTATTTTTATCGTCAATAGGTGGCCTTAGTAGTGGAGTACCAAGTTGCTACTTATCCCCATCATCCATTAATTATAGATTTTATGACTTCATTTCTGTTGCTATTTGGGCACAAAATCACTATAAACAGACGCACAGCGTACGCGAACTTGATGTTCCTTTCTGTCTAGCCACAGCTTAATTCTTAGGAAATTACAAATTTCACAATAAATGTCAAAAATATTTCCGCAGCAAACAATCGTCAGTTCAATTACATTTGGGGGTTGCGGGGCGGGGCCGCCATAGAATGCCACATGTACTGAAATTGGTGGGACAATCAAGTATTTACGCAGATATTTCATCTAATTTTCAATTAACATTTTATAATGCCAAAAGATAATTAATATATTTCATGGTATTACATGTATTATTAGTGGAAACTACGTGGAATGATAATATTCTTACATTCCGAAAGGCATAATTACGCAGACTCCTCCCAGCTCCCTCCCATATATCGTAATGAATTTTACTTTTCCGCCAATAGATGGCATCAGAAGTACCTTGTCCTAACTAATATAGGCAATTACTTGAAGACCAAGTGAGTAAAAAAAAAGTGAGGTAGGAAGGTACAGGCTAGAGAATTGGTAGTTGGTAAATTGTCCATAGATCGTTTCCTTATTATAAATGAATAATTTTATCAGGAAATGGTGTGAATTTTTCATATGCAATAAGAAGCAACCTGAGTTTACTAATAAAAAGTGTTTAGTATTTCGATTCTTCATCAGAACACATGGATGGTAGGTCATATCCCCGTACAAGTGACCAAGGTAACAATCTTCAGCATATTTAAGGTTGGTGGGACGAGTTTGGAACAGCGCTGCCAGATGAATTTCATTGAATGGATATCATATTTCATTACAGATCTAAATAATTTAAGGAGTAATAGTTATGTGCAAAATGTGCATGGCTATGGTGTAACTTGATATTCTTATAATCAGCGTAATCAACAAAAAAATCAAATAATGAAAAAAAGAAAATGATCACATTGATCTGTCTTCGCCAACGCCTGACTGTGTTACGCCATCCACCTGTGAATTTGTATTTGTTAATAATGGCGTTCCAGAGAGTAAATCAGTTATAAAATAAATCTTATCACCATTTCCTTAGTAACTGTATGTATGTTAGTAAAGCTGTTTCTTGATTCAATATTGGTTAAAAGAATCCATTAAGTATACACACACACACACACACACACACACACACACACACATATATATATATATATATATATATATATATATATATACTGTGTGTATATATACAGTACATATATATATATATATATATATATATATATATATATATATATATACACACACACACACACACACACACACACACATATATATATATATATATATATATATATATATATATATATATATATATATATATATATATATATATATATATATATATATATATATTAATGCATTCTCTTACCATTAACAACTTCTCAAGTCAATGAGTGACCAATCACGAATATATATAAAAACTGATTCTGAGAGAGAGAGAGAGAGAGAGAGAGAGAGAGAGAGAGAGAGAGAGAGAGAGAGAGAGAGAGAGAGATAGAGAGAGAGAGAGAGAGAGAGAGAGAGAGAGAGAGAGAGAGACCACCTATAATACATGGATGCTGATCAGCAGCTGATGATCTCTGCAAATGAATCAGAAGAGACAGAGTATACCCATAACAAGAAGAGTCAATGTTCATTTATATAGGTGAAGAGTGGATGTTGAATTAAACTATCACAGATATATGACAATTATTTGTCAACATTTACTTTTATTAGTACGAATGTTGATCGTGATGATTTTAAGGAATTTAGTGATGGGTATACAGTTGAAGATAATAGCTTGGAGAGAGGAAATTGTAAGCATATATGATTATGATATCACCGAAATTAATGAGAATATAAATACAGTTTTGCTATATGCAAAAGCTTGTTTTAAAGGAAAGGTTTCTTTTGTAATGATATCAAAGTCAGTTTAAACCATTGCCAATATATCACAAGAATGGCTTCCTCTCCTTAATTTTTTATTCGATGGAAAGGTTAACAAAGATGATAGGTTGTTGAATGTAAAGAAAAGTTAATCGAGTTTTTTTTTTTGAAGTATCAAAAACGTTTTTCAAATAAGTTACAAATACCCTATGATAGATAGAAATGGGAATAATTGTTATGCTGGTCTATACAGTCAAATGTTTATCCTTATTTCTATTAGTTATAGGTTTGAGTTTTTCATCGGGCAGAAATTTTCATAATTAAGGGAGAGTGAATTCGATATTGAGAAGTAATTGCAACCCATTTGAAAAATTGACATTATATATATATATATATATATATATATATATATATATATATATATATATATATATATATATATATATACCCACAAATATATGTATATGTATGTATATATATATATGTATGTATGTATGTATGTATGTATGTATGTATCACTAACACTCGTGATTTTAATCAACCACTGATCACATTGGGATTTAATATCGAATTCTACTTTTAGGAATGTATACACACTGGAAATTCATTTATGATAAATGCTTTTGTCTTGACAAGGATTTGAATCTATGCTCTGAGCCTAAACAATGCTTGCATGAACGACTTTACAAATCGAGATATCAAGGGAGATATAAGTTAATTTCAAGTATATACCTGTAGAATTCCGGAATCTGTTTTTAGACTTGAAATTAACCCATCGCCACGATGATAGCAGGTCAGTGAATTTGCAACACGTGGTTATTTATGATGAATACGTATCCGTAACTTTCGGGACTTTAATCAATGTAAATATCAACCACAATGGCATTTGATATATGATTTTACCTTTAGGAATGTATGTCCAGTGGGAATTCATTTAAGATAGGTGTATCTGGCTAGGCAAGGATTCGAACTTATGCCCTGACCCGAAACAATGTCTGCAAGGACGATTTTACCAATCGAGCAATCGAGAGAGATATAAGCTCATTTAAAGTTCACTGTACGTACATATACCTGTCGAATTCAGGAATCTACTCTTAGACTTGAAATCAACCCATCAGACTCTCCACCGTCAGAGCCTTTTTGAACTTTAGCCACCCCCCCCCACCCGAAAAAAACACTCTTACGACCCTGGCAAGCACTATTTCATCAGATAAGCTATATTTATCTTTTGCTTTGTTGTATTGACAGTTTCATTTGCTTATGAATTGAAAGGATATGTGACGGAATTAGGAATGAATGAACTTCAAATGTTGTCAGTGGAACTTCAAGTAGAAAGAAAAACCTTTTTTTTTTTAAACTTTTGGTTAGCTTTAGTAATTTTCTATGTTGAAAATATGAAATGTTTTTGTAGTGGTATGTGCGAGGGCTAAGAAGTTAGCAGAAGGTGACCTTTGGTAGCCTACAATGGCAGTTTTTGTAGGATTTTGTCCAGTGAAGGCAGTGACACAAGATTTGATTTGATTTATGAATTTGAACCTCATAGCCAATTGAAATAAAAGTTCGAAGAAAAAGGGAACAGGAATGGAGATAAGGTCCTGTAGAGAGTGGGGTTCCCCTGCTGTATTAGACCGGAAAAGCAGCCATCAAAGTAAAGTAAGTAAGGTAAAAGGTTATAAAGCAGGGAAAACTAAGAGTCGAAGGGCGGCTGCAAAGGATCTATGACAGTAGTTTAAGGAAAATTATGCAATTATGCTATTGAACTTACATTAGGCGATGCATTCATATGCTATGGCAATTCTTCAAGAAATGACTACAGAATTAGACAACGCGTCCGAGATCTAAAAGAAGTTAAGACAATGTAAGGAAAATAAATGATTACCATAACAACTGAAATAGAGCTTTTCTGTTTATATTTATAGTTTATTTAACAATTTCGTACCGTAAATAACCTCAAATATAACTTCTCAGTTCATGGTAAAAAGATATGCCTCTAAAAAGGGACATACCTTAAGACAGCATGTAGTTAAATTCTAGCTTAAGTATGCCTTATTTATAAACAATCAAGGAAAATTACGCTGTTTTTTGACAAATAAGATCATATTAAACCAGTTTTTACTTTCATTGTTGGCAGAGTACAAACAACCAGGCAAGTTTGATATTTCGGAAAAATCAGATATGCATATCAAGGGTAATGGAATCCTTTTGTTATAAGAAAGAATGATTAAAGCCATAACGATGTATGACGAAAATTGCACCTTAGAGGACAAGTCTATCATAATATGCTATAATGTAGATAAAAGGTCTGAAGTGGTAGTGACCAGGGGCTTTATTTATATATATGAAACAATCTCCAATAAATTTAGAAGATCTGAGAATAAAGCCCTCAGAAGGATATTGGGAGTTAAATGGCAGGACAGGATTAGAAATGAAACCATAAGAGAGATTACTCGAGTACCATATGTGGATGGGATCATGATGAGGGGTAGATGGAGGTAGTTTGGGCATGCTCTTCGCACTCCCCAAGAGAGATTAGTTCACCAAACGTTTAACTGGGCTCCACAAGGCACTAGAAGAATTAGAAGACCCAGGCCTACATGGCTTATGACTATAAAGCGCGAAGTAGGAGATGATGAATGAAGAAGTATTGAATTGAAAGCTCAAGACAGACACGACTGGCGAAATCTAACCGAGGCCTTTGCGTCAATAGGCGTTGGAGGAGATGATGATGAAATATATATATGTATATATATATATATATATATATATGTAAATATTTATATATATATATATACATATATATATAATATATATATATATATATATATATATATATATATATATATATATATGTATGTGTACATTTATTTTTATACATATGTATATATATACACACGTGGTATATATATATATATATATATATATATATATATATATATATATATATATATATAGGCATATATATATATATATATATAGGCATATATATATATATATATATATATTACATATGTATGTGTACATTTATTTTTATACAAATGTATATATATACACACATAATATATATATACATATATATATATATATATATATATATATATATATATATATATATATATTACATATGTATGTGTACATTTATTTTTATACAAATGTATATATATATACACACATAATATATATATATATATATATATATATATATATATATATATATATATATATATATATATTACATATGTATGTGTACATTTATTTTTATACAAATGTATATATATATATATATATATATATATATATATATACATATATATATATATACATATATATATATATATATATATATATATATATATATATATTACATATGTATGTGTACATTTATTTTTATACAAATGTATATATATATACACACATAATATATATATATATATATATATATATATATATATATATATATATATATATATATATATTACATATGTATGTGTACATTTATTTTTATACAAATGTATATATATATATATATATATATACATATATATATATATATATATATATATATATACATATATATATATATATATATATATATATATATATATATATATATTACATATGTATGTGTACATTTATTTTTATACAAATGCATATATATATATACACACACATAATGTATATATATATATATATATATATATATATATATATATATATATACATATATATATGTATATATATATATATATATATATATATATATATATATATATATTATGTGTGTATATATATAAATATGTATAAAAATAAATGTACACATACATATATATATATATATATATATAGGCCTATGTATATATATATATATATATATATATTATTTATATATATATATATATATATATATATATATATATATATATATATATATATATATATACTGTATATATATATATGTATAGGCTTATATAAATGTATATATATATATATATATATATATATATTATATATATTAAATATGTATGTGTACATTTATTTTTATACAAATGTATATATATACATGCACATAATATATATATATATATATATATATATATATATATATATATATACTATATATATATATATATATATATATATATATATATATATATATATATATATATATATATATTATGTGTGTATATATATACATATGTATAAAAATAAATGTACACATACATATGATATATATATATATATATATATATATATATATATATATATATATATATATATATATATATATAGATGGATTAATTGTTTGATTAAAAACTCCAATCTATAGAGTAAAATATCTTTTAGTCATAAAGTATACTGTAGTGTATAGTTACAGTACAGTACAGTACTCCTACAGAATCAGTGCTTAAATAGGGCAAACAAGCTCCTTAGATTTCTTATTGTAATATAACACTTTGTACCGTACGTGTTTCACTCACGGTCGTACACGGTGACAGTGTTTCTGTTTTTTATTATGTCACTCTGCCCTCGCACTGATAACAACCTGTTCAAGCCTGCCTGTTCATGAATTATTTTGTTTGAAATTGTGACGTTTTTGCTTGGAACGGATTGTATATAAACTCATGACCTGGTGAAATAAAGTTAGTTGTATTTACCTCGCCTCTCAGTTACAATGTAACGGCTGTACAACTTTCTGCCGCTATATTACTGAAATCTGTTTAACACTTGTGATAAAGAATCTTTAACAGCTTTTTCTTGGCCAAAATCTACCGAAGAGACTTTAACTACCTGACTGTTATTGTAAGGTTAGCTACAGTTCAAATGAGCAGAACTTTTATGTGCACAAGACATATTGAGACTTTATTTCTATCAGTTAAAAAATACGGAACATTTTTTAATCAGGTAAATTATAGCAAAATCTAGTAATACGAAAAAAAATCTTATGAGCAAACATCTAATGTAATGTTTTGCAGAAACAGAATGACAAATTGTTCTGATAATCAGAAAATAATCATCAATTCCCTGCAATCCATTGGTAGAAATTGCTCAGATTTACTCTCACTGAAATAAATTCTTCAGTCATCTCGTATATCTTCAAAGAGCTTTCATCAGGCTGTTATAGTTCAAAGCTTCATCTGAAGGAATATTTAGATAACTTTACGTGTCGTTAATGGCCTGAGACACACAGTCAACTCATCCTTTAGCTAATCTGGGTTTGCTGTAAACCTCATAAATTTATTGATTGCATTTATCGATTCGGCCAAAACGACCCAGCACTGGGCCTGGGAGGCCATCCAGTACCCATGTGCAAAAGGGGGAAAAGCTTGCAGTTGCAGTATGAAAGAGTTAAGCTCGACAGAAAGAAGGAAGAAAGGAAGCAGGAACGGAGGCATAGTAGAGGACTAAAAAAGTGAGTGCAGCTAGGGGTCGAAAGAATGTTGCAAAGACCCTTAAGTAATCCCTAAAATGCAAGGGTATGGTATGTTTTGGCGCAGCAGTTTAGGCACAGCCGTTTTGGGCGCTAGCTGATTTGGACCCAGCCTACTAACTGGCGACGGACATTTTGGCGCTGAAACATTTGTTTTATTTATAACTTTTACTTGATTTATAAATCTTAAGAAAATTTAACTATTTATAAATTTGTCTGTATGGATGGACAAAATTACAATATATCAGTTATAAATTGAAAGATGAAAGACACATTTTAAAAGGAGGAAAACTAGCTCTCTCCTCATTTAGCTGTTTACTCAGTCGCTATTGTTCCGGCCAACGAAGCTTTGTTCATAATTACCAAATGAACTAGATAAACGGTTTCTAGTTTTTTTAGTGTATGTTTTTACAATTTTATGCGTCTGATTTTACTTTTCAATTAAAGTTTTATGTGCTGTTTTGGTATGCGATCTCATTTATGGCGTGATCTCAGAAAGTATTCTTTTGCTTTGGTATGCGATTTCAATATTTTTAAAAGGTAAATAAAACAAGAATAACAGAAAATCAAATAGTTCTTGTTTCGCGGTGCGCTTGCTTCACTCGCGAAAAAATAACATCAAGCTCCGTATGTACAGTACTGGCAAACGGTAATGTTGAGCTGCGCACGCTAACACCAACGACTGATTATCATTTCTTAGATAATTATTCCCGGTATATATATTTTTAGAAAATATAATGGCTCTTGCTTCGCCGTGAAGTGAAGTGAGATTGCTACTATCAAGTGAGATCGAAGACCTACTTTCTGTAGGTCTTGGGTGAGATCGCATACCAAAGCAAAAGGACGACTTTGAGATCGCAGACCAAAGCAAAAGAACGACTTTGAGATCGCATACCAAAGCAAGAGAACGACTTTGAGATCGCAGACCAAAGCAAAAGAACGACTTTGAGATCGCAGACCAAAGCAAAAGGACGACTTTGAGATCGCAGACCAAAGCAAAAGGACGACTTTGAGATCGCATACCAAAGCAAAAGAACGACTGAGATCGCATACCAAAGCAAGAGAACGACTTTGAGATCGCATACCAAAGCAAAAGGATGACTTTGAGATCGCAGACCAAAGCAAAAGGATGACCTTGAGATTGCAGACCAAAGCAAAAGTACGACTTTGAGATCGCATACCAAAGCAAAAGGACAACTTTGAGATCGCAGACCAAAGCAAAAGAACGACTTTGAGATCGCAGACCAAAGCAAGAGAACGACTTTGAGATCGCACACCAAAGCAAAAGGACGACTTTAAGATCGCATACCAAAGCAAAAGGACGACTTTGAGATCGCAGACCAAAGCAAGAGAACGACTTTGAGATCTCATACCAAAGCAAAAGGACGACTTTGAGATCGCATACCAAAGCAAAAGGACGACTTTGAGATCGCATACCAAAGCAAAAGAATGACCTTGAGATCGCATACCAAAGCAAAAGGACGACTTTGAGATCGCAGACCAAAGCAAGAGAACGACTTTGAGATCTCATACCAAAGCAAAAGGACGACTTTGAGATCGCATACCAAAGCAAAAGGACGACTTTGAGATCGCATACCAAAGCAAAAGGACGACTTTGAGATCGCATACCAAAGCAAAAGAATGACCTGAGATCGCATACCAAAGCAAAAGGACGACTTTGGGATCGCAGACCAAAGCAAGAGAACGACTTTGAGATCTCATACCAAAGCAAGAGAACGACTTTGAGATCGCAGACCAAAGCAAAAGGACGACTTTGAGATCGCATACCAAAGCAAAAGGACGACTTTGAGATCGCAGACCAAAGCAAGAGAACGACTTTGAGATATCATACCAAAGCAAGAGAACGACTTTGAGATCGCAGACCAAAGCAAAAGGACGACTTTGAGATCGCATACCAAAGCAAAATGACGGCTTTGAGATCGCAGACCAAAGCAAGAGAACGACTTTGAGATCTCATACCAAAGCAAGAGAACGACTTTGAGATCGCAGACCAAAGCAAAAGGACGACTTTGAGATCGCATACCAAAGCAAAAGGACGACTTTGAGATCGCAGACCAAAGCAAGAGAACGACTTTGAGATCGCAGACCAAAGCAAGAGAACGACTTTGAGATCGCAGACCAAAGCAAAAGAACGACTTTGAGATCGCAGACCAAAGCAAGAGAACGACTTTGAGATCGCACACCAAAGCAAAAGGACGACTTTAAGATCGCATACCAAAGCAAAAGGACGACTTTGAGATCGCAGACCAAAGCAAGAGAACGACTTTGAGATCTCATACCAAAGCAAAAGGACGACTTTGAGATCGCATACCAAAGCAAAAGGACGACTTTGAGATCGCATACCAAAGCAAAAGAATGACCTTGAGATCGCATACCAAAGCAAAAGGACGACTTTGAGATCGCAGACCAAAGCAAGAGAACGACTTTGAGATCTCATACCAAAGCAAAAGGACGACTTTGAGATCGCATACCAAAGCAAAAGGACGACTTTGAGATCGCATACCAAAGCAAAAGGACGACTTTGAGATCGCATACCAAAGCAAAAGAATGACCTGAGATCGCATACCAAAGCAAAAGGACGACTTTGGGATCGCAGACCAAAGCAAGAGAACGACTTTGAGATCTCATACCAAAGCAAGAGAACGACTTTGAGATCGCAGACCAAAGCAAAAGGACGACTTTGAGATCGCATACCAAAGCAAAAGGACGACTTTGAGATCGCAGACCAAAGCAAGAGAACGACTTTGAGATATCATACCAAAGCAAGAGAACGACTTTGAGATCGCAGACCAAAGCAAAAGGACGACTTTGAGATCGCATACCAAAGCAAAAGGACGGCTTTGAGATCGCAGACCAAAGCAAGAGAACGACTTTGAGATCTCATACCAAAGCAAGAGAACGACTTTGAGATCGCAGACCAAAGCAAAAGGACGACTTTGAGATCGCATACCAAAGCAAAAGGACGACTTTGAGATCGCAGACCAAAGCAAGAGAACGACTTTGAGATCTCATACCAAAGCAAGAGAACGACTTTGAGATCGTAAGCAAGAGAACGACTTTGAGATCGCATACCAAAGCAAAAGGACGACTTTGAGATCGCATACCAAAGCAAAAGGACGACTTTGAGATCGCAGACCAAAGCAAGAGAACGACTTTGAGATCGCATACCAAAGCAAGAGGACGACTTTGAGATCGCAGACCAAAGCAAGAGGACCAAAGCAAGAGGACGACTTTGAGATCGCAGACCAAAGCAAAAGAATGACTTTGAGATCGCAGACCAAAGCAAAAGGACGACTTTGAGATCGCAGACCAAAGCAAAAGAACGACTTTGAGATCGCAGACCAAAGCAAAAGGACGACTTTGAGATCGCAGACCAAAGCAAAAGGACGACTTTGAGATCGCAGACCAAAGCAAAAGAACGACTTTGAGATCGCAGACCAAAGCAAAAGGACGACTTTGAGATCGCAGACCAAAGCAAAAGACTGACTTTGAGATCGCATACCAAAACAGCACCAAGTTTTATAGTTTTGAATGATTATGAATTCATCAACATCATTTTTGCTTTAAAATAAAAGTTTTAATTTTGAATGATTATATATGTATTAAATTATTTTAACTTTTCAATAAAAGTTTTAAAGTTTTAAAGTTTTGCTCTTTCAGTTTTAGGACATTACAAAATTTAATCATGGTTGTTATTTGGTCTAGGACATTAGATCCTACCAACCCAGCCCTTTCCAATGACATTTTTTTTTTTTTTTAATTCCAGGTGTCATTCTGAACATTAAATTAGCCTATGAGAAACTTCAACAGTCTGTCTCTTCTTCATCTATAAAAAAAAAAAAAAAAAAAAAAATGTTCGTAAAGACTAAGATTTCCAGGGACCTACTTATCTCTACGAAAAGTTTTAATTACTTTTGTTCTACCATGTTTTGAATTTAGTTCACCCATCTGGCCTTCGACAACTTATTCATTTCAAATTGTTGGACAAAATATTTCTATTAAATTCCTTATTCCTGACCTGATTCTTAATCATTGGCCACATCGTTCAAATAGAAAATTTCATGCTTTATAAGATTTTACATAATTCTAACCATCTTTGACATTCAAATAATTCCAAACGTAGTATTGGGAATGCAGTTAATTCTAAGTGTTACTTTTGCTTGAGTACAGTTCAATACTTCATAGTATTCTAAAAGTTATATTCCGGTGTTCGCAACCAAATTGTGGAATGATCTACTAATTAGATAATTCAAATGGTGGAACTTCGAATTTCAAACTTGCGACAAATGCTTTTTTGTTGAATATGTTGACATGTCTCGTTTCATAGTTTATCTGTTATTTACATAAAATTGCTATTTATCTTTATCTTTTATTTTTTGCATTCCCCATTTTATTTGTTCTTTATTTCTAAATTTACTTTCTGCACAGTGTTGTTTCCCCTATGGACACACCTAGTATTGTAACATTCTACTATCACAACTAGAGTTGAAGATTGGCTCGTAATAATGACAAAGATTATGATAATCTTAGTCACATAGTTTATCTTTATTAACCTACACATCTTTAAGAATGGTAAACTATCATTTATATAGTGCTGCTAACTGGCGATTATTTTTGTAAATGGTTTGAGGTATTTTCGGTTGCCTTACAGTCGTGTAGCCTAAGTATCAGTGTAAGAATAAATTTTGGACGATCAACATCTTGGAGTCTTTTTCCCATAGATATTTCGTATCCAAATTTACCTGATCACGATGGCCTCAACAACATTCTTTAACATTCAACTAATACCTACTAAGCTTTTGTGTCTACACATCTTTTAACAGTTAACTAATACTTACTAAGCGGTGGTACAGTCACTCATATAAATTGATGGATGTCCGGGTGTTTCAGAGAGATTTCCATTTCACCTCTTTCTGGACGACAGGTGTCTGGGAGTGCAAGACCAGTCGAATATTGAACTACCTAACTCTGCTGCAGTAATTGTTAACTTTTACGAGTATGTTATTGATCTGTTTTTTTTTTCCACGTAGATATATATTACAGAGGTTCTGTTCTTTCCTTCTCTTCTGCCCTGTTGTTTTTCTCTCGCCTTTCTACTTGTAGTCAGAGTGAATTAGATGGGATGGTGGATCAATCCAGAAATAATTAGCAACAAGAAGTATTTCATGACAGTGGATGGAGAATTTTGTAGCATACCATAAAAAACCTCCCTCTGGATCTTAATTTTTTTTTCCAAAGACTCATTTAAAAAAAATGCTAAGATGTATGATTGTTCCCTTTTTCAAAATTGGATTAAATGGGCACTGCTAGTCTTCTGTTATAAAGCTTGACTCTCTGAAAAAGGATTGTTCATTAAACTATTCCATTGGAAGCCTAATTTGATTTGCACAGGCTCACATTGTTAGCAGTTGTCTGTGTCATTTAGACCATTATGCCAAATGCTAGGATCATTGAGGGTCATTCCACACTACTTACACCCACCCTAGAAATAATTTTTGATATCCTGAAATTCAATTATCTAACGCCACGATCGGAATCAATGGGACTTGAACCCGGTTGTGCCAAGCAGTACACAGAAATTAAATCCCATTGTTAGTAATATTGATAGTAATGGCGAAGGACTTAGCGGGCATGGTGAAATGATGTATTTTTGGGGATTAGTTTAATAAACTAAACATGTCAGAGTCAAGCTCTTGGGAGGAATGTAATGTATAGGCTGAGGATTGGCCATAGTCGGCCAAAGCACAAAATCTTTTCGTTTTTTTCTTCTTTTGAGCGATATTCATGCGCAGTTTAAAAGTACTTCAAGTTTTGCTTATTATAATTTTTACTTCTTTGCTTGCTTTATCATTCAGTTGAATTTATAGCTATTATTATTATTATTATTATTATTATTATTATTATTATTATTATTATTATTATTATTATTATTATTGCAGTTGTTGTCAATTACTTATCTTTTCAAAGTATTTGGTATCAATTTTCACCAACAGATTTCAGTTATGTTTAATTAATGATAATTTTTATTCATCCTCTTTTTTTTTCAAATACTTTGGTAATCATTATTTGATGCTTCTACTGATAGTAGAGAAGATATCAGAAAATTTTCCGGAGAATCTTCCATTTCCGGAACCAGACACCAAAATTAGCACACAGACTCGTCGGGGATTGCTCTTTTTAATAAAAAGGATGCTATTGAATTTACAGAAATATTGCATTTCGCAATAAGAGCGCAAAGACTTCCCTTATCCGAATGCTCTTGATGTCAAATCATACATTTTTTTTTTACTGCGTAGAGTCCGAATTTAGAAATATGTACTTACCCATTGACTTCCTCATAGCAGTAGAGCAATGTCAACACTCAATCAGGACACGCTGGATGGCACCACTGTTATGAACCTCAGTATGGGGCTCAGTATCAGCCGAATGATTATTTAGTGTGCCTAAATCATTATTTTAGCGTCCCAGATGCTATCTAATAAGCCCTGGATCAATAAGCAACCATATATTACCGGTTGTACCAGCGCAGGAGAGCCGAGCTAAGATCAACAGGTCTATAGCCCTTTGCATGTAGTGTCTTGGTTTCTGAACAGACTGCAAAGGACTTGAACGATACTGTATGAACGATCAAGCTAGATGTAAGTCATTTATATTTATTCTCGAACCTAGTCGTATCTCATACCTTATTCTAAATGATTGAGATCAAGGTGGTAAAAGGATAAATGCTCGGCTTCGATTCACGGAATAAAGATAATTACCATAGTATGATACCTTGAATGCCATTCACCAAGATGGCAAGTAACAGACCCAGGGCTGTAAATTCCAGACTGACTGAAGCAATTGTTGTTCTTGCCAGAAGAAGAAGAGTGATGAGCTCAAATCACCATGTGTAGAAAAATATGTATTTTTCTTTTAATTTTACTAGATATTAAAGAAAAAAATATACATTATCACTACGGCATCAGTATTAAAGTACTTTACCTCTGTAATTACTTAATTAGTCAATTCTAAAGTTAACGTAAATTTTATAAATAGCTTTTCTCGCCTAATTCTTTTAAATGGTTACTGCCGTAAACAAACCATCAATTTTAATGCTGAAAATGTTTTCTTGGTTTACTGAGTGACGGAGAACCAGATAGTACCTGTCAAGAAGAGTAGCTGTCAAGAACTTGAACAGCAGCAGTCTGCAGTAGAAGTTCCAGTCATACTTACAGTGGATTAATCTTTGAAGTTATTTAGTGACCTATGGATCTTATCATTTGCACCACGATCATGTGTCACACAAATATGGAATAATTCTTTCAAAATACCATTGGACCCGGACCTGCCAAAAGAGAACCCGCCTACCTATCTCCTAAATTACACTATAAACAGGGTAAGAGAAAAGCTATTTTTTCTTTGTTTTAAACTATCCAGATCTTGATTTTTATTTCTGCAGCTTTAATCGATGCTTGTGTGATAAGTGTTATTACTTATATTTACCCAAATTATACGTACCTTACCTATACTTACATTACATACTTATTTATACTTATAGTTACTTTGTTTGTATTTCATTAATCAATTTACTATTTAAGTGTATTGAATTCTGATTGATCTTATTATTATTTTGACGGTTTGTTTACTGGGATAGAAATATACTTTACATTTTACTTGTTTATTTTTGGGCTGTTATTTCATTGGGGTAGTTGTGTCCGATTCCGTTCATACCTGAAATCTTAAGATTTCCTTTTGTTCACTATTTCAGATGTGTGTATACTTTCGGATTCATTTCATTGGCCTCCGGATGATGCAGCCCAAGTACTCACTTTCTATCCTTATGGTTCACGTCAATTGTTTGTCATTCAGAAGTTTATTTTTGGTTCGAGTATATACATTACAATTAAATTCATTGTAACTTATACTTTATTATTTACTATACCCTATATTAACTTATAAATTTAATGAGTTACCTTTTCATTAAATCTGTATAAAAACCTCATTTTTATACATGGCGACCGTGACAGGATCTGGAAGTTGAGAGGGTGGCTGTGTTTCCCGGAGGTAGGTTTAGGGTCCATGGTAATAATTTACATAAAAATTACTTTAAGTTATTTTTTGTGATTACTGTTTATACACTTCTGCTTGTATTAGTACTGCTATTTATTGTTTTACTGTGGTCTGTTGTTATTGTTACTTATATATTAGTCAAGATGACTGAACTGAAGAGATTAATAACTTCTCGGAAGTTTGTAAGAAAGTCTGTTACGGAGTCTTTTAATCAACGTGATCAGTTCATCTTACTTGAAGCTTCAGATAAGCTAGCACTTGAGTCTAAGTTGACTGACAACATGGCACGTTTGAAGGATTTGGATCTTCAAATACAGGGTATTAAATGGAGTTCTGAAGAAAACGAAAGTGAACTAATGGAAGAATTAGAGGCCTGTGAAAATTATCAAGACAAAGTACGTTCGTCTTTATTTAAGCTCCAATCGCCTGTACCGACTACACCATCACCCCCTACTCCAGCTCTTCCCCTTTTGAAGAGACCAACAGCTCCTTTACCTCGATACTATGGTCAAGAGAACGAAGACCTAACTAAATTTTTATCTCAGTTTGAGGCAGTTATCAACAGGTATGAATACTCTGACTACGAAAAGCTTTTACTCCTAAAGCAGCAGATAACTGGAAGAGCCTTGGTTTTGATAGATTCCTTGGAGTCTCATAACCAAGGATATAGTAAAGCAAAGGAGCTCTTAGAAAAGGCACTTGCTTCTCCAGACGTTCAGAAATTCAGCACCATCAAGCAGCTATCTGAGCTAAACTTGGACAAATGTGATGACCCATTTGAATATGTATCCAAAGTCAAAGGTATAATAGAGAATGTCCGTAAGTTGAATATTTCTATTGATTATATTTTGCAATACTTTGTGTGGACAGGTTTGAATGAAAAGTTCAGGGAATTACTGATAAATATAACTAACCATACATGGCCTTCAATTGAAGAGATTAGTGATAATTTCTTCACTGCCTGCACAAGATACAGTCACCATAAGAAGAAAGTGGAAGTAACAGATCATTCTGTGGATATGGCAATAAATGTGAACTTCACACCAGAGGGAACTAGTGGAGCTACAGCAAAATGTTATCCATGCTCCTTGTGTAGCACAGTCCAAGAAAAGGCTAGCCATAACATCAGAGATTGTACGAACTTTATTTCTCCTGTTTCCAAAGTCGAGAAATTGAAGAGTGTCGATGGATGTACTAGATGTGGCCTGGCATCACATTCTACTGAAAAGTGCAGATACAAATTTAGATATCGGTGTGCAAATTGCAAAGGTTTTCATTGGAATTACTTGTGCACTCATCCAGGGGAAAATCAATCCAATGACATTAGTCAAAAGAATCTGGACCTTAACAAGAAAAAATTCCATGAAAAAAACAAGGACAAGAAAGACCCAAAGGCTAAAAATCCTACGGAAAGATCCCAGAATAACATTACTACTATTACAGAGGCTTTGAAGAACTCAAGTGAGGGAGATACGATTCTTCCAACCTTCACGTGTAACATAAGTGGATCCAATGTGCGTTGTATGAAAGACAGTGGATGTCAATCCAATTTTATATCTGAAAAGTTGGCAAGCAGATTGAATCTACCAGTCATACGAGAGTGTGTTAAACTTACTGTGAATGGTATCAATGTCCCTAGAAGTTATGACACCAAAATTGTTGAGGTGGAAATGAAATTTGACAGGGATTCAAGAGTCATTTATGCATTGTGCCTTCCAAATATAAATATTACTTTGAATCTTCCCAAGTTGAACAGAGTTGTGAATGGATTTCTGTCAAAAGGATATAAATTGGCAGATACAAGACTTTTGGATGGTTCAGAAGATATTTCTGATATTCAGCTTATTTTGGGATCAAAATCCAGCTATTGCATACCTGAGACTGAAATTATATTCGGAGAGAAATCTATATATTCAAGAACTCCTCATGGTGTAGTGTTAAAGGGAGCAACCGAGACTATTTTACATGATCTGCCTTATTTACCATATGCCCCTGAAGTCTCGTCGTCTTCCTACATTTCGATAACTAATAGAACCCCAGACTACCTGCCTTCAGAAGAAGCTAAGTTTTATCAAACCTCTAATATAGATTTTGGTAAAATCGAGATTAGAAATGAATCATTTGTTTTGGAAGGAGAGGATGATGAAGTCAGTGGGTTAGTTGATATTGAAAAGGATGTACTTGATTCTGTTTGTGACGAAGCATTGTGTAGAGAGACTTCAATATACTCTGAAACTGTTGAAATCCATACTCAGTTGGTCAATTACGTTTTAGAGAAAACTACAAGGAATAGTGAAGGGAGGCTGGTAATGCCATTACTCTGGAACCCTAGAGTTTCTCACCTTTTGGGACATAACTTCAATATATCAGAGAAAATACTGTCAGGCTTGCAAAGAAAATTTCAAGGAAATTTAGATGATAAACTGAAGCAGATAAATGTAGTATTTAAAGAGCAAGCAGATGCTGGTATAATTGAGAGAATTGAAAATCTTGATAAATTCAAGAAGGAGCATCCAGAGTCCAGTTTCATGCCTTTTATGGGCATTTTTAAGCCTGATCGTGAGACCACAAAATGTAGGGTTGTGTTCCTATCCAATTTGAGTGACAAAGGAAGTATGAATCACAATCAAACTATGCATGCAGGTCCCACATTAAATCAGAAACTCTCCACTTCCATTATCAATTTGAGGTTCGGAAGCAAATTATGTTGCTTTGATATAAAGAAGGCATTCAACAATATAGGTCTTGAGGAAGTCGACCAAAATCGCCTTTGTTTTTTATGGTTTAGAAATCTTGAAGATGGAGATTTTTCAATTATTGGCTATAAGAATAGTAGACTTCCTTTTGGACTTAGATGTTCACCTGCATTATTAATGCTTGGGTTATACAAGATATTGATACTGGATTCTACCAATGATTCTTTTCAATTGATGAAACTCAAGAGAACCATTTATCAGTTGTCTTATATGGACAACTGTGCATTTACGGCAGAAACGTCTGAGTGTTTGTTGTGGATGTATACAATGTTGGAGGATATTTTCAGTCCTTATAAGTTTTCACTTCAGCAGTTTTTATCAAATGACATGTCATTACAAAAAAAAATTGACAAAATTCAGGAAACAGAGGCTCCGACAAAAAGTAAACTGCTGGGACTTGAGTGGGATCGAATGAGTGATACCTTGTCTACAAAACCCATACAACTGGATATAAATTCATCAACAAAAAGACAAGTTTTATCTACTATAGCTTCACAGTTCGATCTTCTTAATTTCAATGGACCTATACTGAATCGAGCCAGATTGTTTCTACACAGATTGCAGTGTAGACCAGAACTAGATTGGGATGAAAAGCTTACTGCTCCTTTGATCAATGAATGGAAGAATATCTGCAAGCAGGCCAATTCTGCACCTTCTGTAGAGTTCCCACGGAATTTTGGTGCTCGTACTGACAAATATAAATTGGTTGGGTTTGCTGATAGTAGTAAGGTTCTGTTTGGCGCTGCAGTGTATCTGTATAACATAAGTACAAATAAGATCTACTTTATTTTAGCAAGAAATAAACTGGTGAGTAAACAATTGGAGTCAAAATCCATACCAAGCTTGGAATTACAAGCTCTTGCTTTAACTGTAGAAACTGTAAAGGATTTGAAGAATGAACTTTCAGGATTTGGTTGCATTGATCCTATTGAGATAGTTGGATGCGAGGTCTATTCTGACAGTTTGGTGGTACTGACCTGGCTGCAGTCTTACGCCTTGAAACTTGACAAACTACAAAAAAAGCAACCCTTTATACTCAATAGATTAGAGTATATCAATAAGCTGTGTGAGGATTCTTGTATGAAATTTTCTTTTGTGTCTGGAGAAGATAATCCAGCAGACTGCATCACCAGACCTTTATCCTTTAGGCAGCTAATGAAAACAAACTATATAACTGGTCCTAAGTTCATTACAGAGAGCGAAAGCAATGTGATCTGTAGTGACAGGACATTGTCTTTCATCATACCTGGATTATTTGAATCAAAACAAGTGCATAAAGTGGAAACAAATTGTGGTAGTGCTTGTTCACCTCCGAATGTGGGCTCGGAACATCTTTTCCCTTTTAATAGGGTTTCTAGTTTTGAGAAGGCCGTGAGAGTGCATGCGGTGGTGCTCAGGTTCTGCAGCATTTTGAAATCTAAGTTTAAAAGCAAACATCCAGCTCTAGATCATTTTGAAGTTGAAGATGAAGGTTTTAACTTTTATGATGAAGCTTGTAGGCAGATTATAATCAGGGATCAACATATTCACTTCCCAGATGTCTTTGATTATTTTCACTCAAAACAGAAGCAGTTGAAGAATCTGCCTAACATTGTTGCACAGTTGAACTTGTTTCTTGATTCGGATGGCATGGTGAGGGTAAAAAGTAAATGCCGAAGATTGAAGGAAGTCCAACATCTTAACAAGTTCAACTATCCTTTACTACTATCGAAGGACAGTATGTTGGTTCCTCTGATTATAAGGGAATTGCACGTGAAGCTCTCACATGCTGGTTGTTATCCTTTGTTGGCGGAACTTAGAAGAAACTTTTGGATTACCCATATATACTCGACTGTGAAGAAAGTTCTGTCAAACTGCATTACTTGTAAGAGATTAAATGAGAGGGTAATCAAATTAAATCAAAGTCATTACCCAGAGTTTAGGATTAATCCTGAAAACATACCGTACAGACAGATTTTCATTGATCATATGGGTCCATTTAAAATAAAGAATGATCAAGGAAATACTGTCAAGGTATGGTTGTTATGTATTACATGTCTATGGTCTCGGGCTATTAACTTGAAAATTTGTATGGATTTAACTTCAGAGGAATTTATTAGAGCATTACAACTTCATACATATGAATTTGGCATTCCCTCCTTATGTCTGTCTGATTTGGGATCGCAATTCGTTGCTGGTGCAAATCAGGTCTCTAGTTTCTTGAGCGATTACGAGACAAATGCATATTTACAGGAACATGGAATTAAATCCTTTAAATTTGAGCAATATTACAAAGGATATAATCAACTCGGCTCGTTAGTAGAGTCTTGTGTGAAACTAACCAAGCGCTTATTATTTGGAGCAATGCGCAATAACATTCTTCCCCTTCGGGATTTTGATTTTATTGTTCACAAAACTATACATTTGGTGAACAGAAGGCCAATTTCATTTAAAGAGTCTCTTAGGGACTCTTCAGGAGAGAGCATTCCAGAAATCATTACCCCAGAGATGTTGATTCATGGCAGAGAATTGGTTTCCATCAATATAATCCCTCAACTACAAGGCCCAACAGATGCCGATCCAGAATTCAATGCAGATCAGATTCCTTCATCATTACTGAAACTGCAAAATGTACGACATAATCTTATCAAAATATACAATGAAGAATTTGTTGGGAATCTGATATATCAAGCCGTAAATAAAAAAGACCGATACAAGCCCGCTCAACATAAAGAACTTAAAGTTGGAGATATAGTACTTTTGAAGGAACCCTTAGCTAAACCCTGTAATTATCCAATGGGACGCATTAATGAAATTGTAAAAAATATAAACAATGAAGTTACGGCTGTGAAAGTCTTTAAAGGGAAAACTGGAGAAATATTAAAACGGCACTCTAGTTCTATAATTCCTCTTTTGTCAGTCCCAAACGATGATGAGAAGCAAGGTGTACCAGACACTAAGTATGTTCATATTGTATCATCACGTCCTAAAAGAAAAGCAGCTATACAGGGGGCTGCCAAAATTCACCAAATTTTGGCTGAATCTGATTAGGGATTTTTCATTACTGTTAATATTGTTTTATTTGGATTCCTTGGGTTGGTTTTTATTTTTGGGTAATTTTCGTGTAAATACATTTACATTACATACTTTTGATTTCATACTAAATCAAAATCTCTCCCCTGGAGTGTAGAAAAATATGTATTTTTCTTTTAATTTTACTAGATATTAAAGAAAAAAATATACATTATCACTACGGCATCAGTATTAAAGTACTTTACCTCTGTAATTACTTAATTAGTCAATTCTAAAGTTAACGTAAATTTTATAAATAGCTTTTCTCGCCTAATTCTTTTAAATGGTTACTGCCGTAAACAAACCATCAATTTTAATGCTGAAAATGTTTTCTTGGTTTACTGAGTGACGGAGAACCAGATAGTACCTGTCAAGAAGAGTAGCTGTCAAGAACTTGAACAGCAGCAGTCTGCAGTAGAAGTTCCAGTCATACTTACAGTGGATTAATCTTTGAAGTTATTTAGTGACCTATGGATCTTATCATTTGCACCACGATCATGTGTCACACAAATATGGAATAATTCTTTCAAAATACCATTGGACCCGGACCTGCCAAAAGAGAACCCGCCTACCTATCTCCTAAATTACACTATAAACAGGGTAAGAGAAAAGCTATTTTTTCTTTGTTTTAAACTATCCAGATCTTGATTTTTATTTCTGCAGCTTTAATCGATGCTTGTGTGATAAGTGTTATTACTTATATTTACCCAAATTATACGTACCTTACCTATACTTACATTACATACTTATTTATACTTATAGTTACTTTGTTTGTATTTCATTAATCAATTTACTATTTAAGTGTATTGAATTCTGATTGATCTTATTATTATTTTGACGGTTTGTTTACTGGGATAGAAATATACTTTACATTTTACTTGTTTATTTTTGGGCTGTTATTTCATTGGGGTAGTTGTGTCCGATTCCGTTCATACCTGAAATCTTAAGATTTCCTTTTGTTCACTATTTCAGATGTGTGTATACTTTCGGATTCATTTCATTGGCCTCCGGATGATGCAGCCCAAGTACTCACTTTCTATCCTTATGGTTCACGTCAATTGTTTGTCATTCAGAAGTTTATTTTTGGTTCGAGTATATACATTACAATTAAATTCATTGTAACTTATACTTTATTATTTACTATACCCTATATTAACTTATAAATTTAATGAGTTACCTTTTCATTAAATCTGTATAAAAACCTCATTTTTATACACCATGTGCATAACAACCACACAAACATAATGGCTACACTATGTGACTAATATTTCCCTCTTCCATGCAATAAATGAGATGCTTTTTGTTCTGGGTCCATCACTGTCATCAAGGCAGGCGGGAGTGCAATGGGCATGACTGAAGAAATATCAGTACTGAGATGGTGGATGGTAGCTGGTCCTGAAGTCAGCCACTTGGGTACACAGTATGAGGCAAGAAGTGGGATCAAGGAGGGTTCTAAACACACCATCCAGCATGACAAAACAGAATGAGCATATAAAAGCTCTCACAAGGCATGCAAGATGTGAGCAATCTTCTCCAGGCTGAGAGTTGAGACCTGCTTTCACTTGATGCAAAGAACATTGCTTACTGAAGTTTTTTTAGAGCTGGTTAACGCACACTTTGAGAAAGGAAATGTCAATTTCCAGGAGTTTATTAAGAGACGGGGAAGAAAAGAAGAATCCACCATCTATGAACAAATCAAAAGGAACAGGGTTGACTTTTTACTACAGGTATCAGTATCTGTTGACTCTTCAAAGCAAACAATCGTCTGTTCTCCAAGCTGTTCATATCATGCCAGGGCAGAGAGTATGACTTGAAGGAGTTCTTCCGTCATGAGAACCAATCACAGACTTCTTCCCTCCAATGATAGCAGAAAGCTCCACACATGTCAAAAATCCAACCTCATTACTATTCTTGAGAGCCAAGTTACAACCCTGGTGTAGCATTAGTGGGTGATTGGCCCTTATGAAGTTCAAAAACTTTTGAAGAGTAAGCAATGCTCGATGTACTTCTTACAATACAAGCACACTCTACCAAATACAAGAGAGCAGACATTGTTTTTTATTTCTACTGGCCATTTACTATGAAAGCTGAAACTAGATCAAAGCGAGGATGTGGGGTGAGACTCAGGGTGACAAGGCAAGGAAAAATTCCCTTAAACTTGTGCTAGACTAAGAAAAGATAATTTGGACAAAGCTTCCACCCATTGCAGAGAGTCGCCGGTAGTAGACTAATTGTAGGTGCAAGTCGGAATGCTGCAGTCGACGAGAATGCTACTGTTTTGGTCTGACCTACACAGCACTGTGCGGCTACAGATACGAGGTTTAGAGTGTACTATTTCAGGCAGCAAGATGAATAATATGTGGCAATTAAGTATAGTCTTACTGCCTATATGTACAGTATACAGCTACACAACCGAAGAAGGAAACAAAGAGTTAACTCATTTTTATAACCAAGCGTTCATTTTCATAATCGTTTCCCGTTCGCAATAGTAGACAAGCAATCATTAGCGAGTGCTTATCATCTTGGGAGTCTGTGCGTGAGGAAAATATTTGTAATAGATTGCTTGACATTATTCCCAGGAGGATAAACAACTATATATATATATATATATATATATATATATATATATATATATATATATATATATATATATATATATATATATATATATATATGGATATATATGTATATTTTTGGGCTCAAGCCATGACGTCCTGATGGAAGGTTCCTTCAGTAGCTTCCTTGGGTATATTTAACTACAAGGATATTCCCAGAGAATTAACGGATTTTGAGCGAAGCGAAAAATCTATTTTTGGGTGAGATAGCCATGGCGTCCTGATGGAAGGTTCCTTTTTGGTAGGTTCCTTGGGTATATAACTACTAGATATTCCCAGAGAATTTAACCACAGGTTATCACAGAATTCTAACTTCTGGAGCGAGTATCCTAAAGGTTTCCCTTTAAGACATCGTATATCAACAGGGGACGCATGTATTAACGCGCCACATAGCTATCTGCACCCCACATAGAGTTAACACTTCGATGTGTAGGGGCGGAGAATAGCTGGGGAGCCGTTCCACAGCTAATCTTGTTCGTGGCTACTTTTGGTACTCGAGACGTAAACAAACGGGCGCCATTGCTAAATGACGTCACGTCCGTCCTCATCCTGAAGCCAGTTGCTTGCCGATCACCATGATACAGCAGAACAGGGTGGGACCTGAAAAAACTGGACGAAGTAGCAGGGAGGGTCCATCAGGACGCCATGGCTATCTCACCCAAAAATAGATTTTTCGCTTCGCTCAAAATCCGTTTTTTGGGCTCAAGCCATGGCGTCCTGATGGAAGAATACCAGAGAATCAATGTATCGTGGTAGATTTTCCCCTTGTAGTGTAAGTGCCGAGGGCTTTGAACAGGTTAGCATAGTAATCTCAATAGAGGAACCGTAGGGAAGAAAACTTCCTGCCCCCCTGGCAGTGAAGTCCCAATAGGCCATGCTGAAGATCAAAGTGGTCATCGAAGGGCTACCCACCTTACTGGGAGAACATGAAGAACTCGGAGACAAGACTGAATGGTTGGTATTCATATAGGAACATTCTCAAAAGCAGACAAGTGGTGGTTAGGCACTGTATGTGAAGAGAGAGAATCGTCTGGTCTCGAAGGCATGATGTAAGTAAGTATTCGGGTAGGAATATTACATTGCAGAGGTGAGTATATAATAAGGATTGAATCCTTAGTAATCTTCATCGTATATAAGAGGAAGGGGATAATAAAACTATGACAGTCATGTATTTCATAGTATAAGTAGGAGCGGATTGAGACGCACAAGTAATAAAATAGAAATTTTATTTCACAATTGCAGAATATGGTAATTAAATGCAATAAGTATGTAAAAGTAATTTACAACAAATTATAATGTACATAGTAATGAAAGACTTGCTCTTGAATCTGAAAGAGAATTTCAAATTATTAGTAGGCACTCGTTCCAGAGGAACGTCAGTCTTTAAAAAGAAAACACATCATGCTCTAGGCATGCGGCACTCATGTGACGACTATGACATTTCACCTGGGAGAAGAACAGTATATGAAAAAGCACTAAGTGTCTTTGAAATCACTACGTATCACACGAGGGTCAACATAGGCACCCGAGGAGTTAGAGTCCCAAGTAACTCACTGTTCTACCTGCGGCTACCACAAAATGTTTGACTTCATGCACTTGTTTCGCATAATGTTTGAAGAAAACACGTGAGGATTTCCAGCCTGTGAAACTCTTAAGGCTTTCAAAATCCATACTCTGAAAGAAATTCAGAGACGATGCAACTTTTCTAGGATCGTGACCTGCGGGTGTACTGTCAGGATCCGCTCTGCGAATGAAGTAGGTGATTTTCGCTCGTAGTTGTTTCAGTGACAGGTCGCTGCCCGATGTTTCTCCTTTGAAGAGTTGGCCTCCACCAAAGTCCGAAGTTCTACGAAGATAGACCTTGAGGCTCTCTACTGGACATAGAGAGGCATCTTCTTTCAGGGGGCAGATTCTCCAAGGGCCCCATCTTTTGGTGGGTAGTTCGTTTTTGGCGAGAAACGTCGGATCCGGGAAGAGGGTAAGGTCTCCTGAATCTGTAAACAGAATGTGACCCTCGTCCCTTGATAATGCCACTATTTCGCTGACTCGGGCTCCTGAGGCAAGAGCAAAAAGAAAAATAACTTTTTGAGTCAGATCCTTGAGAGGGCACGAATCATTGTCCAAGTTGGAGGCAAAATGGAGCACCTTGTCCAGAGACCAGGAGATCGGTTTTGGTGGGGGTGCTGGGCGTAGACGAGCGCATGCCTTCGGCAGTTTATTGAAGATGTCGCTGGACAGATCAATCTGGAAGGCGTACATTAGCGGTCTAGTCAAGGACGATTTGCAAGTAGAAATCGTGTTGGCTGCCAAGCCTTGTCCATGAAGGTGAATGAAGAAGGACATGCAAAAATCGATGGTGATTTCCGTAGGATTTTTGCCTTGACGAATGAGACCCATTTTCTCCAGGATGATTCGTATTGCCGTCGTGTGGATTCGGTCTTGTATTCCTCGAGGAAGTCGAGACTCTTCTTCGATATCCCGAACCTTTTCTTCACGGCTAGGGAGAGAAAATCATGAGATGAAGGTCCCTGACTTCCAATGATGAAGCAAATACAGTCGACTTCTGTACTTGCTGGGAGAGAACTGGGCCCGGGAGAGGGATCAGCGTAGGTTGTAGCTCCAGGACTAGGGGGTACCAGTTGCTCCGAGGCCACTTGGGAGCCACTAGGGCTGCTGTTCCTTTGAAGGTTCTCAGTTTGGAGAGGACTTTCAGCAACAGGTTAGTGGGAGGGAGCAGGTAGATCTTGGACCACCTGTTCCAATCCAGTGACATGGCGTCCACTGCTTCTGCCTTGGGGTCCTCGTACGGGGCCACATATCGAGTAAGTTGATTGTTGTCGCTCATTGCGAAGAGATCGATCTGAAGTTCTGGGACTTGGTGAGAGATGAAGGAGAATGATCTTGCGTCTAGAGACCATTCCGACTCTATCGGGCTTGTCCGAGATAGAGCGTCCGCCGTCACGTTGCGGAATCCTTGTAGGTGAACTGCAGACAGGTGCCATTTCTTCTTCTCCGCCAGACGGAAGATTGTCAGCAGCACCTGATTTATCTGGGGCAATCTTGAGCCTTGGCGATTGAGACATCTGACTACCACCGAGTTGTCTAGGGTTAGACGAATATGGATCGAGGGAGGCGGGGAGAGTTTCTTCAGAGTTAGAAGGACCGCCATGGCCTCCAAGATGTTGATGTGAAACGTCTTGAATAGGGGAGACCATGTTCCTTGAGCCTGTTTTTGGTGGGAGTGACCTCCCCAATCCTCCAGCAAAGCGTCCGTGTGGATGTTGAGGGATGGACCTTTTCAGGGCCTTTGCTTCCAACCACGGCTTTAGGAGCAGCCGAAGTCTGTTTGGGAGCCGTCTCTTGAGGTCTCTTCGAGCGATGGATGCGGAACGTCTCCAGACTCCTGTGGCATCCTTTAGCTGTGCACGTAGCACTGGGTTTGTCACTGAGGCGAACTGTAGAGAGCCTAGAACTCGTTCCTGCTGACGTCTTGAGATCCGTTTGGATTTCAGCAGTCGCTTGACAGACCCTGCTATTTCCTTCCTTTTCTTCTGGGGAATGGAAAGGTGGTGTGACTGAAGGTTCCACTGGATTCCTAACCATTGGAACTTCTGAGCTGGAGAGAGGCGAGATTTCTTCGCGTTTATCTTGAATCCCAGGTGTTCTAGGAACTGGGTAACTTTGTTGCAGGATCTTAAACAATCCTCGGGCGATGGAGCCCAGACTAGCCAGTCGTCGAGGTAGGCCATCACCTGGACGTCTCTGAGGCGAAGCTGTTGAACGATGGCGTCCGCCAGCTTTGTGAAGATCCGTGGGGCCACGTTGAGGCCGAAGGGTATGGCCTTGAAGGCGTAGCTTTTCCTTTGGAGTCGAAATCCTAGGTAGGAGGAAGCGTGGTGATTCATTGGAACGTGCCAGTAGGCATCCGCCAGGTCTATGGAGACCGTGTAGGAACCTTGAGGCAGAAGGGTCCTTATCTGTTGAAGAGTCAGCATCTTGAACTTGTTGTTCGCTATGAACTTGTTGAGGGGGGATAAGTTTAGAATGACTCTGAGCTTGTCGGAGTCCTTCTTGGGGACGCAAAACAGTCTCCCTTGGAACCTGGTTGACTTTACCCTCCTTATCACCTTCTTGTTCAAGAGATCTAGGACATATTATTCCAGAAGGGGGGTTGATTGTTGGAAGAATTGCTGGAAGGTTGGGGGTGGTTGAGTCCAACTCCAGCCTAGACCCTTCTTGACGATGCTGTGTGCCCAGGGATCGAAGGTCCAAGGATCCTGGAATTGGCGGAGTCTTCCTCCCACCGGAAGCACTTCATTGCTTCTGGTGTCCCGAGGGCTTACTGCCTCGGCCGCTAGCTCCCCTTTCTCCTCTGCCTCTGGAGGGACGGCGAGATGCGTCTCTGCCTGCACCTCTGTTTGAGCCTCTACCTTTGGGACGAAAGGTAGTCGTCTGTTGCTCGAAAGCAGGGGTGAAAACCGGCGACTGTGACAAGACCGGTTGGGTGACCAGCTGAAAGGTCTGCTGTGGCTGAGCTGCCACTTGGGGAGTAGCGGATCCCGGAAACTGCCGTCTCTGTTGACGTTGCTGGGGTTTCTGCTTGGAGGATTTCCTCTTAGGTTGAGGGCTGTCGTCCTGAGAGGATTTCCTCTTCTTCGACATGCCCCACTTGTGGAGAAGGTTCCTGTTCTCCGTGGCGGCCTTGTCGATGATCTCTTTCACAAGGGCAGAGGGAAAGAGGTGCTTACCCCAGATGTTGGAGGAAATCAGCCTCCGGGGTTCGTGTCTCGCTGTGGCACTGGAGAACACGAATTCACGACAGGCTCTATGAGCCTTCATGAAGCTGTACAGGTCTTTAACCACAGTCGCCAAATGCGTTTTGGCGAGCACCATGTAGTAATCGGGGACTCTAGTGTCACCGGCCATGACGTCGAGCTGTACCTGGAGGGACATGGATGCGGCGAGCCTTTCCTTCGTGTCATGTTCCTGACGAAGGAGATGGTCATTAAGTTTCGGGAGGTCTTCGTTAAATTGACGTCCAGCAACGTCAGGTTCTAGTTTCCCCACCACGAAGGTATGCTGGACATCTTTCCAGTGTCGAACATCGGGGGGAGTAGTCAGGGAGAAGGGTCTGCACTCCTCCAGTGCAGGGCAAGGTTTCCCTTCTTCCACTGCCTTGTGTACCGCAGCGAAGGCCTTTTCTATGAAGGGGAGGATCGCATCGTCTGGTGCGACGTAGGTAGGGTGCTTCTTGCTCAGCGCCGGAAGCTTTGAGCAGGTAAAACCCCTACTTTTAACAGCATTGGCCAGCATAGCCTGGGCCTTCGGGAGATCGAACACTATCACCTCCTTAGGTACGGTCTCTTCTTTAGAGGCAGGTTCGGATCGAAGTCGGACGTAACAGTCCGGATAAGCCTCAAAACTCGGGAAGAATTCCACTTCTTCCAGGGCAACCGAGCCGACCTTCTCACTGACGAAGATCCTGCCCGTTGTTATAGGCATGTGCTCGGCATACCTCCAGGGGTTGGCGTCCGAACATGCCGGGAGGTCCTTAACCGAAATCCTTTTCGGCTCCTTTGAACTTCCCATGGTCCTGATGTATTCGTGTGTCTCACGGAGTTTCTTGTCCATAAGAGCTTCGAGCATACGGAACATCTCCTGGGCGCTGGATGGGATGGGGTCCGGGGTGGCGGAGGTAGACGGGAGTGATACATCCGTCGGTGTAGGAGTTGGGGCGGGGGTGGAAGGCGGAGCGACCTCCTGCTCCGACTCGGTGTATTCCACTTGGTCTTCCTCATAGTCCAGTTCTTCGGCCATGAGGTTCCTCTCCGTGGTCTCCGACACTTCCGACATACGTTCCGCGTTGTCGGTATCCAGGTGACACTCGTGCATGGACTGGGCCATGACTACATCGGGTTCCACCGTTATCTGGACGGTGGGGATCTGATCCTTGGGGACCACAGAGTCTGGGGATGCCTTCGGGAAAAGCAAGGCCCTCAAGTCTTCAGTGGCAAGGTATGGTCCAGTGGCGTTCTTCTGGAAGCCACGCACCCATTTGCGTAGCTTCTCTTGAGAAGCGTCCCTAACCTCCGCTGAGGGAGGATTATTGAACGCCTCGACCAGGCGGTCCTTGCAGACTGTACAGTTCTGCGGGTCCCAAAACTTCAGATCGCCTTTCTTGTAGGCGCAAGGGGCGTGGGTCCTACACGCCGTGTGCCCGTAGAAGTGCGGGCGCTTCACTGCACAGAAGCCGTGATCGCACTTCACGTATTCCTCCTGTAAGAGAAAGAGAACATGAGTATGGGGGAGTCATAATTATGACTTATATTCTAAAGTTAAATATTAAAGGATTAATCTTTAACTTAATTTTAAGTGATATAAACAATGTGATGTTTTTGAGAGTGGGCGGAAATGAAGGAGATAGACACATACTCCGTGTAACCCACCCGGCTGGTTACCGTAACCTTATCCATAGGCAATTTGTTTGTGACCAAGGGCACAGGGCAGAATTCTTCATAGATTGCCAGGGAGGCAGGGGGAATTCTAGTAGGAATTGCCAAGGATATAAAACTGGGACTGAGGCCACTCAGACCATAGAATTGGGAATGTAGACGATCCCATAGGGTAACGGTTTACGGCAACCAGCCGTGCTAAGATACACACAGCATGCTGGAAATTTGTGATATGCAAGAAGACAGCATGGTTATTAATAGAACGGTAAGACAATACCTATCTATTTATGTAGTCAAACCATCTGGTTGCAATGTAGGGCTATCAGCATGAGATGATAGCTAGGAGAAGGGCTGCAAGTCGCTTTGACGCTTCCGGAAGGCTCCGGCAGACCGACGGCACGCCGGAGGCCGCTCCAGCAGAGTTTCTGGCATTAGGGAAAACAAATATAGAAGTCAGAAGTAATGCCAGGATGGTGGCCGCCGGCACAACGGCAGCACTCCGGCGGGAAGCGGCGGCTCCGGCAGCCGAAGGTTGCCGGCTTGGTGACAGGTACAAGGAAGGGCTATAGCAGAACCGGACTGCTGGCAGTGGATGCCGGCACTCCGGGGGCCGGACCGATGGACGGACGACCGAAGCTATGAGGTATGAGGGAAGGCCATCGGCTGTACGCCGACGGGAGGCTGCAGTCCCCCGGCACACGGAGGACTGACGGCCCAGGGGGCAAGGAATGTGTCACCAAGGGTGGGAGGTGGGTATCACCGACAGAGGAGGTGGCAAGGAACCGGCACCAGGACAGTGAAAGAGACAGAAGGAGGGATGTAGGGGTACGGACACGGACCCCAAGACATCCCACCTGAATGGGTGTACCCATGATAGAGGCTAGCCCTATCATCCAGAGGCAGGGGCCCCAGGCGGCCGGGAGCCAGGGTAGCCCAAGGGAGGGCTAGGGAACACCCAAGAGGGGGAGAACCCCTGCGGACAAAACGCATCCAGTGGCTAACCCCATAGGACACTATGAAGGGTATATGTACCAGAGCGGACTGCACACAGGGACTCAAGGTAGCCCTATCACTCCACCCTAAGGAGGAGTTGTAGGACAGGGGATAGATGGGTATAGACTAACCTAATTATAGGCTAGGCCATACAAGAGATAGGTGGGGAGGGGAGAAGAAGAAGGGTCTTCTATAGGAGAGGCTCTGTACCAAAGCGGCCACCAAGGAAGGGAGGACGCTCCCTAGCCTAAGGTTAGGCAGCCTGTCTGAGAACGGTGCATGGGTACCGTTTCAGCAAGGCACAGAACTAACTCCCCCCAAGCCTAACCTAGAGCAGGGATGTTACACCCTGAACTAGGAAGGATGGAAGATGTATCGCATTGCAGGGAAGGTCAGGAAGCCTAGCCTCAGCAATAGAGGAAGGGCAGGCCGTTCCTCATTCTCGGACGCAGCCCTAAGGGGGGATCATTCCCTTAGGGAGGACAGAGAAGCGATAAGTACTCTGGTATGAGCTTGATCCCCTTACGTGGTAGGGGGAGCAAGGCTACGCAGAGGGAATGCCCTAAGGCAGGGGGTGAAGGGAGCATATAGGGGGCCTACAATTAGGTTAGGTTAGAGAGGTAGGCCTACACTGTCAAACCTATCCCCTATATGGTCCCTAAAGGCGAAAACACTTGCATCACAGTAAACAGTATCATAAAATAATGCCACTATCTTCATAACTAAACCTAGGATCACTGAAATATATCATGCATGAACACTGATGATAGGCACTCTAGCCTAGGGGCTAGACTAGCGAACTGGTATGGGGTCAGTCGATGACCAATAAAAGAGCGTCAAAACACGATATATAAAGTTCCTAGCTATGAAGACTAAATAACTAATAGTATCGATTAGTTAATGAGGCCGGAAAACGCTGTTGAGGCTAGCTAAATAAGGCATGCAAAACAACAGCGACGCCATAAAATGGCGGGTCCGGTAGAGGCACAGCTCTGCCACAAAACATAAAATATCTTGAAAAGTAAAAGTTACTTTACGGTCAGAGCTTATTTAAACAATACTGGAACCTTGTACTCAACTTTCCAGAAGAAGGCGAGGCCGAGGGTAGAGACATGGCTAAGATGCAAGTCGATAAGATGCACACAGGGAAAAATCCGACTAGTAAGGCAAGCTACTAAGCGAAGGATGAGGACGGACGTGACGTCATTTAGCAATGGCACCCGTTTGTTTACGTCTCGAGTACCAAAAGTAGCCACGAACGAGATTAGCTGTGGAACGGCTCCCCAGCTATTCTCCGCCCCTACACATCGAAGTGTTAACTCTATGTGGGGTGCAGATAGCTATGTGACGCGTTAATACATGCGTCCCCTGTTGATATACAATGTCTTAAAGGGAAACCTTTAGGATACTCGCTCCAGAAGTTAGAATTCTGTGATAACCTGTGGTTAAATTCTCTGGGAATATCTAGTAGTTATATACCCAAGGAAGCTACCAAAAAGGAACCTTCCATCAGGACGCCATGGCTTGAGCCCAAAAAAACCACAGGTTATCACAGAATTCTAACTTCTGGTGCGAGTATCCTAAAGGTTTCCCTCCAAGATATTGTATATCAACAGGGGACGTATGTATTAACACGCCACATAGCTATCTGCACCCCATATAGAGTTAACACTTCGATATGGAAAGGTGGAGAATAACTGGGGAGCCGTTCCACAGTTACACTCATCTGTGGCTGTTTTTGGTACTCGAAACGTAAACAAACGGGCGCCATTGCTAAATGACGTCACGTCCGTCCTCATCCTTCTGCTTGTAGCGCCTTGCTCTAGACGGATTTCCCCTTGTGCGATTTTCATCGACTTACATCGCCGTTATGTCTTTACCTTCAGCCTCGCCTTCTTCTGGAAAGTTGAGTACCAGGTCCCAGTATTATTTAAATAAGCTCTTGCCGTAAAGTAACTTCTACTTTTCGTAAAATATTGTGTTTTTGGGCTCAAGCCATGGCGTCCTGATGGAAGGTTCCTTTTTGGTAGCTTCCTTGGGTAAATAACTACTAAGATATTCCCAGAGAATTTAACCACAGGTTATCACCCTGGCTTTACTCTTGACTTACATTTTGTCTGTCCTAATGCCAGAAACTCTGCTGGAGCGGCCTCCGGCGTGCCGGAGGTCCGCCGGAACCTCCCGGAGGCGTCAAGGATACTTGCACCCCCTTCTCCTAGCTATCACTTGTATACTGATAGCCCTACACTGCAAACAGATAGCCTGTTTACACTCTTTAGATCAGTGCCTTGGTACTGTTCTATTAGTAATCATGCTGTCCCTTTGCATTCTTCAATATTCCAGCATGCTGCGTGCATCTTAGCGCGGCTGGTTGCCGGAAGCAATTACCCTAAGGGACCTGTTAGTTCCCCAAATTAAGGACTGAGTGATCTCAGTCCCAAAACTTATCCTTGGTTTCCCATGGAATTCCACTGCCCTGTGGAATTTCAGGGAATACTATCCTGTGCCTTTGGCCATCTCGGATTACCCGGGGATAATGCTTGCGGTAGCCAGACGGGCGAGATGCATGGAGTATGTTCTCTTTACTACTTCATTCTCTATGCATCACACCCTTTCTTTAAGTTAATATTAATGATTAATCTTAACTTAGCTTAAGAACCATTCTTATGACTCCCCCATACTCATTTTCTCTTTCTTCCACAGGAGGAGCAGATGAAGTGTGATTTCGACTTCTGCGCTGTGAAACGCCCGCACTTCTACGGGCATACGGCTTGCAGGACTCACGCCCCTTGTGCTAACAAGAAAGGGGATCTGAAATTCTGGGACCCACTGGATTGTACGGTCTGCCAGGCTCAACTAGTTGACGCCTTCCATAACCCTCCCTCAGCGGAGGTCAGGGACACTTCTCGGGAGAAGCTACGCAAGTGGGTGCGTGGCTTCCAGAAGAATGCCACCGGATCGTACTTGGCCACTGAAGAAATGAGGTCACTCTTGTTCCCTAAGGCCTCCCCTGATTCAGTGGTACCCAAGGATGTGATTCCCACTGTCCAAATTACAGTGGAACCTGATGTTGTCATGGCTCAGTCCATGCACGAGTGCCGCCTGGACTCTGAAGATGACGAACATATGTCGGACGTCTCGGAAGACACAGAGAAGACTCTTATGGCTCAAGGAGCTGAAGATGATGAAGACCAGGTGGAATACGCCGAGTCGGAGCAAGAGGTCGCTCCTCCTTCCATCTCCGCTCCTACTCCTACACCGACGGAAGTATCTATCCCGTCTACCTCCACGACCCCGGATCCCTCTTCTTCCACTCAAGAAATGATCCGGTTGATTAGAGCCGTCATGGACGACAGGTTAAAGGAGAATCAGGAGTTCATCAGGTCCATGATGGGATCCAGAGAACCGAAGAGGATTTCGGTTAAGGATCTCCCCGCTTGCTCACATGCCAACCCGTGGAGGTATGCTGAGCATATGGTTATCGCGACCGGCAGGATCTTTGTCAGCGACAAGATCGGCACGGTCCCTTTAGAAGACGTGGAGTTCTTCCCAAACTTTGAGGCCTACCCGGACTGTTATGTCCGACTTCGTTCCGAACCCGCCTCTAAGGAAGAGACCGAACCCAAGGAAGAGATAGTGTTCGATCTCGCGAAGGCCCAGGCTATGCTAGCCAACACATTCAAGAGTAGGGGTTTTACCTGCTCCAAGCTTCCGGCCCTGAGCAAGAAGCACCCTACTTATGTCGCACCTGAAAATGCGGTTCTTCCATTCTTGGAAAAGGCCTTCACTGCGTGCCTTAAAGCTGTGGAAGAGGGGAAAGCCTGCCCTGCACTGGAGGAGTGCAGACCCTTCTCCATAGTCACTCCCCCTGACGCTCGACACTGGAAAGATATCCAGCACACTTTCGTCGTGGGAAAGCTAGATCCTGACGTCGCCGGACGTCAGTTTAACGAAGACCTCCCTAAGCTCAACGATCACCTCCTTCGTCGGGAACAAGACACGAAGGAGAGGCTCGCAGCATCTATGTCTCACCAAGTCCAACTTGAAATTATGGCCTGTGACACCAGAGTACCAGACCACTACATGGTACTCTCCAAATCCCACATGACAACCGTGATGAAGGACTTGTACCACTTCATAAAGGCTCGGAGAGCCTGTCGTGAATTCGTGTTCACAGGTGCCACTGTGAAACACGAACCCCGGAGGCTGATTTCCTCCAACATCTAGGGCAAACACCTCTTTCCTTCTGACCTTGTGAAGGAAATCACCGACAAAGCCGCCACGGAGAATAGGAACCTTCTCCACAAGTGGGGCATGTCAAGAAAAAGGAAACCCTCTCAGGACGAAGGACCTCAACCTAAGAGGAAATCCCAAAAACAGAAACCCCAGCAACGACAACCAAGACGTCAGTTTCCGGGACCCGCTACCTCCCAAGTGGCAGCTCAGCCACAACAGACCTTTCAATTGGTCCCCCAACCGGTGTTGTCACAGTCACCGGTCTTCACCCCTGCTTTCGAACAACAGACAACTACCTTTCGTCCCAAAGGTAGAGGTTCGAACAGAGGTACAAGCAGAGACGCATCTCGCCGTCCCTCCAGAGGCAGAGGAGGAAAGGGAGCTAGCGGCCGAGGCAGCAAGCCCTCGGGACACCAGAAGCAATGAAGTGCTTCCGGTGGGAGGAAGACTCCGCCAATTCCAGGATCGTTGGACCTTCGATCCCTGGGCACACAGCATCGTCAAGAAGGGTCTAGGCTGGAGTTGGACTCAACCACCCCCAACCTTCCAGCAATTCTTCCAACAATCAACCCCCCTTCTGGAAGAATATGTCCTAGATCTCTTGAACAAGAAGGTGATAAGGAAGGTAAAGTCCACCAGGTTCCAAGGGAGACTGTTTTGTGTCCCCAAGAAAGACTCCGACAAACTCAGAGTCATTCTGGACTTATCCGCCCTCAACAAGTTCATAGCGAACGACAAGTTCAAGATGCTGACTCTTCATCAGATAAGGACCCTTCTGCCTCGAGGTTCCTACACGGTCTCCATAGACCTGGCGGATGCCTACTGGCACGTTCCAATGAACCATCACGCTTCCTCCTACCTAGGATTTCGACTCCAAAGGAAAAGCTACGCCTTCCGGGCCATGCCCTTCGGCCTCAACGTGGCCCCTCGGATCTTCACAAAGCTGGCGGACGCCATAGTACAACAGCTCCGCCTCCGAAACGTCCAGGTGATGGCCTACCTCGACGACTGGCTAGTCTGGGCTCCATCGCCCGAAGATTGTGTAAAATCTTGCAACAAAGTCACCCAGTACCTAGAACACCTGGGATTCAAGATCAACGAGAAGAAATCTCGCCTCTCTCCAGCTCAGAAGTTCCAGTGGTTGGGAATCCAATGGAACCTTCAGTCACACCGCCTTTCCATCCCCCAGAAGAAAAGGAAGGAAATAGCAGGGTCTGTCAAGCGACTGCTGAAATCCAAACGAATTTCAAGACGCCAGCAGGAACGAGTTCTAGGCTCTCTACAGTTCGCCTCAGTGACAAACCCAGTGCTTCGTGCACAGCTAAAGGATGCCGCGGGAGTCTGGAGACGTTCTGCATCCATCGCTCGAAGAGACCTCAAGAGACGGCTTCCAAACAGACTTCGACTTCTCCTAAAGCCGTGGTCAGAAGCAAAGGCCCTGAAAAGGTCCATGCCTCTCCAACACCCTCCTCCATCACTCAACATCCACACGGACGCTTCGCTGGAGGGTTGGGGAGGTCACTCCCACCAAAAACAGGCTCAAGGCACCTGGTCTCCCCTGTTCAAGACGTTCCATATAAACATCTTGGAGGCCATGGCGGTCCTTCTAACTCTGAAGAAATTATCCCCGCTGCCCTCGATCCACATTCGTCTAACCCTAGACAACTCGGTGGTAGCTCGTTGTCTCAATCGCCAGGGCTCAAGATCGCCCCAGATAAATCAGGTGCTTCTCCCAATCTTCCGTCTGGCGGAGAAGAAGAAGTGGCACCTGTCTGCAGTTCACCTACAAGGATTCCGCAACGTGACAGCGGATGCTCTATCGCGGACAAACCCGATAGAGTCGGAATGGTCTCTAGACGCAAGATCATTCTCCTTCATCTCTCACCAAGTCCCAGAACTTCAGATAGATCTCTTTGCAACGAGCGACAACAATCAACTTCCTCGGTATGTGGCCCCGTACGAGGACCCCAAGGCAGAAGCAGTGGATGCCATGTCACTGGACTGGAACAGATGGTCCAAGATCTACCTGTTCCCTCCCACCAACCTTCTGTTGAAAGTCCTCTCCAAACTGAGAACCTTCAAAGGGACAGCGGCCCTAGTGGCTTCCAAGTGGCCCCGGAGCAACTGGTACCCCCTGGTCCTGGAGCTGCAGCCCAAGCTGATCCCTCTCCCGGGCCCAGTTCTCTCCCAACAAGTACAGAAGTCGACTGTCTTCGCTTCATCATCGAAAATCAAGGACCTTCATCTCATGATTTTCTCTCCCTAGCCGCAAAGAAGAGGTTTGGGATCTCGAAGAAAAGTCTGGACTTCCTAGAGGAATACAAGACCGAATCCACAAGACGGCAATACGAATCATCCTGGAGGAAATGGGTCTCCTTCGTCAAGACAAAAAATCCTAAAGAAATCACGATTGATTTCTGCATGTCCTTCTTTATTCACCTTCATGGACAGGGATTAGCAGCCAATACGATTTCAACCTGCAAATCAGCCTTGACCAGACCAATCCTATATGCTTTCCAAATTGATCTGTCCAGCGACATCTTCAACAAACTACCGAAAGCATGTGCTCGCCTACGCCCAGCACCCCCACCGAAACCGATCTCCTGGTCACTAGACAAGGTGCTCCATTTCGCCTCCAACTTGGATAATGATTCATGCCCTCTCAAGGATCTGACTCAGAAAGTTATATTTCTCTTTGCTCTTGCTTCGGGAGCTCGAGTCAGCGAAATAGTGGCATTATCAAGAGAAGACGGACACATCCTGTTTACCGATACAGGAGACGTTACCCTCTCCCCTGATCCGACGTTTCTCGCCAAAAATGAATTACCCACCAAAAGATGGGGCCCCTGGAGAATATGCCCCCTGAAGGAAGATGCCTCTCTATGCCCAGTAGAGAGCCTCAAGGTCTATCTTCGCAGAACTTCGAACTTTGGTGGAGGCCAACTCTTCAAAGGAGAAACATCGGGCAGCGACCTGTCACTGAAACAATTAAGAGCGAAAATCACCTACTTCATTCGCAGAGCAGATCCTGACAGTACACCCGCTGGTCATGATCCTAGGAAAGTTGCATCATCTCTGAATTTCTTTCAGAGTATGGACTTTGAAAGCCTTAAGAACTTCACAGGCTGGAAGTCCTCGCGCGTTTTCTTTAAACATTATGCGAAACAAGTGCACGAAGTCAAACATTTTGTGGTAGCCGCAGGTAGTGTTATGAAACCTGCACCTAACTCTGCGTAGAACAGTGAGTTACTTGGGACTCTAACTCTTCGGGTGCCTATGTTGACCCTCGAGCGATACATAGTGATGTTGAAAACACTTAGTGCTTTTATATAACTGTTCTTATCCCAGGTGAAATGTCATAGTTGTTACACAAGTGCCGCATGCCCTGAGCATGATGTGTTTTATTCAAAGACTTGCGTTCCTCGAGAACGAGTACCTACTAATAAACTTGAAATTCCTTTTCAGATTCAAGAGCAAGTCTTTATTACTATGTACATTTTAATTACTGTAAATGAACTTTACTTATTGCTGTAATTTATTTAATTTCTGCATTTGTGAAATAAAATTTCTATTTTATTATCTGTGCGTCTCAATCAGCTCCTACTTACTATGAAATACATGCCTGTCATAGTTTTATTATCCCCTTTTTCCTTACGGTTATGGAGAAATTAAGATACTAACTCTTAATTTATATTCACTCTGATTATGTAATGTTCCAATACGAATACTTACTCTTCATACCCTGGAGATGATTCATCTTTCTCAACATACAGTGCCCAACCACCACTGGTCTGCTTTTCAGAATGTTCCTATACAAATACCAAACATTCAGCTTCATCTCCAAGTTCTTCAAGTTCTTCTATCAGGATGAATAGCCCTTCAATACCACTTTGACGTCGGCATGGCCCGTGGGAACTTCACTGCCAAGGGGGGCAGGATGCTTCTTCCCTACGGTTCTTTACCAAGATTACTATGCTAATTTGTCAATGCCTTGGCACTTACTATTAGGGGAAAATCTACCACGATACATTGATTCTCTGGTATTCTTCCATCAGGACGCCATGGCTTGAGCCCAAAAAACGGATTTTGAGCGAAGCGAAAAATCTATTTTTGGGTGAGATAGCCATGGCGTCCTGATGGACCCTCCCTGCTACTTCGTCCAGTTTTAGGTCCCATCCTGCTCTGCTGTATCATGGTGATGGGCAAGCAACTGGCTTCAGGATAAAGACGGACGTGACGTCATTTAAGCAATGGCGCCCGTTTGTTTACGTCTCGAGTATCAGTAGTAGCCACGAATGAGATTAGCTATGGAACGGCTCCCAGCTATTCTCAACCCTTACACACCGAAGCATTAACTCTGTTCGGGGTGTAGATAGCTATGTGGCGCGTTTATACATGCGTCCCCTGTTGATTTACGATGTCTTAAAAGGGAAACCTTTAGGATACTCGCTCCAGAAGTTAGAATTCTGTGATAACCTGTGGTTAAATTCTCTGGGAATATCTTAGTAGTTATTTACCCAAGGAAGCTACCAAAAAGGAACCTTCCATCAGGACGCCATGGCTATCTCACCCAAAAATAGATTTTTCGCTTCGCTCAAAATCCGTTTTGTGGCAGAGCTGTGCTGCTACCGGACACGCCATTTTATGGCGTCGCTGTTCTTTTGCCTGCCTTATTTAGCTAGCCAGAACAGCTTTATCCGGCCTCTTAACTAATTGATATTGTTAGTTATTTAGTCTTCATAGCTAGGAACTACGTATATCGTGTTTTAACACTCTATTACTCGGTCGTCGTTCGACCCCATACTAGATCGCTAGCTTAGCCCCTAGGCTAGATAGCCTAGCACTTGTGTTCATGCATGATATATTCCAGAGATCCTAGGTTAAGTTATGAAGATTGTGGCATTATTTATCATACTGTTAACTGTGATGTAAGTGTTTTCGCCTTCAGGGACCATATAGGGGATCAGTTTGATTGCGTTCCCTTCTAACCTAACCTAAATGTAGGAACCCCTATATGCTCCCTCAATCCCCTGCCTGTGGGCATTCCCTCTGTGTGGCCATGCTTCCCCTTCTATATGGGGGAATCTTGTCCACAATCAGAGTATTTATCGCTTCTCTGTCTACCCTAAGGGAACGATCCCCCCTTAGGGTTGCGACCGAGAAAGAGGAACGGCTCTGCCCTTCCTCAGTTGCTTCCGGTTGGGTTACTCATCCCTTCCTGCAACTTGCGATGTGTCTTTCAGCCTACCTGGCCTGGGAATTAACACTCCTTATCTAGGTTAGGCTTTGGGGGGGGGGGGGGGGGGCTAGTTATGTACTTTTATAATTTGAGACGGTACCCTTGCACCATTCTCATTCTGGTTACCTATCCTAGGCTAGGGAGCGTTCTCCCTTTCCTTGGTGGCCGTTCTTGCACAGAGCCTCCTCTATGAAAGACCCCTCTTCTTCTCCCTCCCCACCTATCCCTTTGGTGTAGGCTTGCCTATACACATCTGTCCCTAGTCCTACAACTCCTCCCTTGGGTGGAGTGATAGGGCTATCTTGCTCTCCTGCTGAGCTGGCCGCTCTGGTACACATACCCTTCATAGCATTCTATGGGGGTAGCCACTGGCAGCGGTTTGTCCAGCAGGGGGTTCCCCCTCTTGAGTGTACTCTAACCCTCCCTTGGGTTACCCTGGCACCCGGCCGACTGCCGGCCCCCTGCCATTGGATGCTAGGAGTATCTACTCCTATCATGTGTGCACTCTCTCCGGAGGGATGCTGGAGGGGTATGTGGTCTTACCCCTCCAATCCCTCCTTACCTTTCTCTCCATCTATCCTGGTGCCGGTCCCTTGCCGCCTCTACTGCCGGCGATACCGCCTTACACTTTGGTGACACTCTTTCATAAGATACCCTCCCTCCTTTAAGTCGTCAGCCTTCCGTGTGCCGGGGGCTGCCGCCTTCCGTCGGCATACAACCGATGTCCCATCCCTCCCTTTACCTAGTTTCAGCTGGCCGACCTTCGGGCCGGCCACCGGCGTGCCGGTATTGATTGCCGGCGGTCTGGGTATACTACCATATACAGTGGAACCTCTACATCCGAACGTATCTACATCCGAATTTTCCAACATCCGAAGTAAAATTCGAGCAAATTTTTGACTCTACACCCGAATTTTATTTCGACACACGAAGTAAACATTACGCCATTGAGCGTCGAGTGCTCAGTTCTCTGTTCTTGTGTGTACGGTGTGGTTGTCCTCTGTTTGGTCTGTTATTAATAGTGCTTATTTTCTTCCTTTACTCACAACTCCTTTTTGATTTTACCTATAATCATGGTGCCTAAGAAGCTAAGTTTCAGTAAAGGAAGAAGGCAATTCTTTCATTAGAATTGAAGCAAGAAATTATAGAAAAACATGAGAGCAGTGTGCATGTGAGTGATACTGTATGGATAAACAATATGGCCGGAATAGGCCTATGATCTCAAGGATCATCAAGCTGAAGGCAGCCATTAAAGCAAATAACCATCAAAGGGGATCACCATTATTACAAGACATCGTAGCAATACCCTGGAAGAGATAGAACACCTTTTGTTGATAGGGATAATGGACAAAGAGATTGTTGGCAACGATCATTTGTGAGAAGGGCCAGCGTGATGAACAGAAAGAAAGAAAAAAGTGAAGCAAAAAAAATCAAGATTGCAATAACAAGCTCTTTTAAATAACACTTCTCTCTTTTTCTGTTTCTCTCTAAACATAGCATTAACATGTTCTTTAAATAAAATTCTCTCTCTCTCTCTCTCTCTCTCTCTCTCTCTCTCTCTCTCTCTCTCTCTCTCTCTCTCGTTCTTCTTCGCTGTTATAGTGTTAGATACGTCTACGTCTATTATTTTTTTCCGAGAGAGAGAGAGAGAGAGAGAGAGAGAGAGAGAGAGAGAGAGAGAGAGAGAGAGAGAGAGATTAAACAAAAATGTGTTTAGAGTACATATGATTTTTAACAGCGTCAACGAGTTGAAAAACAATTAAATGAAACTAAGAAAGTAATAACAGCTAATCTGAATTCCTTTATTAACTAAAACAAATATTGATACAAACACACTCGTGTGCGTATACACAAACACACACACACAGGTGCAAGAATTGCTACGCAATAAGAGAGACGGTCGGGGAGGAGGTAGAGATGGAGACTACGATAACATACCGTAACTCATTACTGAAAGTAATGAAAATAAAAAATCAAAAGAAAAAAAAATGTAAAAAATATGAAATATAAAAGTTGAAGAAATAAATAAATAAGCTAAGTTAGATTAAAATTTCCGTAGTGTAAGTTATGGTATGTTATCGCAGTCACCATCTCTACCTCCTCGCCGGTCGTGTCTCCTCGTGCGTGTGTGTGTGTTTGCGCATACGCACACGAGTGTGTTTGTAACAATATTTGTTTTAGTTAATAAGGGAATTCAGATTCGCTGATATTGTTTTTTTAGTTACATTTAACTGTCTTTCAACTCGTTAACGCTGTTAAAAATCATATGTACACAACACATTTTTGTTTAATCTCTCTCTCTCTCTCTCTCTCTCTCTCTCTCTCTCTCTCTCTCTCTCTTTCAGAAAAAAAAATAATAGATCGTCCGTCTCTTCCTGGCGTAGCAAATCCTACACCTGCGTTGGCCTGTCTCTAAGGTAAAGTGGCAATAAAACACATTTTTTATTCATTATTTCTTTATAATTATCTTTTTTTATGCTTCTTTCATATTATGCAGTTATGTTATTGTTATGTGTAATTATGTGTAGCCATTTATTAAGGATTTATTATGGGTTTTTAGGCTGAGGAACGAATTAAATGAATTACCATGTATTCTTAAGGGAAAATTCGTTTCTACATCCGAACATTTTCTACATCCGAAGTAGGTTGTGGAACGAATTAAATTTGTATGTAGAGGTACCACTGTACTTAATTATCTTATGAACTGATCCAAGCTCTCCAAGCCGTCAACCTTCGGCTGCCGGAGCCGCCTCCTTCCGCCGGCGACCCGCCGCTGTGCCGGCGGTAGCCAAGATGGTATTATGCTTAGATACTCAATGTGTCTGTCTTGATGCCTTCCACCCTGCTGGATCGGCCTCCGGCGTACCGTCGGCCTGCCGGCACCCTCCGGAGACGCCAAGGGACATGCACCTCTTCTCATACCTGCCGACAACATGCCGACAGTCCTTACACTGCAGCCAGATGGCTTAGCCACTTCTATATATAGGTATTGTCTTACCATCTAAAATTGTGGCTGTGCTGTCTTCTTGCACATTACAATATTCCAGCATACTCTGTGTGTCTTAGCACGGCCGATTGCCGGAACCTATATCTAATACGGGGTCTCCTATTACCCTTCTACCCCAGGGAACTGAGTGGTCTCAGTCCCTGATACACCTCGCAGGCAATTTCTGCTAGAAGCCTAGCTTCTACCCACCACGGGTGATCCACATGGATTTCCGTTTTGTGTCCTTCGGCCACAAAAGAAATTGCCTAATGATAAGGTTACGGTAACCGACTGGGCGGGATTCACAAGTATGTGTCTATCTACTTCCTTTCCCGCTCCCTACCCTCAAACATTATAATACTTATGAATTATTTAATGTTAAATAAAATTTTGATTACTTAATCTTAATCTTAGAGTAATGTAAGTCATTCTTATGCCTTCCATATACTCATGATCTCTTTCTTTTACAGGAGGAGTATATGAAGTGCGAAAGCAACTTCTGCGGAGTGAAACGCCCGGACTTCTACGAGCACAAGGCGTGTCGGACCCACACCCCCTGCGCCGCCAAGAGAGGCGACCTGAAATTCTGGGACCCGCAGCACTGTACAGTCTGCAAGAGTCGTCTGGTCGAAGCGTTCGACGATCCTCCTTCATCGGAGGCAAGGGACAACGCTCGGGAGAAGCTACGCAAGTGGGTGCGTGGCTTCCAGAAGAACGCCACCGGACCGTATCTCGCCACCGAAGATTTGAGGGCCTTGCTGTTTCTGAAGGCATCAAAAGACTCAGTGGTCCCCAGTGATCAGATTCCCACCGTCCAGATAGTGGTGGAACCTGATATTGTCATGGCCCAGTCCATGCATGAGTGCCGTCTAGATTCTGACAACGCAGAACGTAAGTCGGAAATTTCGGAAGGAACAGAGAGGAACCTCATGGGCGAGGAGCTCGACTATGAGGAAGATCAGGTGGAATACCCTGATTCGGAGCATGAGGTCGCTCCCACTCCTACCCCCGCACCGACTCCTACACCGACCGAGGAATCCGTTCCTTCGACTTCGGCCACCCCGGATCCTCTCCCATCAGGCACTCAGGAGGTCTTCAAGATGCTTGAAGCCCTCATGGATAAAAAACTTCGCGAGACCCACGAGCTATTCAGGTCTAACTTAGGAAGTTTTAAACAACCGAAACGGATTTCGGTTAAGGACCTCCCTGCTTGCTCGGATACTAACCCATGGAGGTATGCCGAGCACATGCTGATCACCACTGGCAAGATCTTCATCAGTGAGAAGGTCGGCTCGATCGTGTTGGAAGAAGTGGAATTCTTCCCGAATTTCAAGGCTTATCCGGACTGTTACGTCCGGCTCAGGTCCGAACCCGACTCTAAAGAAGAGACCGAACCGAAGGAGGTAATTGTGTTCGATCTCACGAAGGCCCAGGCTATGCTAGCCAATACGGTGAAGAGTAGGGGCTTCACCAATCCCAAGATGCCGGCGCTTAGCAAAAAGCACCCAACCTTTGTTGCGCCGAACAATGCGACCTTCCCCTTTATAGAAAAGGCCTTCACTGTGGTATTGAAAGCAGTGGAAGAAGGGAAACCTTGCCCTGTACTGGAGGAGTGCAGACCCTTCTCCCCTACTGTTCCCCCTGATGATAGACACTGGAAAGACGTCCAGTCAACATTCACAGTGGTGAAGTTAGAGCCTGACGTTGCCGGTCGTCAGTTTAATGAGGACCTCCCGAAGCTCAATGATCACCTCCTTCGTAGGGAACAAGATACGAAGGAGAGGCTTGCCGCATCGCTGTCCCTCCAGGTACAGCTTGAAGTCATGGCCGGAGACACTAGAATCCAGGACTTCTACATGGTCCTAGCCAAAACGCATTTGGCAACGGTAATGAAGGACCTGTACAGCTTCACTAGGTCTCGCAGAGGTAAATACCTCTTTCCATCCTCCTTGGTGAAAGAGATCACTGACAAGGCCGCCACGGAGAACAGGAACCTTCTCCATAAGTGGGGCATGTCGAAGAAAAGGAAATCCTCTCAGGACGATGGCCCTCAACCTAAGAGGAAACCTCAAAAGCCCAAACCCCAGCAACGTCAACAGAGATGGTAGTTTCCAGGTTCCGCTACTCCCCAAGTGGCAGCTCAGCCACAACAGACCTTTCAGCTGGTCACCCAACCGGTGGTATCGCAGTCACCGGTCTTCACCCCTGCATTTGAGCAGCACACCACTACCTTTCGTCCCAAAGGTAGAGGCTCAAACAGAGGTTCCGGCAGAGATTCGTCTCGCCGCCCCTCCAGAGGCAGAGGAGGAAGGGGAGCTAGCGGCCGAGGTGGCAAACCCTCGGGAAACCAGAAGCAATGAAGTGCTTCCGGTGGGAGGAAGACTCCGCCAATTCCAGGATCCTTGGACCTTCGATCCCTGGGCACACAGCATCGTCAAGAAGGGACTAGGCTGGAGCTGGACACAACAAACCCCAGCTTTCCAGCAATTCTTCCAACAGTCAACCCCCCTCCTGGAAGAGTACGTCCTGGAACTCTTGAACAAGAAGGTGATCAGGAGGGTAAAGTCAACCAGGTTCCAAGGGAGACTATTTTGCGTCCCCAAGAAGGACTCCGACAAACTCAGAGTAATTCTAGACTTATCCCCCCTCAACAAGTTCATAGCGAACAACAAGTTCAAGATGCTGACTCTTCAACAAATAAGGACCCTCCTGCCTCAAGGGTCCTACACGGTCTCCATAGACCTGGCGGATGCCTACTGGCACGTTCCATTGAACTATCACGCTTCCTCCTACCTAGGATTTCGACTCCAAAGGAAAAGTTACGCCTTTAGGGCCATGCCCTTCGGGCTCAACGTGGCCCCACGGATCTTCACCAAGCTGGCAGACGCCATCGTCCAACAGCTCCGCCTTCGCGGCGTTCAAGTGATGGCTTACCTAGACGACTGGCTGGTCTGGGCGACATCGCCCAAAGATTGTGTACGATCCTGCAACAAAGTCACCCAGTTCCTAGAACATCTGGGATTCAAGATAAACGCCGAGAAATCTCGCCTCTCTCCAGCTCAGAAGTTCCAATGGTTGGGAATCCATTGGGATCTTCAGTCACACCGCCTTTCCATCCCGTAGAAGAAAAGGAAGGAAATAGCAGGGTCTGTCAGAAAACTGCTGAAATCCAAACGGATCTCAAGACGACAGCAGGAACAAGTTCTAGGCTCTCTACAGTTCGCCTCTGTGACAAACCCAGTGCTTCGCGCACAGCTAAAGGATGCCGCGGGAGTCTGGAGACGTTCTGCATCCATCGCTTGAAGAGACCTCAAGAGACGGCTCCCAAACAGACTTCGGTTACTCTTAAAGCCGTGGTCGGAAGCAAAGGCCCTGAAAACGTCCATTCCTCTTCAACACCCGCCTCCATCGCTCAACATCCACACGGACGCTTCACTGGAGGGTTGGGGAGGTCACTCCCACCAATGACAGGTTCAGGGAACATGGTCTCCCCTATTCAAGACGTTTCACATCAACATCTTGGAGGCCATGGCGGTCCTTCTCACCCTGAAGAAACTCTCTCCGCCTCCCTCGATCCACATCCGTCTGACTCTGGACAACTCGGTGGTAGTCAGATGTCTCAATCGTCAGGGCTCGAGATCGCCCCAGATAAATCAGGTACTTCTTCCAATCTTCCGTCTGGCAGAAAAGAAGAAATGGCACCTGTCTGCAGTTCACCTACAATGATTCCGCAATGTGACGGCGGACGCTCTATCACGGACAAACCCAATAGAGTCGGAATGGTCTCTAGACGCAAGATCATTCTCCTTCATCTCTCGCCAAGTCCCGGAACTTCAGATCGATCTCTTCGCAACGAGCGACAACAATCAACTTACTCATTATGTGGCCCCGTACGAGAACCCCAAGGCAGAAGCAGTGGATGCCATGTCACTGGATTGGAACAGATGGTCCAGGATATACCTGTTCCCTCCCCCCAACCTTCTGCTGAAAGTCCTCTCCAAACTGAGAACCTTCAAAGGGACAGCGGCCCTAGTGGCTCCCAAGTGGCCCCGGAGCAATTGGTACCCCCTGGTCCTGGAGCTGCAGCCCATGCTGATCCCCCTCCTGGGCCCAGTTCTCTCTCAGCAAGTACAGAAGTCGACTGTCTTCGCTTCATCACTGAAAGTCAGGGACCTTCATCTCATGATTTTCTCTCCCTAGCTGCAAAGAAAAGGTTTGGGATCTCGAAGAAAAGCCTAGACTTCCTCGAGGAATACAAGACCGAATCCACACGACGGCAATACGAATCGTCCTGGAGAAAGTGGGTCTCGTTCGTCAAAGCAAAAAATCCTACGGAAATAACCATTGATTTTTGCATGTCCTTCTTCATTCACCTTCATGGACAAGGCTTAGCAGCCAACACGATTTCTACCTGCAAATCGGCTTTGACTAGACCACTACTGTACGCCTTCCAGATTGATCTGTCCAGCGATATCTTCAATAAACTACCAAAGGCATGAGCTAGACTACGCCCAGCCCCTCCGCCAAAACCTATCTCCTGGTCCCTGGACAAGGTGCTCCATTTTGCCTCTAACTTGGACAACGATTCGTGCCCTCTCAAGGAACTGACTCAAAAAGTTATCTTCCTTTTTGCTCTCGCCTCGGGAGCCCGAGTCTGCGAAATAGTGGCATTATCAAGAGGCGAGGATCATATCCTGTTCGCAGATACAGGAGAACTTACCCTCTTCCCTGATCCGACGTTTCTCGCAAAAAATGAATTACCCACTAAGAGATGGGCCCCTGGAGAAACTGCCCCCTGAAGGAAGATGTCTCTCTATGTCCAGTGGAGAGTCTCAAGGTCTATCTTCGAAGAACTTCAGACTTCGGTGGAGGTCAACTCTTCAAAGGAGAAACATCGGGTAGCGACCTGTCACTGAAACAACTAAGAGCGAAAATCAACTACTTCATTCGCAGAGCGGATCCTGACAGTACACCCGCAGGTCATGATCCTAGAAAAGTCGCGTCTTCTCTGAATTTTTTCCAAAGTATGGATTTCGAAAGCCTCAAGAGCTTCACAGAATGGAAATCGTCGCGCGTTTTCTTCAAGCACTACGCGAAGCAAGTGCATGAAGTTAAACATTTCGTGGTAGCCGCAGGTAGTGTTATGAAACCTGCCGTTTAACTCTGCATAGAACAGTGAGTTACTTGGGACTTTAACTCTACGGGTGCCTGTGTTGACCCTTGTGTGATACATAGTGATTTCATGGACACTTAGTGTTTCTAATAGACTGTTCTTATCAAGATGAAATGTCATAGACTTCACATGAGTGCCACATGCCCTAGGGCATGATGTGATTTTTCTTTGATAAAGACTGACGTTCCTCTGGAACTTGTGTTTTCTAAATTTGAAATTTCTTTCAGATTCAAGATTAAAGTCTTCTATTTTCTATGTACATTATTTTATTATTGTAAATTAACTTTACACCCTTTATTGCAATTATTATTACTATAACCTGCAAATTATGAAATAAAATGTCTATTTTATTACTTGTGCGTCTCACTTCGCTCCTATTACCATTATGAAATACATGATTGTCATAGTTTCATTTACCCCTTTCCTTTGAAATGAGAAGAATAATATAAACTGTCTGTATTATATACTCACCCATGCTGTGTAATATTCCTACTTGAATACTTACCTTCGTCATGCCTTCGAGACCAGATCGATCTCTAATCCATGGAATATAGTGATTAATTATCACTTGTCTACTCTTGAGAATATTCCTACACGAATATTAACCTTCTGTCTTGTCTCCGAGTCCTACACGAACTCTCTGCAGGGTGAGTAGCCCTTTGATGACCACTTCGGATTTTTGTATAATCCGCCGGGACTTCTCTGCCAGGGGGGCAGGAAGCTGGATCCCCACGGAACCTCTACCGAGGTCACATTACATACCTCTATTCGGAGCCCTTGGCACTTACTCTACAAAAGGGAAAATTTTCCACGATACATTGATTCTCTGGTACTCTTCCATCAGGACGTCATGGCTTGAGCCCAAAAAACGGATTTTGAGCGAAGCGAAAAATCTATTTTTGGGTGAGATAGCCATGACGTCTTGATGGACCCTCCCGTCTATTCTAGTCCAGCCTTTCAGGCCCCGCCCTGTCCTGCTGTATCATGGAGATTAGCAAGGAGCTGGCATCAGGATGAGGACGGACGTGACGTCATTTAGCGATGGCGCCCGTTTGTTTACGTTTCGAGTATCAAAAGCAGCCACGGATGAGTGTAACTGTGGAACGGCTCCCCATTTATTCTCCACCTTTCCATATCGAAGTGTTAACTCTATATGGGGTGCAGATAGCTATGTGGCGTGTTAATACATACGTCCCCTGTTGATATACGATATCTTGGAGGGAAACCTTTAGGATACTCGCACCAGAAGTTAGAATTCTGTGATAACCTGTGGTTTAATTCTCTGGGAATATCCTTGTAGTTAAATATACCCAAGGAAGCTACCGGAGGAACCTTCCATCAGAACGTCATGGCTATCTCACCCAAAAGTAGATTTTTCGCTTCGCTCAAAATCTGTTATATATATATATATATATATATATATATATATATATATATATATATATATATATATATATATGTATGTATATATATGTATATATATATATATATATATATATATATATATACACATTATATATATATATATATATATATATATATATATATATATATATATATATATATATATATATATATATATATATATATATATATATAGTTTGCCTAAGTATATCATACCAAGAAAATAATGACGTCTTTTAAAAGATGAAATTGTCTTTATTCTAATTGTTTTACTGGAATTTGTGTGTTTTATTATTCACATAGGCCTATGTATTACAAAGAATTATACATATGTTTTAATGAATTGTTGCTGTCTACTATTTACTTAAACAATAATATTTGTATTATCAGTCTTAATCATTGTCTATTACCTGGTTCATTAATGTCTTTAGAAAGTTTCGTCTTTTGAGATTTATTTATTATTTAGTTAGCCCGACTTGTGAAGGTTTGAATGCTCAGTTTTCCCCTCCTCGCCTTACTCTTATATGTGACTTGAAGTTCGCACTTCTGATTTTATAATTCTTATTAAGCTTATAGGCCTAAAAATAAAATGATGAAGAGACTGTGGAGAAATTTCACAAATAGCAACTTTATGCCCAGATAGACACCTTTATTAAGTTATAAGATTTGATGCAAATATTTATTGTTGCCATCTGACATATAGCCATGCCTTAGTATGTTATAAAGCCAAGACTACAGAGCCATATTATTATTATTATTATTATTATTATTATTATTATTATTATTATTATTATTCGAGATACGTTTCTATTGTAGAATCTGCACATTACAGCTTTGGGTTAATATGTCTGACCCTATTATAGACTTCCATTCATGAAGTAAAATTAAATAATAGAGGTAGAATTAATTATAGTTTTATTTATTTATCATTATTTCTTCTCCCTGAATAAACCCCACGAGAGATTGGACCTACAGTATATGGGCAGCTTTGACTATAACCTGAAATTTGGCTTATAATGATTTATTGCAAGTTTCGAAACCACGACCCCAACTAACTTTAGCTTTATACACAAAACGACACAAGCAAAATTAAATAATAACTTTGAATTCATTACCCAAATGCATAAATTGTTATTATTAGACAACAGGACTAAGCTTGAATTATTTTCCCTCTTGACGCCCTCTTTCCCACTCAGTTCCAGGAATCACGGTATTTAGAGGGATTCGGGCTACATTACCGTATTTATTTTTTGTTCTGAAATATTCTAGCACGATTTCTTTAACGATCCAATATTTTTCAATGATAGAATTTTTCATAGCAGTTGACCACCGTTGTTTCATACACATATCTCCTAAGTGAAATATAAGATTTATTACTAAGTGGCAACTTACGAACAACGCTTGCCCAATGCAAAAATAAATAATTATAGAGAGAGAGAGAGAGAGAGAGAGAGAGAGAGAGAGAGAGAGAGAGAGAGAGAGAAGAGAAGAGAAGAGAAGAGAAGGAAGAAGAGAATTCAACACCAGACCAAAGAAAGCCTGTTGCTGTTTTGCTGGATAACCGGGGGACGTCATTGACAGGATACTATCTTTCTATCCTGCCTGTCTCGGAACCCCAAACCGAGAGGTAGTCCTGAATCGGAAGACACCTAAGAGGAAGGATCCTCAACGGAGTCGATTTCTTAGGGCTTGACCCGACCCAGGACTCTCGGAAAACCCGAGTCTCTTTACTTCAGGTTATCCAGGACGATACAGACATCACTGCCATTACTTCTCGGAAAATATTCTCTATTTAAGAAGACTCAAACATTTTATGTAAAGTCTATAGATTTGTTGATAAATTCATAATTTCTTACAAAGGTTAATAATTAGGAATCTAGTTGCCTTTAACAATAATCATCATTATAGTTATTTCTAAATTTTTGATATTTTTTTTAGCAAATAAATCAGTAGTTTTATGGCCGAGGGTAGGCCGCAAAATAGTACTATATCAGATTCATCTCTGGTTAAAGCTCATTTTTCCTTTGCTTAATTTTCGAGTCAACATAATATGAATCTCTCTATTAACTTTTAAAGGACAAAATTGAATAATACTATTTAATTTTGATATGATTTCAAATGAATAGTTTATTTATAAAATCATATATCAAAATTTTGTGTTTAGGTCCTGTACAAAAGAGGAAAATAAAATAAATAGATGGAGAGAGTTAACTCGAGCGGCCGACCCTGCTATACAATGGGAATAATGAGGTTGAAAGATGCAGACAGTTACTTGAATAGCTAAACCCATCTATAGACGATCCTTTGTAATGAGAGCATAGCTGTTAGGAACCTTGTTTTCAATTACGGCTCAGCAATAGCTTATTTGGAAGCAACGGGTTCTCTGGTGTTGCAATAAGTATAAAACGATTGAAACATATCTACAAATACAATATGAAGTACATCTTTCAGGGGTCGGAAATTTATCCTGAACACTGTGTCACTGAGATGTGCTTTAAAGATAAAATACTTTTCACCCCCAACTTCAGTACTCCATATCTGTTAGTCCTATGAATATTTCCATTCCCTAACTTGAATATCCAACCTAGAATATCCATCGAACAGTCACAAATAATTTCAAAGATTTCACTATAACTGTTATCTGTTGGTAATTATAACTGTCTACAGTCCAAAAAATATTTATTGACCATGTTTGATACAATTCTTTGGACACTTCCATTTTACAAAATGTGAAGTGTGAAGTGGGAGATGACGAATGATGATGAAAAGAGAAGTATTGATTTAAAAACTCGAGATAGAGACGACTGGCGAAATGTAACCGTGGCTTAGGGTCAATAGGCCTAGGAAGAGATGATGACCATATATATAATGAATTTTAATTCAAACTCTATAAAATATGCAAATATTAAAACTGGTCCGTTTAATTCATGAAAAGTAACTTCACCAAAATAGTTTCTTTTAATTATTTTTTCCCTCAGAATCTGAAGTTATCTAAATTTATGGGAAATTGCGTAATCGTTTGTACACTGAAATATATCATATTTGCTGCTACTGAAGAAACAGGAAGAATACAAATGCTGGATTTTAGAATAATGCACAAAAGCAACGATGTTCCTGCTGACTGTAATGTCAGATATGCCTACAATGCAACGTTTAAAACATGTAGATGCAGAAGCTGTAATGTCATATAGGCCTACAATGCAACGTTTAAAACATATTGATGTATTGCAGAAGCCATGACTCCGTTTTCTCTCTTTACTCGGATGTTCGAATGGAATTTCTTTTAAAAAATACTCCTTTCATTATTGACTTTTTTCTTATTTTGTGAAAGAGAGATAAAGAGAACTGTTCTTGATCACTTTATTCAAATTTAAGACTTAGAGAGAGAGAGAGAGAGAGAGAGAGAGAGAGAGAGAGAGAGAGAGAGAGAGAGAGAGAGAGAGAGAGAGAGAATTTGCCTTCACTTAAATGAAAACTTACTATGCAGCAAATGTAAATTAAGGTAATCTGCCTTTAGGAGATATGGTTATTGTGACAGAGACTAAAAGATAAATGGCATCTCGTCCGTCCGGGAATTTGACGCCACGAAGGAAACCGCCATCTCTTAACACTGACTTTCTTTCTTCATAATTTGGGTCATTTCACGTAGCTCATAGATAATGCCAAGGTCTTGATTAAGGTCTACAAATCTTGGTTAAGTAAAGCTTTTATGTTTGATACAGGAGGATCATCGGTTCCGTGATGGTTGAGGCGGCTCTAAATGTTGCTTTAGCTTTTGTATCCTCACTTAATCTGCTGCAACCCCTGTTGGAATTGATGATAATAATAATGGTGGAAAAAGTGAAAAAACAAAATTGAAATCTCGTCGACGTAGCCTAATCCTTGGCCCAAAAGAGTTGAAAGCATTTAAAAGGAAAACATGACTAGGTTTTTATGCTTTGTTATAAGAGTATTTGAAGAATCTTCTTCAACCGAACGAGGTGGCAAAACAGTCCTACTTTATGTCAGGCAGCTGACGCTTAACTGAATGTTGTAAGCTATTTTCTAATCTTTCTTTCTATTTTGGCGCTCTGCCTTGTTTCCTTATCTGTGGCTTTCATCTAACTGATTTTATTCTTTAATTAGCGTATTTAAATTGTCTATAGATTCTTGAAACACTTGGGATTACCTCTGCTCCTCTCACTTTAGAGCAACTTGCACACAAGCAAATTACCTCCTCAATTTCAGGGACAAAATTGCTTATACAATTAGTTATCCCATATAATATGAATAATAAAATCACCTAATAATTATTATATGTTATTTCTACAAACGTATCATTCACATAAATTTCTGAAAATAAATAAAATTTTGATGGTTTTATAATTAAAAAAATCACATAGAATTTTCTAATATCGATTTATTATGAAATTATTTTGATCGGTATTTTGCGTGTAGTTTTCAATGTATAGGTTTTACTCTAAAAATTTCCAATTTCCATGTCTGTTATTTTTGGTATCAACCATCATCATTTTTAATAAAAGCTACATTTTATGCATAGCCTAAAACAATTATAGTGGTCTTAGACCTCTTTCCAAGACTTCATTCCGTTCTTTGACCATAAACAACTGCCTTTTATGATGTAAGTTTAAGAGTAATTTTATCATTCCCATTAACCCTGAATTCGGTTGTGATGAAATTAGTTATGACAACCTGTTTTGCTTTTCCAACCATATCCTTGATACCTGGCCGTACTCTGAAGTTCTCTTCGTGTTCCAAAATGTTCTGTATTACTTTCTTTGCACAGGTCACAAACATCATCCCTGCAAGTTTATTTTGAGCAACTTTACCTTTGCTCTCATAATTAGAGATGAACCTATATTGTAAAGAAACTTTTGTTGGGCTATTTGTCAGTATGTGCACATTGGGATGGAAGCCTACATGAAATGAGAGCATGTAATCTAGTGGTTCTAATCTTTTCTAATTCTCGACAGAGTCGACTCTTTATGATATATATATATATATATATATATATATATATATATATATATATATATATATATATATATATATATATATATATACACATATATATATATATATATATATACATATATATATATTATATATATATATATATATATATATATATATATATATATATATATATATATATATATATATATATATGTATATATATAGGTGTGTGTGCACTTATATAAATATGTAACGTCTTGATAGGTTTGCTGAAGGTAATCATCTATTCCCTAGTTTGCAATTTGGTTTTCGTAAAGGCCTTGGAGCATGTGATGCCCTTCTTACAATCTCTAATGCTGTACAGAAATCCCTTGATTGTGGTCGGGAAGTTCGTATGATTGGCCTTGTGTCACGGTGGATTTTTCTTTTCCTCCTGACATAAATTTTCGTTATTCATCAAAAGTGAACTTGACATTCGACGTGTAAGAGAGAGAGAGACGTGATCCTTATCTAGTTTTATTCAGTTCAAAATGTTGTACACTGTTCCATAATTTGATCTTCCAGACTGAGTCCTAGATCACAGATCTCCCAGACTGATTCATGATCACAGGTCTCCAAGACTGGTTCCCTGTAATTATTACAGTTATTTAATTTTTTTATTCTTCAAATAATAATGCCTACCTCTAAAAGCTTTGTAATAACAAAGAAAAAAAAATATAATTACTATGCTTCAGTTTCAAAACAAAATTACAGGATACTTCTATTTAATAATTTTACAATAATATGAAACAATAGTTTTCAATTTCCCTAAAGAACAAATAATATATGTGAAAATAGAGGAGGTTACCTTCAAGGTTTAAGAGGCAAAGGAAATCTTACAAGGTTAAGCGAGGTAAATTAGGCTAATATGCCCTTTAACGCAATATAGCATAGGCTAGCCTCCTCAAACCTCTTTAAAAATACCCTACTTAAGGTTTATAGGCAATTCTAGGCTAGGCTATAGAAGGTTTCTGTGGCCACTGTGTCTAGGTTAGGGAGGGTATAGGAGGACATAGGTCAACTCATATACCTAACGACATTGAATAATTTTTATAGCCTAAACTATTTTCCAAAGGAATTATAACTATTCAGTTGATAAGAAAAATATCTGCTGGGCTTTCAGAAACAATTGTATAGCCCAATCTAAGATCGTAAACAATGGATTTTCCATGGGAGAGAGGGAAAGGGGGAGTCCCGAGGTGTCCTATAGGTCGGCTACTTCATGACGCCCTCTTGGCATTGAAAATAAATTTACATATAAGGAACCATTACTTTTCGTACAGTTAATATGGTTTTCAGGAAAACGAGGAGGTCTTAATGTTACTAACATGTTCACATCCCCCCCTTTTTTTTAAAGAAAAGAATGTATCATACTCAAGTGAATAAATATGGTGTCTTGTAAAATGATGCAACACGACCACGAGGGTGTATGGAAACTTTACCGGGCATTGGCAAGCCACTGCATCCATTCTGATCGCTTTTCCTCTCTATCTATAACATAATATTCCCTATCCTCATAATAATCTTCTAGATTATAACGAAGTCTTACCTTTGAAAAGGGATACGTCAATGTCTTCTCTAATGACCCAAAACAAATATCTTTAATGGACGGGGAAGCATGCCCATTCAGCTTCTCCTACGTGTTTCTCTCATGCCAGTATGGCCAAAACGAAAAAAAGGACTCAAGACCACGTATCAGATAGAGAGAGAAAAACATAAGAAGGGAATGGCAATAATGTTATATGCATTCGTTGATGAAATAAATTTTCTTTAAATTATTTTTATAATCAATATTACTAACAGAGATAATTTTAAAGATATTAGAGTCGGATGATGAATCAATTTCACAGAAAAAAATCAAAATACCAAAAGGATAACATTCTCCCATTACACTTGATTTTAGTGCTGCCTTTGACCGTGTTAATCATGAGGCCCTTGTTTTCAAACTGAAACAGTTGGGAGTGGGTGGGTCGTTTCTTAGCATTATTATTGATTTTTTAAGTAATAGATCTCAAAGAGTTGTTGTTGATGGGCACCATAGTGATTATAAGAATGTGATAACCAGTGTTCCACAGGATAGTGTTCTTGGCCCATTACTTTTCATACTATATACACATGACATGTGGTTTGGCCTAGAAAACAAGCTTGTTGCATATGCAGATGACGCTACTCTCTTTGCATCAATTCCATCCCCTGAATGTAGATCTGGGGTTGGAGAATCCCTTAATAGAGATTTAGCAAATTATGTGGTATGAAGTTGAAGCCTAACAAAACTCAAAGTATGATTGTAAGTAGGCCAAGGACGGTGGCTCCTCAACATCTGGATCTCAGTAATGATGATGTTTCTTTAAATTTGTATGACTCTTTCAAAATATTAGGTGTGATTCTCGACAGCAAATTTGCTTTTGAGAAACATATAAGGTCTGTGTCTTCTTCAATTGCACAAAAAATAGGCTTATTGAGAAAGTCTTTCAAGATTTTCGGTGATCAATCTATTCTGAAGAAGTGTTGATTCTTTCATTCTACCTTGTTTTGAGTATTGTTCTCCTGTCTGGTCTTCAGCTGCTGATTCTCATTTTAATTTGTTGGATAGAAACTTACGGTCTATTAAATTTCTTATTCCTGATCTAGGTATTAATCTCTGGCACCGTCGTTCAATTAGTTCATTATGCATGTTGCATAAGATTTTTCATAACTGACCATCCTTTACTTTCAGATCTCCCTGGACAATTCTACCCCGTTCGTAATACTAGGCAGGCAGTTAATTCTAATAGCCAGGCCTTCTCCATCATGAGGCTCAATACTACGCAGTACTCTAGAAGTTTTATTCCAGCTGTTACCAAGTTGTGGAATGATCTTCCTAATCGGGTAGTCGAATCAGTAGAACTTCAAAAGTTCAAAGTTGGAGCAAATGCTTTTTTGTTGACCAGGCGGACATGAGTCTTTTTATAGTTTATTTATGACATATTTGTTTTTGATGCTGTTGATAGTTTATATATGACATGTCTGTTTTGACGTTGTTACTTTTTTTTAGAATGATTTATTGTTAATTTGTTCTCTTAATTTATTTATTTCCTTATTTCCTTTCCTCACTGGTCTATTTTTCCCTGTTGGAGCCCCTGGGCTTATAGCATCTTGCTTTTCCAGCTAGGGTTGTAGCTTGGATAGTAATAATATATATATATATATATATATATATATATATATATATATATATTTATATATATATATATTATGTGTGTATGCACTTATATAAATGTGTGTATATATATATATATATATATATATATATATACATATATATATATATATCTATATATATATACATACATATATATAAATATATATACATACATATATATATATATATATACATATATATATATATATACATATATATATATATATATATATATATATATATATATACATATATATATATATACATATATATATATATATACATATATATATACATATATATATATATACATATATATATATATATATATATATATATATATATATGCACCTATATAAATATGTATATATATATGCACTTATATGAATATATATATATATATATATATATATATATATATATATATATTATTATTATTATTATTATTAAATGCTAAGCTACAGCCCTAGTTGGAAAAGCAGGATGCTATAAGCCCAGGGGCCCAAACAGGGAAAGTAGCCCAGTGAGGAAAGGAAACATGAAAAGTAAGAATTGTAACAACATTGAAATAAATATTTCCTATATAAGCTATAAAAACTTTAACAAAACAAGAGGAAGAGAAACTAGATAGAACAGTGTGCCCGAGTGTACCCTCAAGCAAGAGAACTCTAACCCAAGACAGTGGAAGACCATGGTACAGAGGCTATGGCACTACCCAAGACTAGAGAACAATGGTTTGATTTTGGAGTGTCCTTCTCCTAGAAGAGCTGCTTACCATAGCTAAAGAGTCTCTTCTACCCCTACCAAGAGGAAAGTAGCCACTGAACAATTACATTGCAGTATTAAACCCCTTGGATGAAGAAGAATTATTTGGTAATCTCAGTGTTGTCAGGTGTATGAAGTCAGGGGAGAATCTGTAAAGAATAGGCCAGACTATTCGGTGTCTGTGTGGGCAAAGGGAAAGTAAACCGTACCAAGAGAGAAGGATCCAATATAGTACTGTCTGGCCAGTTAAAGGACTCCATAACTCTCTAGCGGTAGTATCTCAACGGGTGGCTGGTGCCCTGGCCAACCTACTACCTATATATATATATATAGATATATATATATATATATATATATATATATATATATATATATATATATATATATATATATATATATATATATATATATAGTTTGCCTAAGTATATTATACATAGAAAATAATGGCGTCATTTGAAAAATGAAATTAACTATTACCTATATCTTTAGACATTTTCGTCTTTTGAGATTTACTGAGGATTTAGTTAGACCCAACTTGTGAAGGTTTAAATGCTGTTTGCCCCTCCTTGCCTTATTGTTATATGAGACTTGAAGTTGACACTTCTGATTTTATAATTCTTATGAAGCCTATAGGCCTATAATTAAAATGAAGAAGAGACTGTGGAGAAATTTCACAAATCGTAACTTTATGCCCAGATAGACACCTTTCATTAATGACAAGATTTCATGCAAATATTTATTGTTGCTACCAGACATATAGCCATACCCTAGTATGTGTTAAAGACAAGACGACAGAGCCATATTATTATTATTATTATTATTATTATTATTACTGTTGTTGTTATTCGAGATACGTTGCTATTGTAGAATCTGCCCATTATAGGTGTGGGGGAATATGACTGACCCGATTATAGCTTTCCCTTCGTAAATTAAAGTTGGATAATATAGGTAGATTTAATTGTATTTCTGGTACCGAAGATAACACACCACTTCGCTTATTTACTTAATCATTTATCATTATTACTTCTCCCTTAATATACTCCTCAAGATATTAGACCTATATAGGCAGCATTGACTGTTATCTAAGCAACTTTGTGCATTCATACACATGTTTACAAAGTGAAATATAAGATTTACTACTAAGTGACAAGTTATGTTCAACGCTGTCCAATGCAATAATAAATAAATAGCAACAGTCTGGCTGCATACTGTAGACGGGAATTCCCCCCCCCCCCCGACCTCGTGCTCTTTATTAGTAGAGGAAGAGAAGAAGGATAAGGATAAGAAAGGGTTACTAATGAGAGAGAGAGAGAGAGAGAGAGAGAGAGAGAGAGAGAGAGAGAGAGAGAGAGAGAGAGAGAGAAGGAAGAGGAGAATTCAACACCAGACCAAAGAAAGCCTGTTGCTGTTTTGCTGGATAACCGGGGGACGTCAGTGGCAGGATACTCTCTTTCTATCCTGCCTGTCTCGGAACCCCAAACCGAGAGGTAGTCCTGAATCGGAAGACACCTAAGAGGAAGGATCCTCAACGGAGTCGATTTCTTAGGGCTTGACCCGACCCAGGACTCTCGGAAAACCCGAGTCTCTTTACTTCAGGTTATCCAGGACGATACAGATATCACTGCCAGTACTTTCCGGAAAATATTCTCCATTTAAGAAGACTCAAACATTTTATGTAAAGTTTATAGATTAGTTGATAAATTCATAATTTTTTTTTATAAAGTTTGATAAATAAGAATTTAGTTGCCTTTCATAATAATCATCATTATAGCTATTTATGAATTTTGAATATGCTGCATATTAAGTGAGGATAGAAAAGCAAAAGCACCACCTCTAGAGCCTCCTCAACCATCATGGCACCGATGATCCTCCAGTATCAAACAAAATTTTTACTTAACCAAGATCTGTAGACCTTACTAAGACCTTGGCTTTATCAATGAGTTACGAAAAAAAAAACCTGAAAAAAGAAAAGCACTATGAAGAGATAGCGTTTCCTTCGTCGTGTCAAAGTCCCAGACGGATGAGATGCCATTTTTCTTTTAGTCTGTCACAATAATCATATCTCCTAAAGGCAGATTATCTTAATTTACATTTGCTGCATAGTAAGTTTTCATTTAGGTGAAGGCATACTAATTTTTAAAAGAAATACCATTAGAACATCCGAGGAAAGAGAGAAAACGGAGTCATGGCTTCTACAATACATCAATATGTTTTAAACGTTGCATTGTAGGCATATCTGACATTATAGCTTCTGCATCTACATGTTTTCAAAGTTGAATTGTAGGCCTATATGAAATTACAGCTCTGCATCTACATGTTTTAAGCGTTGCATTGTAGGCATATCTGACATTATAGCTTCTGCATTTACATGTTTTAAGCGTTGCATAGTACGCCTATATAACATCACAGCTTCTGCAGCTATAGAGCCTTGCATTGTAGGCCTACCTGACATTACCGGCACATCGTTGCTTTTGTGCAGTATTCTAAAATCAAGCATTTATATTCCTCTTGTGTTTCTTCAGTAGCAGCAAATATGATCTATTTCAGTGTACAAACGATTACGCAATTTCCCAGAAATTTAGACAACTTCAGATTCCAAGAGAAAAAAATAATTAAGAGAAACTATATTGATGAGTTACTTTTCATGAATTAAACTGACCAGTTTTAATATTTTAATATTTTAAAGAGTTTGAATTAAAATTCATTATATATATGGTCATCATCTTTTCCTAGGCCTATTGACCCTAACGGCTCCGGTTACATTTCGCCAGCCGTCTCTATCTTGAGCTTTTAAATCAATACTTCATTCATCATCTCCTACTTCATACATCACATGCTGTAAAATTGAAGTTTCCAAAGAATTTTATCAAACATGGTCTACTGATATTGTTTGGACCTTAGACAGTCTTAATTACGAACAAACAATAGTTATAGTGAAATCTTGGAAACTATTTGTGACTGTTCGATGGAAATTCTAGGCTGGATATTCAGGTTAAGGAATGGAAATGTTTATAGGCCTAATAAATACGGAGTATTGAATTTGAGGGTGAAAAGTCTTTTATCTTTAAAGCACATCTCAGTGACACAGTGTTCAGACTAAACTTCCGACCCCTGAAAGGTCGACTTGATATTGTTCTTGTAAATAATATGATTTAATCGTTTAAGACTTCTTGCAACACACCAGAGAACCCGCTGCTTCCTAATAAGCTATTGCTGAGCCATAATTGAAAACAAGGTTCCTAACAGCTATACTCTCATTGCAAAGCATCGACTCTAGAAGAGTTTAGCAATTCAAGTAACTGTCTGCATCTTTCAACCTCATTATTCCCATTGTATAACAGGGTCGGCCTCTCGAGTCTACTCTTCGAATCTATTTATTTGATTTTCCTCTTTTGTACAGTACATTAAAACAAAATTTTAATCAATGATTTTATAAGTAAACTATTTTTTTGAAATCATATTTGAATAGGAATAGTGTTATCCAGTTTTGTCCTTTAAAAGTTAATAGAAAGATTCATACTGTGTTGACTCGAAAATTAAGTAAAGGGAAAATGTGCTTTATCCAGAGAGGGATCTGACAGTACCCAATAACTTTCGCAATAGTATCAATGGGTGCCTACCAATGGCCATCAAAATACTGATCTATTTGCTAGAAGAATATTCAAAATTCATAAATAGCTATAATGATGATTATTATGAAAGGCAACTAAATTCTTAATTATCAAACTTTATAAAAAATTATGAATTTATCAACAAATCTGTAAACTTTACATAAAATGTTTAAGTCTTCTTAAATGGAGAATATTTTCCGGGAAGTACTGGCAGTGATATCTGTATCGTCCTGGATAACCTAAAGTAAAGAGACTCGGGATTTCCGAGAGTCCTGGGTCGGGTCAAGCCCTAAGAAATCGACTCCGTTGAGGATCCTTCCTCTTAGGTGTCTTCCGATTCAGGACTACCTCTCGGTTTGGGGTTCCGAGACAGACAGGATAGAAAGAGAGTATCCTGCCACTGACGTCCCCCGGTTATCCAGCAAAACAGCAACAGGCTTTCTTTGGTCTGGTGTTGAATTCTCCTCTTCTCTCTCTCTCTCTCTCTCTCTCTCTCTCTCTCTCTCTCTCTCTCTCTCTCTCTCTCTCATTAGTAACCCTTTCTTATCCTTTTCCTTCTTCTCTTCCTCTACTAATAAAGAGCACGAGGTCGGGGGGGGGGGGAATTCCCGTCTACAGTATGCAGCCAGACTGTTGCTATTTATTTATTATTGCATTGGACAGCGTTGAACATAACTTGTCACTTAGTAGTAAATCTTATATTTCACTTTGTAAACATGTGTATGAATGCACAAAGTTGCTCAACTGTTATGAAAAATTTTATTATTGAAAAAATATTAGATAGTTAAAACAATTGTGCTACAATAATATTTCAGAAAAAAAAGTAATACATTAATGAAACACGAATCCCTCTGAACACCTTGATTCCGTGAGACTATTCCTGGAACTGTGTCTGTATATAGTCGGAGTGGGAAAGAGGGCTTCAAGAGGGAAAATAATCTAAGCTTAGTCCTGTTGTCTAATAATAATAACCATCTATGCATTTGGGTTATCAATTCAAAGTTATTACTTGATTTTGCTTATGTCGTTTTGTGTATGAAGCAAAAGGTAGTTAGGGTCGTGGTTTCGAAACTTGCAATAAATTATTTCAAGACAAAGCTTAGGTAACAGTCAACGCTGCCTATATAGGTCTAATCTCTTGAGGAGTATATTAAGGGAGAAGTAATAATGATAAATGATTAAGTAAATAAGCGAAGTGGTGTGTTATCTTCGGTACCAGAAATACAATTAAATCTACCTATATTATCCAACTTTAATTTACGAAGGGAAAGCTATAATCGGGTCAGTCATATTCCCCCACACCTATAATGGGCAGATTCTACAATAGCAACGTATCTCGAATAATAATAATAATGATAATGATGATGATAATAATAATAATAATAATAATAATAATATGGCTCTGTCGTCTTGTCTTTAACACATACTAGGGTATGGCTATATGTCTGGTAGCAACAATAAATATTTGCATGAAATCTTGTCATTTATGAAAGGTGTCTATCTGGGCATAAAGTTACGATTTGTGAAATTTCTCCACAGTCTCTTCTTCATTTTAATTATAGGCCTATAGGCTTTATAAGAATTATAAAATCAGAAGTGTCAACTTCAAGTTCCATATAACAATAAGGCAAGGAGGGGCAAACAGCATTTAAACCTTCACAAGTTGGGTCTAACTAAATCCTCAGTAAATCTCAAAAGACGAAAATGTCTAAAGATATTAAAGAACGGGGTAATAAATAATTTCATTTTTCAAATGACACCATTATTTTCTTTGAATAATATACTTAGGCAAACTATATATATATATATATATATATATATATATATATATATATATATATATATATATATATATATATATATATATATAGGTAGTAGGTTGGCCAGGGCACCAGCCGCTCGTTGAGATACTACCGCTAGAGAGTTATGGAGTACTTTGACTGGCCAGACAGTACTATATTGGATCCTTCTCTCTGGTTACGGTTTACTTTCCCTTTGCCCACACAGACATCGAATAGTCTGGCCTATTCTTTACAGAATCTCCCCTGACTTCATACACCTGACAACACTAAGATTACCAAACAATTCTTCTTCAGCCAAGGGGTTAAATACTGAAATGTAATTGTTCAGTGGCTACTTTCCTCTTGGTAGGGGTAGAAGAGACTCTTTAGCTATGGTAAGCAGCTCTTCTAGGAGAAGGACACTCCAAAATCAAACCATTGTTCTCTAGTCTTGGGTAGTGCCATAGCCTCTGTACCATGGTCATCCACTGTCTTGGGTTAGAGTTCTCTTGCTTGAGGGTACACTCGGGCACACTGTTCTATATAGTTTCTCTTCCTCTTGTTTTGTTAAAGTTTTTATAGCTTATATAGGAAATGGGTAAGTACATATTTCTAAATTCGGATTCTACGCAGTAAAAAAAAAATGTATGATTTGACATCAAGAGCATTCAGATAAGGCAAGTCTTTGCCATCTTATTGCGAAATGCAATATTTCTGTAAATTCAATAGCATCCTTTTTATTAAAAAGAGCAATCCCCGACGAGTCTGTGTGCTAATTTTGGTGTCTGGTTCCGGAAATGGAAGATTCTCCGGAAAATTTTCTGATATCTTCTCCACTATCAGTAGAAGCATCAAATAATGATTACCAAAGTATTTGAATAAAAAAGAGTATAAGTAAAAATTATCATTAATTAAACATAACTGAAATCTGTTGGTGAAAATTGATACCAAATACTTTGAAAAGATAAGTAATTGACAACAACTGCAATAATAATAATACATACATACATATACCAAAGGCACTTCCCCCAATTTTGGGGGGTAGCCGACATCAACAATGAAACAAAACAAAAAGGGGACCTCTACTCTCTACGTTCCTCCAGCCTAACCAGGGACTCAGCCGAGTTCAGCTGGTACGGCTAGGGTGCCACAGCCCAACCTCCCACATTATCCACCACAGATGAAGCTTCATAATGCTGAATCCCCTACTGCTGCTACCTCCGCGGTCATCTAAGACACCGGAGGAAGCAGCAGGGCCTACCGGAACTGCGTCACAATCGTTCGCCATTCATTCCTATTTCTAGCACGCTCTCTTGCCTCTCTCACATCTATCTTCCTATCACCCAGAACTTTCTTCACTCCATCCATCCACCCAAACCTTGGCCTTCCTCTTGTACTTTTCCCATCAACTCTTGCATTCATCACCTTCTTTAGCAGACAGCCATTTTCCATTCTCTCAACATGGCCAAACCACCTCAACACATTCATATCCACTCTAGCCGCTAATTCATTTCTTACACCCGTTCTCACCCTCACCACTTCGTTCCTAACCCTATCTACTCGAGATATACCAGCCATACTCCTTAGACACTTCATCTCAAACACATTCAATTTCTGTCTCTCCATCACTTTCATTCCCCACAACTCCGATCCATACATCACAGTTGGTACAACCACTTTCTCATATAGAACTCTCTTTACATTCATGCCCAACCCTCTATTTTTTACTACTCCTTTAACTGCCCCCAACACTTTGCAACCTTCATTCACTCTCTGACGTACATCTGCTTCCACTCCACCATTTGCTGCAACAACAGACCCCAAGTACTTAAACTGATCCAACTCCTCAAGTAACTCTCCATTCAACATGACATTCAACCTTGCACCACCTTCCCTTCTCGTACATCTCATAACCTTACTCTTACCCACATTAACTCTCAACTTCCTTCTCTCACACACCCTTTTAAATTCTGTCACTAGTCGGTCAAGCTTCTCTTCTGTGTCTGCTACCAGTACAGTATCATCCGCAAACAACAACTGATTTACCTCCCATTCATGATCATTCTCGCCTACCAGTTTTAAACCTCGTCCAAGCACTCGAGCATTCACCTCTCTCACCACTCCATCAACATACAAGTTAAACAACCACGGCGACATCACACATCCCTGTCTCAGCCCCACTCTCACCGGAAACCAATCGCTCACTTCATTTCCTATTCTAACACATGCTTTACTACCTTTGTAGAAACTTTTCACTGCTTGCAACAACCTTTCACCAACTCCATATAACCTCATCACATTCCACATTGCTTCCATATCAACTCTATCATATGCTTTCTCCAGATCCATAAACGCAACATACACCTCCTTACCTTTTGCTAAATATTTCTTGCATATCTGCCTAACTGTAAAAATCTGATTCATACAACCCCTACCTCTTCGGGGTTGTATGAATCAGATTTTTACAGTTAGGCAGATAATAATAATAATAATAATAATAATAATAATAATAATAATAATAATAATAATAATAATAATAATAATAGCTATAAATTCAACTGAATGATAAAGCAAGCAAAGAAGTAAAAATTATAATAAGCAAAACTTGAAGTACTCTTAAACTGTGCATGAATATCGCTCAAAAGAAGAAAAAAACGAAAAGATATTTGTGCTTTGGCCGACTATGGCCAATCCTCAGCCTATACATTACATTCCTCCCAAGAGCTTGACTCTGACATGTTTAGTTTATTAAATTAATCCTCAAAAATACATAATTTCACCATGCCCGCAAAGTCCTTCGCCATTACTATCAATATTACTAACAATTGGATTTAATTTCTGTACTGCTTGGCACAACCGGGTTCAAGTCCCATTGATTTCGATCGTGGCGTTAGATAATTGAATTTCAGGATATCAAAAATTATTTCTAGGGTGGGTGTAAGTAGTGTGGAATGACAATAAAGATCCTAGCATTTGGCATAATGGTCTAAATGACACAGACAACTGCTAACAATGTGAGCCTGTGCAAATCAAATTAGGCTTCCAATGGAATAGTTTAATGAACAATCCTTTTTCAGAGAGTCAAGCTTTATAACAGAAGACTAGCAGTGCCCATTTAATCCAATTTTGAAAAAGGGAAAAATCATACATCTTAGCATTTTTTTTAATGAGTCTTTGGAAAAAAAATTAAGATCCAGAGGGAGGTTTTTTTTTTTGGTATGCTACAAAATTCTCCATCCACTGTCATGAAATACTTCTTGTTTCTTAAATATTTCTGGACTGATCCACCATCCCATCTAATTCACCCTGACTACAAGTAGAAAGGCGAGAGAAAAACAACAGGGCAGAAGAGAAGGAAAGAACAGAACCTCTGTAATATATATCTACGTGGAAAAAAAACAGATCAATAACATACTCGTAAAAGTTAACAATTACTACAGTAGAGTTAGGTAGTTCAATATTCGACTGGTCTCGCACTCCCAGACACCTGTCGTCCAGAAAGGAGTGAAATGGAAATCTCTCTCAAACACCCGGACATCCATCAATTTATATTGCCGTAAAAAAAGGGTAAAAATCCTGGAATAAAAGTTGCTGAGCATTTGTCGTTTTAAAAGCGGATATATCGACGTAGAGGAGTGATATTACGGTCACCAACTCGTAAAAGGTAATAACAAAGTAGGGCAAAAATTACGGTCGCATGTATTTTACTGAAATACTGCTGATAATAGTATATTTTTTGTTGAGAATTTCCCATTAAAATTACGGGTTTTTTAACAGTGTATGTTATGGTATCTGCTTGGGGGAAATAGTTGATTTGAAATTCCACAATATTTATATAAAATTGTTATAAAGCTGTACAAACTTCTTTAGATATTTGAATAGGAGAGTAAAGAATAAACTATATAAGTATTAAAAAAAAGAAACACACATTAGATACCTAATAGGTATTGTGCCGAGTTTGATTTATGGCATATTTAACCTTACTATAAGAAGACTTAAACAATTCTACTAACACATCAGCAAACCATGCTTAAACAGGTCTCTCAATTCTGCTTTTACTTGCAAAGAAAAGATCGGTATAAAGATGTTCTGATATCCAAGTGTTTTTACAGGAATTTCAAACTTACAATTTTGATCACAGATTGCTCAAGAATTGAGGGGGTGGGGTGAGGGTGTACGAAGAAAAATTCTACTTAAATGATAGATGGAGATTCGGCATATATTTCAATCTTACAATACGCCGCTGTTGATCTTAGTCTAGTGCGTGCTTCAATTAATTTACGCTTATGAATATATTGCCATTCTAATTAACAAAATATTCATATTTATGTATAGCCGAAATAATAATGAGAATAGCAAATGCAAGCATTGATGAATGTAAGTTTCCTAAATCTGAAAAAATGGCTATAGTCACACCAGTTCTGAAAAATGCACTGGACCACCAGGAATTAAGCTCATATAGACCTATTTCAAATCTATCCTTTGTCTCAAAAGTGCTTGAATATGTAATTCTTGAACAACTAGTCAACCACTTAGAAGTAATAGAAGCTTTGCCTGACAACCAATCTGCTTAGAGAAAACTATACTCTACGGAGACAGCCATCTGCTGTGTTATAAATGATATGCTAGAAATGATAGATGGAAATAAATGTGGTATTTTGATATTGCTCGATCTCAGTGCTGCTTTTGATACAGTTGTGCATGAACTGCTACTAAATGATCTACGGTCCATCGGTGTTGAAGATATAGCTTTCGAATACCTATAAGACTACTTGGTTGGTACAAATTACTGTGTACAAATTGGAAACTCTTATTCATCATATGAACCCTTAAACAGAGGGGTACCCCAGGGGAGTGTACTTGGCCCAATCTTATTCTGCATCTTTACTATTGGTCTATCGAAAATACTACAAAGGCAGGGCGTGAAGTTTAAACTATTTGCAGATGACACACAATTTTACTTCTCCATAAATGATATACGTGACACTACTGAAACTCTAAACCGAATCCTTGATAGTGTTAGAGAATGGATGACATTTGAACAACTAAAATTGAATGAGAACAAAACTGAATTCATGGTGGTGGGCAAGAGAAACAGCGCGAGAAACTTCGGTGATATTCAAATGAACATGAATAATGACTCTGTGCCAATATCTAGTAAAGTTCGAGATCTAGGTGTATTTCTTGACTGTAACCTGTCTCTAAATGCCCAAATAAATAATGTAATAAAAATTGCTGGTTACCATCTAAGAAATATTGCGTTTATAAGAAAGTACCTGGACGAAAATTCCGTAAATAAACTTGTGATAAACTGTGTTATTACCAGGATTGACTACTTCAACTCTATCTACTACAATTTACCAAAAGTGCAACTTAAGAAATTACAAAACATAATAAACAGAGGGGCAAGACTGATAAAAGGTGTCCCACTTAGAGAAAGGTTCACCCCTATACTAATCGATTTTCACTGGCTGCCGATTAAAGCGAGAATCGAATCTAAAATATGTACAATAACCCACCAAGTTATCAGAACCAGTCATCCAAAATGCTTAAGAGACTTGCTACATATTGCGCAGCCAACAAATCGTGTCGACACGAGAATAATTACATATGGTTTCAAACTATTAGAACCTAGATATATGTCTACTTTAAGCTCCAGAGCCTTTAAATATGCGGCTCGAGACTATGTAATAAACTCCCATGAAACATTCGAATGACTGAAGACATTAAGTCTTTCAAGAGGAAGCTGAAGGCTTTATTATTTCATGAGTCTTTTGACAGTGACGATTTAACAATAAATGAAGAATATGAGACATGAAACGTTAAATACTCTGAACGAATAAGATAAAACGACCGTGGAGGTCTTGTAGAGAGTGGGGTTCCCCTGCTGTATGGGACCGGAAAAGCAGCCATCAAAGTAATGTAAAGTAGTTTACCAAACTTTCAATTGGACTCCACAAGGCACTAGAAGAGTTGGAAGACCCTGTTACTGTCCCTTGCCTCTGCCATTCGTGAGCTGCCTTAAAACTTTTAGAGAATGTTCTCTATGGAAGTTTTAGAAGTATACGATCACAGGTCTACATGGCTGAGGACTATAAAGCGTGAAGCAGGAAAAGAGGAATGGAGAAGTATTGATTTAAAAGCTCAAGATAAAGGAGACTGGCGAAATCTAACAGAGGCCCTTTGCGTCAATGACATAGGAGGAGATGATGATGAATATGGTGTTTACTTGGAGAGAGCTGCCATTCCAGTCACGGTTATGCAATAGTTTGTTATTCATTTACCTTTAAACAGTGTTGTCTGACGTCAACAGAAATCTGGAAAACAACGGTTTCTTTTTTACACGAACACAACGATTTCCTCTTACTAATCCACCAATATCTGTCTGAAAAGACAATTCTTCTAACGAGATAAACCAGCTACTGGTTGATCTGAATTTCCATTTTTGTTCATGAAAAGGAGGTACACGAAGTTGGCCTGAAGGAGTATACTGTAATTGGTGGTTTGTCAAAATGTCCTGAGACAAACCGTCTCGTTTATTCTGTTGGCTAATCTGTTTTTCAAATAATCTGTTTTCTTTTTTCATGTTTAGTACATTCTATTTATAGAATTTAATGCCATTAAAGTTTAAGTTTATGTTTGCTTGGGTTTATGAGTAATTCAGAATATGAGGAAATTAAATTAGTATGCTAGCAAAAACTTTCTTCATATTCGCATTTTTTTTTTTTTGTGTGTGGAAAAATAATAGCGAAACTATCACATGATGCGCAGAAAATAGTCTCAATCAACTCTTTCACTCTCTCCGCTGTACATAGAATTTTGATTGATATTATTCACGTGAAGTTAACAGAATAAACGGCATACAGTGTACAGCATCTCGACAATGTCCCCAAGATGATCAAGAATGAAGGAAAAATAAATGAGATGATAACCTTAAAGATGAAAGAAAATTGTCGTGAAACATGACCAAGTACACATGTTGCAGGCTGTGCAAAAGATGTACAAGCGTACCATGTGTATAATTTGTACAATTCTCAAGAAAAAGGAAGAAATCAAAGGAATTGATGCTGAGAAAGGAGTACTTGCTTTGACGACATAACGGCCACGTGTAACAGATAACGTTAAAAACTTTCTTCTCATATGGATCAGTGAGACCTAGTTACCTGGAAATACGATAACCTAAAACATTATTTGCGAAAAGGCAAAGCTATTGTACACAAACCTTTTGAAAAACGAACCCTATACGCCAGCAGGCGAAAGAAAATGAACATTAAAAAGAAGCCTTGGCTGGTTCGAAAACTTCAAATGAAGTACTTTACTGGTATCCATATTGTTGTGCAACATGCGGAAGCTGCTAGATCCGCTGTCAAGCCAGCAGATGCATTTATGTCCGAATGACCCAAAATTACTTAAATATATAAAAAGCAGAATGATAAATACATTTAATGTAAATAAAATAGGACTTAAAACTCACCATTTAAAAGCTATTCATGACTTGATATAATTTTGATTAAAAAACATATTTAGATAAATTCTAAAAATTCCAATTATAAATACACTTTACGTAAAATAAAAAAAAATATTTATGTGAATATACTATGATGTATATATATTACAAATTGTAAGATTTTAAATGTGTATTTCATTGTAAATAATCTAAATATTTTAATGTGAATGAAATAGTATTTGAAACTTCTATTAAAAAGTATTCACGTCTAGATATATTTTTTTTTATTTAAAAACATATTTAGATAAATAGTAAAAAAAATAAATTGTAAATACACTATACGTAAAATATAAAAAAAATATTTATGTATGTATACTATGATGCATATGTTATGAATTGTAAGATTGTTTCATAATAAAAGAAAAAAAAAATATTAAGGTTCATGGATTCCAAATCTTACATGCGTCCGAAATGTTCAACTAAGACGAGACCTTAAGATTCCCAGGACCTTCATTACAGCAGAAGAGAAGGCAATTCCCTATCTAAACCCCATGAAAGACCGTCTACCCCTGCAGGGTTTGTAGCAGAACTTCAAAAGTTCAAAGTTGGAGCAAATGCTTTTTTGTTGACCAGGCCGACATGAGTCTTTTTATAGTTTATTTATGACATATTTGTTTTTGATGTTGTTAATAGTTTATATATGACATGTCTGTTTTGACGTTGTAACTTATTTTAGAATGATTTATTGTTAATTTGTTCTCTTCATTTATTTATTTCCTTATTTTCTTTCCTCACTGGGCTATTTTTCCCTGTGGAGCCCCTGGGCTTATAGCATCTTGCTTTTCCAACTAGGGTTGTAGCTTGGATAGTAATGATAATAATAATAATAATTAAAATGATAATAACAACTAAAATAAATAAAGTGATAATACTAATTATAAAAATAATTAAGATAAATGCAATAACATTTGAAAATATTTGAATAATTTACATAATAATTTTTAGATATCAGAATAAAACTAATAACAATTAGAATAAATAAAGTAATAACAATAATTAGAATAATTAAAATAATAATAATATAAATAAATAAAGTAATGATGATATTAACTTCTATAATCAAAATTGATATAATAATGATTAAAAATATTCTAAATATTAAGGTAATGATTTTTAGAAAATAAAATATTAATTATAATGATTTAAATAATTAAGATATAATGATAATTAAGATAATTAAGATGATAATAATAATGATAATAATGATAATAATAATAATGATAATAATAATGATAATAATGATAATATTAATAATAATAATTGATATACCTAAATTAATGATAATAGTGATTATTATGTTTAAATTAATAATTATAATAATTAAAATAATCCACTCTATATGATAAAGAGCAAGTGTCTGGATATATATATATATATATATATATATATATATATATATATATATATACATATATATATATATATATATATATATATATATATATATACAGTATATATATATATATATATATATATATATATATATACAGTATATATATATATATATATATATATATATATATATATATATATATATATATATATATATATATATATTTCTGGTTAACGCGTAGCGGTATTGCCAGATGAATAACAGTTCGGTCTCTCACCGTCCCTCGGGTAGAGGGAGGGGGTGGGAAGGGTTGAATCTGTTTGTCCAAATTTATCTAAATATTTAGCCG